>NC_000074.6:91006497-91330247 GCF_000001635.26 Mus musculus
TACTATCAATTCTAAAATGACTTTTTTATTTAGATTCAGCAGCTTTCCAAAAAAGAAATAGAAGACCTGCTTCGAAGAGGGGCATATGGAGCCATTATGGAGGAGGAAGATGAAGGCTCTAAGTTCTGTGAGGAAGATATCGACCAGATTTTACTTCGTCGTACAAAAACTATCACAATTGAATCAGAAGGACGTGGGTCAACATTTGCTAAGGTAACAACACACAGTGAGGGTCTGCCAGAGGGTCCCTAGCACAGTGGTTCTTAACCTGTGGGTCACAACCCCCCACAGAGGTCACATATATCCTGTATATCAGATATGTACACTATAACTCATAACAGCAAAGTTAGAGTTCTGAAGTAACAATAAAATGATTTTATGGCTGGGTGTCAGCACATGAGGAACTGTATTAAAGGGTCACACATTAGTAAGGTTGCTTTAGAATAACAAAACTTATTGAATGCGTCTCTCTATATAGAAAGAGGATTTATTAGCATGACTTTCAGGCTGTGGTCGAGCTAATCCATTAATGGCTGCCTTTCAACAGAAGGTCTAAGAGTCCAGTAGTTATTCAGTGCATGAGGTGGGGTATCTCACCTGGTCCTCAGTATACACCAGAATCCCGAAGAAGTGGGCTCTAATGCCAGTGAAGGAATGGACTTGTAATGAAGGGTGAGAGCAAGCAAAGAGAGAGAGCTCCCTTTCCCTTTCCCTTTCCCTTTCCCTTTCCCTTTCCCTTTCCCTTTCCCTTTCCCTTTCCCTTTCCCTTTCCCTTTCCCTTTCCCTTTCCCTTTCCCTTTCCCTTTCCCTTTCCCTTTCCCTTTCCCTTTCCCTTTCCCTTTCCCTTTCCCTTTCCCTTTCCCTTTCCCTTCCCTCCCCTCTTCCAGAAAAATGTGTGGCCCAGATTGATCATCTAACTTAAAGATCCAGGTTAGAAGTGGGTGTCCCTACTGCAAATGATTAATAAAACAAACAAACAAACAAACAAACAAAACCCCCAGTTCCCCAGAGGTGTTCCCAGCCAGCCATTTGTGTTAACTCAGGATGCAGTCAAGGTGACACCAGAATAGAGGTCACAGGATCACGGTCCTCATGCATAACTGTGGCACTGGTGTTCACATCTTACTTTCCAAAAGTAATATAGCTTGTTTTTCATCTTAGAACATGCTAAATTAGCTGTCATAACCATGTGCAGGATTTTGTTTTATTTTGTTTTGTTCTAAGAGAGGCTGTCTTGTACCCAGAGCATGCTAGGCAAGCAACCCACTCATTGAGCCTCACATATATACATCCCCTCATATACATATTCACACCCACACACATGGTGTATTTGTAATTATGTAGAAAAAGTAATCATATTAACTTCAGTATAAGACAGTCCGATGCAATTGCTCAGTCGTTAAAGTGCCTGCTATGCAAGTGTGAGGACCCGAGTTCACATCTCCATTTTCTAGGTTACAAAAAGCAACAACAAAGCAGGGTAAAGTGACACACACTGTGACCAGTCAGTGACCTGTGAGTAAAAGGGCCCCCACATGCACACAACACACTCATGCACACACATGCATAACACACTACATACATGAAATAAGAAATATGTAATTTTAAATTTTAATTATTTATTTGCTAAAGGGGAGCACAAGTACTGTAGTGCTAGCCCATAAATTAAATTTTTCCATAATTTCTTTTCTTTCTCTTTTTTGCTGTTCCTTTTTGTTTGTTTCTTTGAGACAGGGTCTTTCTACACAACTCTGGCTGACCTGGAACTTACTAACTAGCTCAGGCTGACCTAAAACAGAGAAATCTGCCTGCCTCTGCCTTCTGAGTGCTGAGATTAAAGACATGAGACATCACACCAGGTTAATTCTACCATAATTTCTTAATGCTCCTGTAGTATTTTAGAAATTATGCCTTTGTCTCATGCAGTTTCCTGCTTTAAAAAAAAGATAATATCCTTGTTTATTGCAAGCTTTCAAGTTAACCCACAATAGTAACTTGCTTATTTTTGCTCCTAAACTCTAGCCCATGTTGGCATTAAAAACCTTTTGCCTTAACAAATGATGTTGTCTTTCAGGTCACTGTATTGGAGCACGGCTTAAGTACTTGTACATATGCCAGATTCAGATTCTGTGAACAGTAAATGAAAAGAGAGAATCGCTTATTTACAAATGTTTTACTTTTTCAATGTCTAAGTATTTTTACAACTTCTTTCTATATTTCAGGCAAGTTTTGTAGCATCTGGGAACCGGACAGATATTTCCTTAGATGATCCCAACTTCTGGCAAAAATGGGCTAAAAAAGCAGAACTAGATATAGACACCATCAGTGGCAGAGTAAGTATTTATGAAGGCGACATCAGGCTGGTTACTGTGTGTAGCAGATGTACATATGAGTTTGCATTTCTGTCATTTGGAAAGTCAACCAAACGTTAAAAGATGCTGAGAAAAATGCACCTTAAAATTATTCAAACACAAATCATTTAAAAAGAAAAAAAAGAAACATGGGGGAAATTTGACAATTCTTTCTTACAAATTTCAATTACTACATGTAGAAGATATGAGGGAAATGTAAAGTCACCCCTAATCCACGATGATAATAATTATAGCAGGTAAATCCTTTAAGGAATTTAAAAATTAATGGGTTGTTTAGAAAAAAAATGGGACCGGCGAAATGGCTCAGTGTTTGAGAACACTGGCTGCTCTCCCAAAGGTCCTGAGTTCAATTCCCAGTAAGCACATAGTGGTTCACAACCATCTACAATGGGATTAGACTCCTCCTCCTGGCATCATGCAGGTGTACATGCAGACATAGCACTCATATACATGATATATGTATATATAATCTTTATAAAACATACAATCTGGGTGTTTCTGTGTTCTCAGTATATGCCTTCTAAAGTACATTAATTAGACAAACAAAAATCTTAGCTTTATACCAGAGACACTTAAGATTACTTGTCTATAAGTACAGAGCACTGTGTATAAAATAGAATAATAGAATACACCAGGACCTGTCTTCTCTGACCCTGGCTTCCTCTGCTGCTGTGTATTATTTTCTGCCCTGGGGCTTTCCTAAGCATCTGATGTCATTCGGGGCCCCTTGTTTACTTGTAATGATATCTCCTACCTTGCAAATTCGAATTCTTTAAAAATTCTTTATACCTTAACTCCCAGCCAGCTTTTGTACTCTTCCTCCCTTGTTAAAACATTATATCCTGAGTAACGTTTATTTTTAACATGTTTGTCTGACTGCCAAACTTTGGATTCCTTTTAAACAGAAGCTATCTTAATGATCTTTGTTTCAATAGTACCCACAGTAGAGAAGCAGACACACGAGTTACAGAGAATGAGCTAAACTGAATTGGCCAGTGGGATCCAGACACTGCCTTGTCTTTACATATTAACATAATGATTTTGTACAGAACTAACTTAATGTTTCTAGACAGGAATTGATTTATAACATTTGACCAGCAATTCAGTTCCTGTGCATTTCATTGCTCTTTTGCCTTTAAAATAAACTTATGTCAAAAAGATTTCTTTAGCTTTATTTATTTTAAAGTTGAAAGCAACCCAAATTAAGTTATTAATCAGCTTTAGGTAAACAAATTGTAAAGTTGAAATTGAGTCTAAAATATATTATGGTTATTGTAAATGCACAGTAATGTTTATACTAATGACAGAAAATCCCAATTGTTTTTAGTCTATGAATTTAATGACATGAATTATACATGTATCATAACACTTTTAAAGAGAATATTTTGGGGGCTGGAGAGATGGCTGAGTGGTTAAGAGCACTGACTGATCTTCCAGAGGTCCTGAGTTCAATTTCCAGCAACCACATGGTGGCTCACAGCCATCTGTAATGGGATCTGATGCCCTCTTCTGGCGTGTCTCAAGAGAGAGACAGTATACACACATGGATAAAATAAATCCATAAGTTCTTTAAAGAAGAGAGTATTTTAAGTTGACTTGCTAGGGTAGCAGGTCTGATAGTCACTCAATTTTTCTTTCTAATACTATTATTGTTTCTGTAATTTAGGAGTTGAAGATTAAAAGGCTTATTGTAAATAAAATGGTGGAAGTACCTTTCTTAATTGTAAAATTAAACTTTACAGAACAGTTTAGTTATTGACACCCCAAGAATTCGGAAGCAAACCAGACCCTTTAGTGCCACAAAAGATGAATTGGCTGAATTATCTGAAGCTGAAAGTGAAGGAGAAGAAAAACCCAAACTCCGGAGACCCTGTGACCGGTCCGGTGGCTATGGAAGGACTGAATGCTTTAGAGTGGAGAAAAATCTACTGGTTTATGGGTAAAATGTTATACTCGGTGTTTGTCATAAAGGATTATATATAAGCTTAAATACTTTCATATACTATATATAAAGTTACTTATGTAATACTATTTATAAACTTAAATATTTTCAATATTATCAGAATCAACAAAATCTATTTTAAAGTATGCACAATTTCTGTGTTAGCATGTGTTATTTTTCTGTGGTTACAGTGTTTTGAGTGAACTGTTCACATCAAGCTCCTCACTCTTCCATGTGCATATTTCGTAATACAAAGCAGACAGTGTCACTGTCCCTGAGTCAGACATACTCTAAGTCACTAATGCATTCTGCTTTTGCTCTACACACAAGAGAAACCATTCGTAAAACTGTATAATGGCAGAATTCTTGTAGTTCATGGCCTTTATGCATGAGTTAGGAGTTTGCTCAGACTTGAGTAGTATCCTAACTGTCCCTTTTCACCAGGTGGGGCCGATGGCGAGAGATCCTGTCTCACGGGCGTTTTAAGCGGCAGCTGAATGAGCACGATGTGGAAGTCATTTGCCGGGCCCTCCTAGCCTATTGCCTCATTCACTATCGGGGCGATGAGAAAATTAAAGGCTTCATATGGGATCTTATCACCCCCACTGAAGACGGCCAGACTCGAGAGCTGCAGAATCACTTAGGTAAGTGTATTTGTTTCCTTTTAAAAAAAGATCTTGTATAAATAATACTGTATTCTCATGTAAAATTTTAAAGTGACACAGATAGTATTAATGAACGTAATGTTTACACTCAAAAATCGAACTTCAGTCTATGCCAGTATTGTGGACTTGGGTGGGTGGGTGGGTACACGCGCTTATATTACTGTTAAATTTGTGTCACTTTGCAAACTCTTGACCTCACAGTGTATCACTGTGAGTCCACGTAGCTGTGTCACATTTCTCAACCCTTTCTTAATATTCCATGATATGGGAGTTTGATAGTTTGACTTGTAGCTCCTTTAATGATAGGCATTTTATCTAGTTACAGTTTGACACAGTTGAAAACAAGCATCAGTTAAAAAACAAAAAAACAAAAACACCTCTGTACACTCCTTCTATTACCTGTGTGAAAACCTTTCTCCATTGATGGTATCTGCATCTTTAGTGCCTTAGACATGATCTTTGGGTCAATCATCCCGTCTCCTGGGATACTGTAAGCACAGAATTTTCGGACCTCGGATGTACTGAATCACAGTCTGCTTTATAGCAGAGTATGTGAAACAGCAATAATTAGTTCATTGTCCAAAGTGATTGGCTGAAATGCTTTCATTAGTATGTGCTAGTGTATTTCCTCACAACTTTGCCTACAGAATGTTCATTTCTATATATAATACATTTCTCACCATAAAACAATTGCACTTTCTATAAAAATGAAAAAAAATACTGTGCTTTCTTACCGGTCGACTATATACTTGTCCAATGTATGCGGTATGGAAAGACTACAAAAGCTCCTGGAGCCCCACAGCTTTACATTCCGGCTGGGTAGACAGACCTGGGGTATAGATGAATTAATTAAACCGCTACAGCTTGTAAGCAACATTGTGAAATGATGCTGGAGTCATTATACACTTCCAAGTTAGCACAGCACCAAGCATCTGTTTTGGATGAGGAGGTCAGTATAGGAGACAAATCAATTAATTTGAGGAACTAGCATTTAGGTAAAGGTGAAAAAAAGAATCACACAAATACGGTTTCACTCTTCTCGTAAAACCCACATACAACATAAAGAAGGAAATGTAAGGTGTTAGGCTTGATGGCTCTGTAGAGCAGACGACTTCACTTTTCAACGACTTAACTGTAGGACTGGGAGCGCTTGAGGAGCTTGTCCCTGGGTCTCCACTGGAGAGGGAGGACCCTGTGCATCTCCACTTTGAGCATGTTGCTGGTATCTAATGGGTAGATTCTAGGTATACAGAGACAGTTCCTGTCCATGAAGAACCATCTGTCCCCAAATATTAGTAGAGTTGACAAACAACCCAGTGTAACTAAAAGAGATGTGTCCTAGCAGTCTGCAAACCCACTGTAACTAAAAGAGATGTGTCCTAGCGGTCTGTTGCATTTGGGGGCCTTACTTTATTTCATAACTAAGACAACCTAGGGAAAATTACCTGTCTTTACTAGATGATTTTACATCAGAATGTGCACTATGAAGAAATTATTATTCCCTTTCCAGACATGTGTAGTGACTCCTTACCTTTTAGATAAAGGTAACTAATAGATTCATGAATTATATGATAGCTATTTTTGACTTATGTCAAAACAATATATGAGTAGTTGAAGAAAAGAATATAGGTGGAACCAACTGGCCATGCATTAATGGTTAAGAATAGCAGAACATGGGCTGGTGAGATGGCTCAGTGGGTAAGAGCACCCGACTGCTCTTCCGAAGGTCCAAAGTTCAAATCCCAGCAACCACATGGTGGCTTACAACCATCCGTAATGAGATCTGACTCCCTCTTCTGGAGTATCTGAGGATAGCTACAGTGTACTTCCATGTAATAAATAAATAAATAAATCTTAAAAAAAAAAAAGAATAGCAGAACATGGGAATCCATGCTAGCATGTCATCTACTTCTGTATATTCTCATAGTCCACACTCAAAATACAGGCATGGGCCATCAAAAAGTAGGGAGACTGAGAGGGGAAATAGCAGTAACATTTTGGAACATGGAAGCAAAGAGAGGTGCTGACAACTTTATTAACCTTGAAACAGTTAATTCTTAGCTTATTGGTTCTAAAAGCCAAAAACTGTTGCATTTCACACAAGAATTTGTGATACCAGGGGCCTCTAAAAACAGACATGAAAGGATTCAGATAGTGATTACAGCTGCTTAAAGGCACTCAGGTCCCCAATACCTTCAGTCTCTCACAGCCGGAGTTAGACTGACAGATCCTTTCCTCTGGAGACAGGAAAAGATCAATAGGTATGAGGTGTAACAATTGTAAATAAGTGTGTGCACCGGTCAGGGCAATTCTAGGGGGGAAAACTGAAGATTAGATGCAAAGCTAAATATACTGGCTGCAAAAATTCCCACAAATGAACATCTTTTGATCCTATACTCACAAGCTCTGCCCATTTCTTCAAAATGAAGTGCATAATTTTGAATGCTAAAAAGTAATTTTAAAAAATAAAAACGAGAAAACATTCTTGTAATTTACTCGTTCTATTAACCAATGAGGTAAAAAAAAAATCAGATGAAGTAGTCAAAGTTGTATCATTAGTAATTTTCAAGAATTAAGAGTGAAACAAGTCTGATGTCTTACAGATTAATAAATTTGAGCTCTTCTGGTCACACTGTAATTCACTACACTCTAGTTAGTTAAAGCCGCTGAACTAAAGACCCCTGAGTTAGCATGGATATCCTGCAGATTCTATGACCAAAGAGTGAAGTACAGGAAATAAGGTCTGGAAACAACTCAGACACAGAAACAGATGCCAAGTATTTTAAAAGCACATGTAGTGTAACACACAGGAGTGGTTTCTGAAGTAGAACGGAGAGGAGTGTTTGATCTCTCTCTCTTTCTTTCTTTCTTTCTTTCTTTCTTTCTTTCTTTCTTTCTTTCTTTCTTTCTTTCTTTCTTTCTTTCTTTCTTTCTTTCTTTCTTTCTTTCTTTCTTTCTTTCTTTCTTTCTTTCTTTGGAGATAGGGTTTCTCTGTGTAGCCCTGGCTGTCCTGGAACTCACTTTGTAGACCAGGCTGGCCTCAAACTCAGAAATCCTCCTGCCTCTGCCTCCCAAGTGCTGGGATTAAAGGCATGCACCACCACGCCTGGCTCTTGATTTGGTTTTGAGAGTTGTGGTTGATTTCGTTTTCTGGAAAGCTGATCAAGTGTGGCGCATGTGGTCAACCTGAACAGTGATGGTCTTTTATTCTTTGAAGAAATTCATATAAAACTCTCAAGGACATAAAGATGACCTTAGCTGTCTTAAGGCTAAACCATTCCCTGTTATTAATAAAGCAAATTCTGGAGAGCAAGAGAACAAATACATGTCTCATATCTAGTGAACCAACAGTAACGGAGGGGGTAGCTTACAGCATCAGAGGACACCAAAGTGAGTATTGTCTCTATTTGTGAAATTGACTTAATTTTTATAAAGCCATCTTGAATTGTGTTTGAGTTGTAATTGTCTTAGCACTATTACGGTTAATGTACTAAAGACCCCTGTGTTACCTACAGAGACTCCAGAAAGTCTCCAGCAACCTTCTGCATTCGAAACATCTTTCAAATAATAGCTTTTTATAACAAGGTATTTCTGATTTCAATTGTACTTTTCATCTTTACAGGCCTCTCCGCTCCTGTGCCCAGGGGCCGAAAGGGGAAGAAAGTAAAGACTCAGACAAGCTCCTTTGATATCCAGAAAGCAGAGTGGCTGCGGAAATATAACCCAGAGCAGCTCCTGCAAGACGAGGGCTACAAGAAACATGTAAAGCACCACTGCAACAAGTAGGTCGTGGGGGGCAGCTTTGAGACACTCATGTTCCTGCGTGTGCCGGTGCTAACCGAGTCTAGTGAGAGCACAGTCTAAGCTTTTACCTCCATGTGGTGTCTTCACGTAGTCATGAAATGTCTTATGTAGTTCTATCAGCAATAAAATTAATCTCCAGATAAACTTGTCCCTTCCTGGGCATTTAATAATGACCATTGTAAAGATCTTTTAGTATCTTCTGTGTAGCATCAGTGATGGCAGTCACTTGATCATACTTAATCATTATTATTAAAAGACTCTGTATGAGCAAGGGGTAGTGCACACACCTGTTCTCTGTCTGCTGGGGAAGGCAATGGCAGGAGACGTCACCCATGAGTTCATAGTTTCAGACCAGACAAAGCTGCATAGCAAATCCTCTCAAACAAGCAGACAGACAAAACACACCAGAAAGTTAACAAAAGTCTATAGATAATCCCCCACCTTGACTGGTTTTTCCCTTTAGTGACTTAACATCTTTGTGTCTCCTGTAGTTGGTTGGTTGGTTGATTTATTTATGTATTTGTTTGTTTGTTTACCTATCTATCTATTCATAGAGTCCTGCTTCGTGTAAGGATGCTGTACTATCTAAAGCAAGAAGTCATTGGAAATGAGAGTCAAAAAGTCTTTGATGGAGTTGATGCAAGGTAACTTAAATGTTTTAATAACACAGTAAAGTGACAGAAAATCACATAGTCAGTGGAGGACAGTCCCCTGGATTTAGGGGTCCATCCCTGGCCTCTCCTCTGTTACTCTCATCCTTGGTTCTCTTATAAAATGCAGCAGCAAATGTGGGAGTAATGATTTGAAGAATTGTATGTAGCCAGATGGAATTCAGGTAGAAACCCATGAAATTGACAGTTAATTCATCTCTTCAGAAAAGTCTGTGTTATTTTGTCTTCTTTGTGTTATTGGTTCAAACCCAGGGAGTGTGCTTGTGCCTGCCAGGTGCACTTTACCACCTGTCTACACCTCCAGTCAGGACCAATTTTGAATACTCTCAGGCATTGTGAAACACTGAAGATAAAGACAAAATGAATATTTATCCTTAAGTAGTTTGTGGCAGCAATGAATAGGAATGAGACTTTGCTTTGCTGCATGGATGAGATGCAAAGGAAGAGCCAGGAGGAAGCACTCTAGGCTCATCTTGCTTCTTAGCTCCAGGCAGTGTGTTTCAGTCTCGTCTCTGCAGTGTCTCTTCTACACTTGTACACACCTTGACCACTCACTTAGCCCCAGAGTCTCAGGAACTAAATGTAAGCCAGCCATCAAGTACACGTAACCTCAGCTTCCCACCACCAAGTAGAACCTGAACTTTCCTGTACTCATTCTCTTCTAATACGGCAGCCACGTGAAACCCAACAATACCCTGGGCTCCCAGGCTCTTGACCTGTGTCTGTGGTACAGACACACGTGCACTTGTAGGCCCGATCCACCCTGTCAACCCCATCAGTGTGACTTTTGATCACTACTCAGCCTTTCCAACTCAGTTGCAGCTTGGGAACTTGTCCTTAGAATTCTGACCTCATTTGGCATCTTTGCACCACTCAGTCACTAGACATTACCTTTTTGTGTCCCTCCTTTTTTCCCTTATTATTTAGTTTTATTCCCTAAGATACTAAATTCCTCAACCCCATTGCTTGCCTGTCTCACTGTTTAATGCACCTAGTATAACTTCAGGTTGGGTAAAGCTAAGTTATCTACCTACTTCCTGCCTTCCTCTAAGCACCTGAACATGGCTAGGAAAACACCCATAATGGGAAATGAATTCATTTCAAAGCCATGACTATTCAAAATTAAAAGGAACGAACAGACTGTTTAACCATGCTGGCTTGGAAACTTCTTTTCTTCCTTACCTGTTTCCTCAAAGCACCCTTTCAACTCACCAACAATGTGTAAAAATGACCTGTTTCATTGAAGAACACAACCAGTCAAGAGCAGCCTGCATCCATGCTACCTACCTGCCTCTCCTTCGCCAATTCACAGCCTTGGAGCCCTTCTCTACTGTTCATTTAAGAGCCTTACTTCTGAAGTAATCTTTCTTTCCTGGGCCCTTCTCTTCCTCCTTCCCCATCCTTCCTCCCTCTTGCGTACACACGTGTTCATATTACTTATGATAAAAGGAAAAGAACTTCCATAGTGTCTATCTCTGTTTTAATGCTTCCCTTCGCAACAGGCTCCTGGATTTTCTGTTTCTACTTCTTTGTTTGCACTTTTTTTATCATCAGCCCATTCTAACATGATTGCACAAAAGTATTTCTTAGCATACACAGTTACACAGTCAACCAACCTTCCTTCTTTCTTTCTTTCTTTCTTTCTTTCTTTCTTTCTTTCTTTCTTTCTTTCTTTCTTTCTTTCTTTCTTTCTTTCCTTTGTTCTTTCTCTCTTTGCTTCTTAAAATGTTGTCTTTCATAGGTATCCATGGTGCTTCCTCTACCCACCAATTCCTTGCATTCTCATAAGAATTCTCCAGCATTACTGAATCCCGCTCATGGCTGTGATTCTCGAGTCTTCTTCCTCCTCCATGAAAGAAGACTTAACTCCTCGAGCTCCATGAAAAATGGGCCAAGTGGGCACCTTCCTTCTCTTCTCTAAACCTCTAGTCTAGCTTCAGTTCTCTTTGTAAATTTCTGCTGAGACCTACTCATTGACTATTCTTGTCTCCACAATCTCTCTACACTCTGTTCTTCAATCAGCAGCTAGAGTGATTTTTTTTCCCAAAGCATTGTTACATCTCTTCAAAATGTCCCCCTAAAGCAGAATCCAGGCTCTAGAACCTAGGAGAGCCCACACCTCTCTTACTCCCTTCACTCTGCCCCTTACTCTGGTTCCAGCCACTCTGTTGTTTCTGTTCATCCAACAGGTCAAGCTCACACTGTGTTGTTCTGGTCCAAATATGCTTTGTCCAGATCTCCCAAAGAACTGTCCATGTAAGTGGCTCCAGAGTTTGCTTAGCAGTTCTGTACACTGTCTGCTCTTCCAGAAGACCCCAGGTTAGACTCTCAGCCTTGCAGAGCAGCTACAGCACTCCAACTCCAGTTCCAGGGGGTCTGACACCTTCTTCTGGCCACCAAGAGCACACAAATGGTACACAGACAAGCACGCAGGCACCGATACACATATAATGGAAATTACAAAAAGAGAGCTATCCATGTGTATATTTCAAAGTTGAGCAGAACTGCTGTCCTCTCGAGTAGGCCTTCCTGCCATGCCATCTAAAGTACATCCAATCATCTATTTTAATGTCTCTTAATTCCTTTGCTATTCAAAACTTTTTCTTTCATTGTAATTCACTTCTGTCTTATTGATCATTGTATTCTCATACATTATCATCTGTGGCTGGGACTATCGATTTCTATAGAGCCCTTGCCTATCACATAAGGACCTAGGCTCAATCCTGAGCATTCTCCTCCCCAAGTAGAATGGAGAATCTTAAACTGTTAAGTACTCAATAAATACTTGCTGACTAATTGCCTCTTTTCCTCTGGCTATGACTGACCTACTGACCTACTTTTGGTATCCTAGTCAATGTTCTGTTGATTATTCTTTTTCTTTTTTAAAAATAAATACATCTCTTTGGATTTTATTAAGTTTACATCTCCTCCACCTTAAACACAAATTTGTACACAAAATGCATCACGTTTGAACACAGTGTCTCTTCCACCATATTAATACTCCTTTTGATGTCATAGACTCACTTCTTTTATGTCAGGAACTTGAAGCCGCTGGCCATGTTACTTTCTCAGCCAGGAAGCAGAGAGTAGTAAACTCCTGTGCTCAACTCTATTTCTTCTCTAGAGCTTAGGGTCCAGGCATAGGGAATGGTGCCCCGCAGAGTGAGTAGCTTTTCCCCTCTGTTACGCTAATCCAAATAACCCCTAACCCAAATGACTCCTCAGGTCATTCTAGAGTCACCAATGCGATGTTTGAGAACAACTATCACACATCACTTACCACTTAGCTTTCATTATTTGGGGTTGTCATCTTGGTGGCTTAACGTTTTATATCTATTCTAATGTTTTCAGATCTCTATCTCAAGTCTGTACCTCTTACTTTAATTTTACCTTTTTATACTTGCCACGATTGGTTACTATGATTAGAACATTTTCTTTTTCTCCTTTCTCTGCTAACCCCTCCTTTCCTCAGCTCTATGGACTAAGCCTGTCTTTCTGTGTCTCCAAGTCTGTGCTGGGCCACATAGGGCCACATATCCAATACTGCATCATGCTATTGGTCAGGAATTCCTGCAGGTGCCTCTTTACAAAGTCAAGGGCATCCGTTTAAATTCATTGCAGTTATTGGTACTAAGCATATTTTGAATGGAAGATTTAACCTAGGAAGTCTTAAAGGGCCTTAGGCAGGAAATACCACATCATTTTCAAGGCAGAAATCAATCACTTGGGAGGCTGAACCAGAGTGAACAAAAGTTTCCTGTCTGCCTGATCTGCATAGTGAATTCTAATCAGCCTTGCCTCCATAGCATAGCACAGCCTTCAAAAACCAAACAAAACACAATAAAGAACCAGAAAAACCCAGCAACACATGTGAGTCTGTCTTGTATCCCTTTTGCTAACAGTTTACAAACACCTCATGTTCCTGTGGCACTCGGTTTGAACTACCAACTGTATGTATACTGACTGATGCTTTCACAAGCAGGAGCATGGGCAAAGCTTTTCATCACAAAGAGCCAGGCTTAAAGCGCCACCTGGTGGTGGACAAGGGACATTGTTTGATCCCATTTCTCCTCCTTTTGAGTTAGAAACTCCATCAAAAAATAAGTATTTTGGGCTGGAGAGATGTCTCAACAGTTAAGAGCACTGACTGCTCTTCTAAAGGTCCTGGATTCAATTCCCAGCAACCACATGGTAGCTTACAGCTATCTGTAATGGGATCCAGTGTCCTCTTCTGGTGTGTCTGAAGACAGCTACAGTGTACTCATATACATAAAATAAATAAATCTTTAAAAAATATAAATAAATAAATATTTTCTTTAGCTAAGTTTCTTTATCTTTTTTTCAACTTTTGAAAAGTGCAGAAAAATCATTCTATTTCTCTACTCAGTCGAAACATTTTCAGTTTTGGTTTGTTTCATAGCGGAGATACAATGAAGTACCTGCTTAAGGTGCTAACAGATTATCAGTGTCGCATCCCCCGAGTTCTTTCTCCCCATGGGCTAAGCCCTTCTGAAGACAACTGCGAACCACAGAGCTGAGCCACTCATCATCCTTTATCTCCTCGGGAAACTCTTTGTATGTGCCTTCTCTCTCACAGCTGTTGCTGGTCACATGAAGGGGTCTTTGTCGGCTCCAGGAGCACATTTGTCAGCTTGTTTTTATATGACAGCCAAATTATTAAAGAACTTTTGGCATAGAACTTAATTATTACCAGGAAACTTAACAGTTAAGATCTAAATTAATTGCTAATTAATTTAGGAAATGATAGTGATCAGACAGAGATAGTATTACTTTGTATTAGATTAGTTTTCTGACTCCTTAAAAATTAATAGTGTCATGAAATCAAATAGTAAAATTCTTAGTCTATTTTGTTTTCTGTAGTGTAGTCCACTCAGTTTCTACCCTTTGACTACTGAATATCAGGAAACATGGACACATACAGGACACACACACGCTAGCTATTAAACATTAGGAATGTATCTTTTATCCTATACTTGTTCTAAATTACCATCAAAGAAATAAACAGGCCTACAGGTGATGTCACCTGCATCATTTGGAGAACGTTTCAGGGAGAATGGTATCATGGGGTGGGAGGGAGTAGACGAGTTATTGCCAGCTCGCTGTTATAAAAACAGACAAACTGCCAGGTGATGGTGGCGCACACGTTTAATCCCAGCACTTGAGAGGCAGAGGCAGGTGGATTTCTGAGTTCAAGGCCAGACTGGTCTACAGAGTGAGTTCCAGGACAGCCAGGGCTACACAGAGAAACCCTGTCTCGGGGAAAAAAAAAAAGACAAACTGACAAGGCATTATGGGTTTTTGTCAGAGTCTGTAATAATCTGAACACTGTCATTTTTTACTGAATAGTATGAATATATATAAATTAATATATATTTACATATTAATACTAAAGTAGTGCTTTGTATGATTTAATTAAATTATGAATTAAAACCCTACATTTTTAAGTGTGATCTTAACAAAGCTGATCTGAGATGAGCCATAGCGTTCTTTTGCACAAAGCACTTCCTTTGACCTCTCAGAACCTGGTGTTCTCAGCTGAAGATTTGTCTTACAATGCTATTTACTGCTATATTAACCCAGTGAGGTGCTCTGTGTGTGTGTGTGGGGGGGGGGCGACAGTGCCGAGAAGACTGCCTTAGGAGAACCAGACAGTAGCCCTTGCTGAGACGCATTGGCTTTGCTGAACATAATGTTAGTTCATTCTGTGAGATCTTTGTTGCTGTTAACACCACTTATACCTCTTGCCTCCTTTATACACATTTATAAAATTCATAATGTTGTGCTGTTTTTAAGTGACATTGATGTGTGGGTGCCAGAGCCAGACCATTCCGAGGTTCCTGCTGCGTGGTGGGACTTTGATGCTGATAAGTCTCTTCTTATTGGGGTTTTTAAGCACGGTAAGTAAGGAGTGAGGGGGAGAGCTCTTTCTGTGGATAATGGAATTCCCAGGTTTTTAGTTTATTGGTTTTCACTTACAGTTTTACTACACACACACACACACACACACACACACACACACACACACACACACACACGTGTAATCATTAAACCATAGATTGTCAAACTAAAATCAAATCCTCATGAGATGGTGGTATATGTGACTTGCCCTCTGGGCTTTCAGTGTTACACAGATTTCTCTCTTAGAAGAGTTGCATCGATTCTGTGTGTGATCAGTTTATTCTTTTTGATTGATAAGGTGTATTTATTGTTATTTTATACATTCAAATGCTTTTTCTCCGTGTGTGTGTATGCTCTGCATGCATTCCTGATACACTAAGATGCCAGAGGATAGCACCAGATGACCTTGAACCTGAGTTAGGATGGCTGGGAGCCACTCTGTGGGTGATGGGAACCAAACCTAGGTCTTCAGCAAGGTCAGCGGTGCTCTCAGTTGTTGAACCATCTCCAGCTCTGGTTTCATTGTTGTTGCTGTGGCATTTTTTTTTAAGATTTGATTTTTTAATGATGTGTGTTCACATGCGTCCAATGCACAAGTCATTAAAAAGAGAATGTTGGATCACCTGGAGCTGAAATTAAAGGCTGTGGTTAGCAGCGTAACATGGGTCCTGGGAACTGAACCTGGGTCTTTTACATGCGCAGGAACTCTCTGAACCACTGGGCCCTCCCTCTATTTTTCTTTGTAACAGATACATTAAAAAATTTGTGATATTGTTTGACCGTGTAATATTTAGTGACTATTTCAAGACAGCATATTTAGCATGTATTACTTAAATATAATGTTCCTTTAATCCCAGAATATCAGTATTGTGCATATAAGGAACCCTTGTGTTTTCACAACTTTTTTCTGTCCTCTGAATCATTATAACTGGCGGTCCTTCCAGGTTATGAAAAGTACAACACGATCAGAGCAGACCCAGCTTTGTGCTTCTTGGAAAGAGTGGGCAAGCCTGACGACAAGGCTGTCGCTGCTGAGCAGAGAGCCAATGACTACATGGATGGGTATGTGTGGGTCACACTTGGCTCCATGGGCTTGCTTTCCCTGTCTGTGGGGTTCATCTTTGTCTTTAGATTTGTTTACTGTTTGTTTTATGCAATTTTCCTGCATGTATGTATAGATAACATTTGCATGCCTAGTGCTCCTAAAGTCAGAAAAGGGCTTTGGATCTCCTGGGACTGGAGTTATAGAGAGTTGAGAACCAGTTTTGTGGGTGTCACGAATCAAACCTGGGTTCCCTACAAGAGCAGCAAGTGCTCTAATCCACTAAACTTACTTTACAACTCAAGGTTTATCTGTGTTGGGGGGGGATGGGGGGTGTTAGCAAGACCACGTGCATTGAGTGCATAGGACGACTGCAGGTGTTATTTTCAGCTCTTGCCAACCTTTTTTTTTTGGGAGAGAGAGGCCTTTTTTCAGGGAGTGGGCAAATCTGGTAAATGAACAAGCTCCAGGAACCCCCCATCTGTACCTTCCTACCATTGGGCTCATAAGTGTGTACCAAATCGCACTACTTTTTCTGCAGTGCTGAGAATCAAATTGACCTCTAAGACAAGCCGAGAAATCATCAGTCTATTACAATAATGAGAACATGTGTTATTCTAACAGGGATGTGGAAGATCCAGAATACAAGCCTGCCCCAGCCATCTTTAAAGATGATATTGAGGTATGTTTTGGATCACATTTTTTAAACTTCATTATTAGGTATTCCTTATAAGTAAGTGATCAATTTAAATTGATGAACATCACGAATAATCATTTAGGATTGCCCGACATCCACTGCTAGATTAAAACTGGCTTGGACATGGAATGCAGTTTGCCTATATTTCATACTTCTTAGAACCAAGAAGTATAGCATCTTGGGACAAAACTTGAAAACCAAGTAAAAGCAGATACTCAGGTAAACACAAAAACATCGAAACTATACCTCCATTGAGAAGGACTGCATGAAAGGAAAGCATCTAGCAAGATCCTAAAATGCCATCGTAATTTAAAGAAAGCAAGACAGTGTGGAGAGTCACTGCTACAATCGTGGGGTTTCAGGAATGAGAGCTCAGCTTAGAGTGCAAGGAACGAGGAGACATCAGATAAACTGAGATGGCTCAGCCTGGGAGTATGCTCGCTGCCAACTCTAAAGACGAAACCTCAATGGTGGTAAAAGAACAAACTTGAGGGAAGTGTTCCTGTGGCATACCCATATACACCGTGGCTGGCATGCACACATGCATGCATATATTGATGAATAAAAATAATGCATAAATAAATGTAAAAAAAATTAAGGGAGAGGTAATCTAACATTCCCTGTACTCAGAGCCCCCAAGTAGGGTTCTCCTCCTGGTATGGTCTAAACTCCAGACTATAGTGGGAGTACACGGCCAGTGTGTGCCCACACAGGAGTGCCTTCCTAGAGACCTTGCTGCACGTGGCTGGAAGTGTGATGTACAGTTGCCACGGACACTTTCCCCGGAAAAGTCTTCCTGTAGGGATTCTTCAGGAAAGCACTCAGGCAGAAACTGGTCAGAAGAACGGTTATGTAGCAGGAGCTGGGCTTTGGACAGGACCGTGCTGAGAGCTGAGCAGTAGAGGACTTCCCAGCAGTAGGAAGTAAAAGTTTTCCCTTCCCTTCTATGGCATCTGTCTAGTTTCTTCTCCTGACAACCCTTACATCATAATGACTGTCAAAGGAAAACTAAAACTTGAGAAGTGGGATAGCATGACAGCACCTGCCATCTGCCTGGCAGACGTTCCAAAGGAACGAATGGCTGTCATACAGAAAGGACACTATTTGAATGAGGTATCAGTTGAAAAGCCATGAATCCTCAGTATTAGTAAAATGAAGTCCACAACTGGATACAACTGTAGATGCTCCAAAGGCAACCATAGCGAGGCTCCCCGGCAGGTTCCCAGCTGTGACACTTTCCATGGCCGTAAGAACATGGTTCTTGGAATACACTGCAGCAGTCTAAATGAAGGGCAGCGCTGGGATGCCCAGCTGCACTGCTCTGTTGTTAGGTAAAAGGCTCAATCCACACACACAGTCCGAGCTGAAGAAGAGATGTACCGTTTGGCACATAGGAATAAGTGTACATCTTTTAAGTGATGCACAGAACGTGAAAAGCAGCTCAACAGAGAAACATAAGGCAGCTCAGGGCTAAAGAGGATCAAGGAGGGCAACTAGTGACTGATTCAAGCCATCAGAGGCAATAGGGAGAGATGGTCATTGTGAATTGTGAGAACTGAGCCAAAAACTTGTGTTTTGCTTTTGCTACATGGATCGGTACAAAATCTTAGTTGAGTAAGTTCCTGGGTTAATTCATAGGTCAGGTTTGGTTTTGTTTTTTTTTAAGGTGTTGAGAGTCTCTTATAAAGAAGTTTTGTTCGTTTCTTTCTTTCTTTCTTTTTTTTTAATTTTAATTCAGTTACTTTGTAACAAATGTCTGTCTCTTTAAAGGATGACGTTTCCTCACCTGGCGACCTGGTCATAGCTGATGGAGGTAGGCTGCACTTCTTCACTTAGCAGCGCTGGGAATTCATTTCCTCAGGAAGGGGAGATGCACAAGGCACACTGTTGCCTCTCTAATCTGCACGAGTGCTATGGGACTGCTGTGCTTGTGGTAGAAACTGTGTACTGAGAATGTGACAGTACTGTTAGGCTTTGCAAAGCCTTGACTCGGAACTTACAGACTAGACACTTTGACTATGGCTTGGTTAAATCATTAGATATTAGTGTAATAATGATGCATTTAATTTCTTATTATGTCCATATGTGCATCAGGGAACAGCCTTTTACTCTCTACAAAACAAGCTGAGAAAGTTCTGCTATTACTGTTATTTTGGTTTTGTGGGATTTTGCTGGAATTTTTTTAAGTAATTGTTTGTGGTTTTACACAGGGTCTCCTGTTACCAGGCTGACCTTAAGCTTACGACATAGCTAAAGATGACACTGAGTGTCTGATCTTCCCAAGTGCTAGGGTAGCGGCATAGCTCATCTTTGCCAGTCTCACACACTGCTGGTGATAACAGACCCAGGACTTCATGCTTGCTAGGCAGACACTCTTCAACTGAGCTACATCCCCAGTCTTCACAGTGGGTTTTTTAAATATATATCTAAATACACAATTTTCTGCCTAATGGCTTTAAAACTGCTTTGATTGTAAATTAATATAAAGTCAATAAATAATTTTATATTTCCTAGGTTTACAGTATGAAGCATCCCGTTGATTTTTGTTTGGCTTTTAATGTATTCGTGTCATTGAATAATTGCAAAGCAGCATGATATATTAGACCTGGAATTCCAAGAGTTGTATTTTCTGTGCAAGAAAAATTCCATTCAAATAGCTAACATCCTGACTCCACTTCCACCATACTCCTCTTACTTTGAGTAACTCTTCTATTGTAATGCTTTTTAAAGATATAAACTTATTTTTTCTTATGAGATAAGGTCTCACTCACTATGTAGCCCTGGTTGCCCTGGAACTCACTATATAGACCAAATTGGCCTTAAACTCAGAGATCTGGCTGTCTCTCTGTGCAGAGTGCTGGGATTAAAGTGTGTGCTACCACACCCAGTGGCTTTATTTGGGGGGGGGGAGGGGGGATGAAGAAAGACTTGGTTGTTTACTTCCTATAATCAGATTGAAAGAAAAAAAGCAAATACAAAGTTTTGTCTTTTGTGAGTGTCGTACAATATCTGCTTAGGTTTTTGTCATTGTTATTAATATAAGTTTTCTTAAATACAGAGGGTCAATTGATGGAAGGGGATAAAGTGTATTGGCCTACCCCGTCAGCTCTGACCACACGGCTAAGACGTCTCATCACTGCATATCAGCGAACTAATAAAAACAGACACATCCAGCAAATGCAACCCACCTTCTCATTGCCTGCCAATGCCATGCAGCCTCTTTACGAAGAAGCTACCCTGAATCCTAAAATGGCAGCCAAGATCGAAAGACAGCAGAGGTAAGACCATAGCAGTTTTTGTTGTTGTTGTTGGGTTTTTGTTTGTTTGTTTGTTTGTTTGTTTGTTTTTTGGCTTTTTCGAGACAGGGTTTCTCTGTGTAGCCCTGGCTGTCCTGGAACTCACTTTGTAGACCAGGCTGGCCTCAAACTCAGAAATCCGCCTGCCTCTGCCTCCTGAGTGCTGGGATTAAAGGCATGAGCCACCACGCCCGGCACCATAGTAGTTTTAATATACAGTATCTGTGGACGTGTGTTCACTCAGACGATTATGAAATTCTTAGATTATCATCCTGATTGGCCAGAACAAAAGGCTCACGTACATATATGTATATACTCATTCACTTACAGAAGCAGAATTATGAAAAAACTAGGAAAGATTATTGTCTTATGTTTACAATTCATATTTCATTGATGTTTTTACTAACATTGAAATATTTAATAAAGGCATAGATAACATCTCTTTATACAATTTTAAATTATCAATAGATCCAAAGCTGAAATTTGATAGAGCCTTGCCTATCTCATTTCACAGTAAAACATTGCTAACATTTAAGAATGAATGGAAAGCAAACTCACTTCTTTATAAAAGGGTGAATTGTTGGAACTGCTGTTGTTGAAGGGAAAATGAGAGACGTTAAGACAGGGGAGCCAGGCACTCTGGAGTCTGAGGCAGGTGGATCTCTGTGAGTTCGAGGCCAGTCTGGTCTAAAAGGGAGTTAGTTGCCAGAGAGTCAGGACTGTGTCGAGAGAGACACCCTGTCTTAAAACAGGACAAAGCAAGACAGGGAGGTTTCTCAACCACAGAAGTTCCAACTTCTTTCCTTAACGTGTCTTTCCAAGGTTTAATCATGCATGTTTTTCTGTGTGCGTGTTTTACCTACATGTGTGTATACGTATGTTCCTGATGCCTCGGGAGGTCAGAGGGAAAGCACTTTACACACTGAGGTATTAATAGTGTCTAAGCGTCTATTGCACAGAAACTCTGAACTTTACAGAGCTGCTCCCTTGTCAGGAGACACTAAGCTGATTCCCTTTCACTCTGGTGTACAGCACCTAAGGGGTTTTTAGTTGTTATTTATATTTGCACAGACAAATGTATCCTACAAAGTAAACAGTGATTAAAGTGTAAGACTTCTCTTTGTACTGGGTGTAGTGTGCTCCATTGGTTGCCAGGATATATAATAAACTGTCGATGAGTTAGGTATAGAGGTTGCTGATTTCTTAAAGTCTCTTCTTAATCAGTTACAAAATGTCATCCCGCCACCTTCCTGTGGTCAAAATTCTCACAGAACCAGCGTAGACTAAAGGGAAGAGAAGCAGATTTCATCTCCACTGGTAATGAATTATAGACACTGCTAATGTCCTCTGTGCCCACCCTTTAGTCTGTTAGATGTGGATTAATTTTCATGAAATAGTAGGGTTTTTATGACATTTGATTGCTCATTGTTTTGCATAGGTAGAGAATGTTATGTCCTGAAGTCTGAGCTCAAAGATTCTTACAGTTAGGTTGGGGTTTTTAAAGATTTGGGGTTTTTTGTTTTTGTTTTTGTTTTTTTAAATTTGCTTCCTATTACTATTACCTTGTGGGCCTGTCCAGGGGAATGAAGGTGCCTGAAGAGGCAAGGCCTGTTGGATCCCCTTGGACCAGGAGTAAAGGCACTTGGGAGCCACCTAATATGGTTGTTGCAAGTCAAAGTTGGGCCCTCTGGAAATGCACGTGTTATTAACCACTAAACCATCTTTCTAGCCCTTATTATTATTTTTTGTGTATTGCATGTGTGTCTGAGCATCATGTGATGCAGTGCCCGCATACATAGGCCAAAAGAGGGCATCAGGTGCCCTGGAATGGGAATGGAAGCTGCGTTCTCTGTGAAAACAGTCGGTGATCTGAATGGAGGAGCCCTCTTCTGCTATGCTTTACTCTGCATTTCTAGCCTTACTACAGTTATCTCCAGTCAAGAATGCCACACTTAGCTTTAGTTCCCCAGTTTATTTTTGTCTCTGTTACCCAAAAAACTCTTCTTCTCATTGTCTGGTCCATAACATAGCCCATGTGGTTTGCTCAAGTAGACATTAATAAGTATTAGATAACATCATTTTCCCCTTTTCTGCGCTCATATAGCATTTACTTAACAAAATTAAGCCATTACAATCGTGCACAGATGTTGTGATGGCATGTGTTTCTGTACCTCGGTCTCAGTTGCAGCGTTTGTGATGATGATCACTGCCATTTTTAATGTCTCTTTCTGTTCTGAATAATCTTCTAACAGGACCTTCATTTCCCAGTGTGTTCTTTGCACCCAGGTCTACAATCCTAACTCAGTGTCTCAGGCTGTATTTTATTTTACATCATAGCTACATTACTCCCCGCTCCCTTTCATGTGTTTGAGCACTGTGCCTGCATATATGAGTGTGTCTGTGCCCACAGACGTCAGAAGGCAGCATCCGATCCCCTGGAACTGAAATTACAGATGATCGTGAGCTGCCATATGGGTGCTGGGGACTGCAAGAGCAACAAGTGCTCCAACTATTAAATCATCTCTCCAGCTCCCACATTAAACGTCTCACATGGGTTCTGAGAATTGAATATTATGAACAATTATGTGTGACTATGATAAAATGAGCCATTGACATTATTTGAAAGCCTTTGCCATTTTTTTTTAACACAAAAATTGAATGAGTTAAGCAAGGACACTAGTGTGCAGATGGATACTGTAGTATGAAATTTTGTGACTCTGATGAAAACTTACCCTCTCTCAGTGTCAGAAGCTTTCCCCTGAAAATTGCATTAGGTGGGCCTTAGAGCTTTGTAATTAGAGCCCAACTCTTCTTTGCTCTGTTCTCAATACAAGCTATACCTGTGTCAACCTGGACAACCTGTGAGCCCTTGAGGTGCAGAACACTTTCTGTTTTACTTCTCCCATGCCTCTCCCTCCACCCACAGTGTGACCTTCACCCGTCTTCCTCTCCAGCGCCACCACTCACCCAGGATGCCTTTGCGGGTTGGGCTGTTGGTGCTGTTTTGTTTGTTTGTTTTTTACATTATTTTATTTGTGTGGGGGTGAGATGTGTGTGCATCGGAGAACAGCTTGCGAAAGCCTCTTTTCATTTTTCACCATCTGCATCCTATAGCAGACTTGGTGGCAAACAGTGCTTTATCTACTGAGCCATCTTGCTGGCACATTGATTATTTTCTTGATCACTAAAGTCTGTCTTTCTGCCCTCCTAAAATTCTTTCTATAGCACATACAATAATAGCATTTCATACTGCAAATCTGTTTAAAAACACTTTATCATTTTCTTTAAGGACAGGGTCATATAATTTTGTATTCTGTGCATATTTTCTTATTTAGTAAACATGCAGAAGCCAGTTGGCAGTGACTGAAGGCACAGACAGTATATATCAATTAAGTTATGGATGGATAAGTCAACTAGAATTTTAAAATTATTTCAAGGATCAAATCTGGCTTTGATCCTGTAAGTCATTCAGTACTATAAGCATTTTAAATTATGTTACAGCCATTATTTTCACCATTAATAAATATTTTAGTGATGTGTGCATGTATTTTTTAATCTCAATCTGATTCATTATAGATGGACAAGGAGAGAAGAAGCTGACTTTTATCGAGTTGTGTCTACATTTGGAGTAGTTTTTGACCCAGACAGAGGGCAGTTTGATTGGACAAAATTCAGAGCTCTGGCTAGGCTACACAAGAAAACTGATAACAGCTTGGAGAAGTATTTGTGTGCATTCATGTCCATGTGCCGGAGGGTTTGCCGTCTTCCTTCCAAAGAAGGTATGTGTAAGGTTTCCCCTGTAGAAATCAAAGAAACAATAATAATACATTTAAGAAATTCTAACTTTTTAGAACTGTAAATAAATTATACTGATAGACTCCTGTCCCTTGGCCCTATTGCTGCAGTGAGATAAAGAGTAAAGACACCCACCAAAGATTAAGAAAACAACTTGTTTAATTCTAGCATCAGGAGGCAGAGGCAGGTGATCTTTGAGTTCAAGGCCAGTTTGGTCTACATAGTAAGTTTCAGGCCCGTCAGGGCTATGGAGAAGAGGCCCTGTCTCTAACAAAAACCAAAAAGAAAGTGAATTGTACTGTTTCAAGAAAACACTACTCCCTTGTAGCCATCCACTGCCTCTGGCTCTTACAGTCTTTCAAGTCTCTAAATCGTTACAGCATGTAACCCCAACTCGGAGAGGGCATGGACAAACATCCCATCCTAGCTAAGGAGCTTTAAGCAATTGAGCTTTCTTTAAAGATGTAGCCCCTGGTCAGTCCGCTGTGCTCCAGTGCTGGCCATGCCTCCATGTGCCTGATGGGCTTCAGGTAAAAACAGGACACAGAACTGGATGGACACAAAAGCAGGGTAGGGCTGGGCTTGTGGTTCTGCTTTTATTTCCTAACAGATTTATTGCCAGTTTGCCAAATCATGAAGCAAATCTCTTGATTATCCAGTGTCAGGAAATTCAGGGTAGTTTCAATCTGCTTTATTCATATGTATAGTGTAGGTACTAAATAAATAGTTATTATTCTGTGTTCCTAGAAAATAATGGCAAGAAAAACAATTGTATATATTCAGTACAGATACAGTTCAACCTCCCAAATAGTATGCTCACTGAATCCTTGGATTCAGCTATTCGAATTTTACCTGTTTTTTTGTTTGTTTGTTTATTTTGTTTTGATTTGTTTTTTACCCCTATACATTTCAGGAGGGAGGAAATTGATGCTTGTTCTGGGACAAGGTCTTGCCATATAGCTCAAGTGGCCTTGTCCCCAATTGTAATTCAACTTGCCATGGGTCACAGTACTCCTGCCTCTTTCTCAGGGCTGGGATGACAGACATCTCTCCCACACTTGGCTTCCCTGACAGACATCTGTGTTCTCAGACCCCCAAGTGGTACTTGGATATTCTCATTGTTCCTTGTTGTACAGGACCTAAGTCTCTTAAGTCATTTTGCTATCTTTCCTTCTGTTCCAATTTGAGTTTTCATAGGATTGGACAGTGTGTCATTTTCTTTTTTCTTTTTTTCTTTTTTGAAACAAGTTCTTGATTGGCACAGTGTTGTAGCCTCCATCTCACAGAGATGCACCCCCCTCTGCATCCCCACTGCTGGGATGAAAGCTGTGTGCCCCCATGCCCACTTTGTTGCAGGTTCTATGTCAATAATGTTGTAAGGTTTGTGCCGTCAGGGTGGTACTCCTATGGATCACTAAGCCAAGGTAGTTTATGATGTATTTCTCTACTTTATGTTTCCCATGTAATTAATAAGTAGCTTGGAATCTCACAAATCCTATTTCTGCTCAAACTTTAAAAAATCTGTTTGTGGGCTTGGAAGATGACTCGGTGGTTGAGAGCATGGGCTACTCCTTTGTTGGACTCCGATTTGACTCCTAGCACCCACATGGAGGCCAACAATCGTCAGGAACTCCAGTTTCAGGAAACTCACCAACCTCTCCTGGCCCCCTTAGGCAACAAGCACACACATAGTTGCACACATGTGAGTGCAGGCAAAAAAATCTAGATGCATAGAATAAAAAATAATAAAAAAATTAATCTATTGTTTTTAGTGCTTTCTGTATACTCAATCTTGTGAGTAATAGATTCTCTCTGAAATTCCATTGTAAGGAAGAAGTCTTCCTCGTTTAGAGTCATTTATATATTAACCTATAAACTATAAACCCAATACTTTATTTTTGCTCAAACTTTGTACATGTTTTTATTATGAGTTCTACAGGTTGGTTCTTGCATTAGTGTAGTAACACATTATCTTTGTAAGTGACTTCCAAGAGCCATTAACCAAAACCAAAGGTAGGACTGCACAAGAACAAATGTCCTGTGATCTAATGCTGAAGCTGAACTCTGTTCCCTAGTAACTCGTGTCATGTTTCCCACAAACGTTAAAAATCTAAAAATCCTGTTGTTGCCAGGCATGGTGGCATGGCACATGTGGGTTGGCAGAGGCAGGTGGATCTCTAAGTTCAAAGCCAACCTAGTCTACACAGTGAGTTCCAGGCAGCCAGGTATATAGACAGAGACCTTGGTTTAAAAAACAAACAAACAAAATGTCTTTGTAACCTAAGTTACCTTATGCGTTATGAAATTTGCATAAGGTAACAGGTTACAAAGACATTTTGTTTCTAATAAACAGATTTCATTTGTTTATTGGGTATCACTAGATGTATTTACAAGTAAGGTTAGAAAAGTTCTTAAAAACAAATTCCTATTTATGGCAATATACTTCTGAAATGATCATGTTACTCATTTTAAAATATAGATATTTTGTCTCATGATTTTAGTAATTTTAAAAACAATTTCTACATTTACGGTCCTAGAAATTATAGTGATACTGTGTAGAGGCTTTTAAAGTTATCGCGTGTTAAATCTTCCATAAAGCATTTTTGAGATTAACATTTTGGTCCTTGTTTCAATATAGAATTGGTCGATCCAAATATTTTTATTCAACCAATCACAGAGGAACGTGCTTCTAGAACTTTATATCGCATTGAACTTCTAAGAAAAGTACGGGAGCAGGCCCTTCGTCACCCACAGTTGTTTGAACGCTTGAAGCTTTGCCATCCAAATCCAGACTTACCTATCTGGTGGGAGTGTGGCTCTCATGATAGGGATTTGCTCATTGGTGCTGCCAAACATGGGGTCAGCCGGACCGACTACCACATTCTCCGTGATCCTGAACTCTCGTTTATGGCAGCTCAGAGGAACTACAATCAGAGTAAGGCGGCTCACTCAAGGACTTCTGCCCCACTTTTACAGCAATACCAAGTAGCACTTTCTGCTTCTCCTCTTACCTCTTTGCCTAGACTGCTAGGTGCTAAAGGTACTCTTCTAGAGGATATGAAAGTTAAGAGTGAAAGCCTCACAGAAGAGCCCCAGTCCTCTGAAGAAGAATCTATGTCTTCTATGGAAACAAGGACACGAGTTAAATCTGAGCCTGTAAGTCCAAAGAACGGTGTTTTATCACAGGCTACTGGAGACCAGAAGTCTGGTGGGAAAAGTGAAACAGACAGACGCATGGTTGCAGCCAGAACAGAGCCCCTAACTCCAAACCCAGCTTCTAAGAAACCGAGAGTCCACAAAAGAGGATCCCAGTCCAGCTCTGATTCTGACTCTGACTCTGCGCGCTCATCGTGTTCTTCCAGATCCTCTTCCTCCTCCTCCTCCTCCTCCTCCTGCTCACACTCTCGGTCAGGCTCTAGCTCTTCGTCATCCTCATCTTGTTCTTCGGCATCTTCCTCCTCCTCCTCATCTTCCTCCTCCTCCTCCTCATCTTCTTCATCATCATCAGAAGAAAGTGACAGTGAAGAAGATGTCCAGAAGCGAGGTACATGCACACATTTGTTATCTTTATGACCGCTTTTCAAGTGAAAATGTAGAGAACTTGATTTACATAACTGAAGCATGCTTAACTTTGTAAGCTTAAACTTTATGCTTATAAATTGTCTTAGAAAAGCATAATTGAGGAGGAAACTGGAGTTCCTTACATAATCCTGTTCTGTAGATTAGTTGAACAGGGGAGTCTGAAGTTTTGCGTAACGGCTTGCCTTCTTTATGACTGCCTTAAATTTGCTGCTTTCCCCAGAACAAGTTTATTATGAGCAAATAATGTTTACAGCAACCACCAGGAACCTTAGATTAAATAGACAAACAAGAGTACCATACTCCATACTGCCGCCTACAGTCTGTAGAAGGACGCACAGGAAGAGCTTACGCCCCTCAGCAGAGTAGCCTCAGGTGGCTTTTTTCTGGGGTGCCTTTGCAACAGCAGTTCAGGTACAAGGAAAGGAGTCAGCATCGAGCTTGTGCAGGGATGGCTCTGGCAGTCCTAAAGAGCCCCATCTTCCCCAGGGCTCTGACATCAAGCATGCTAAGAGTTATCTTACTTGGACACTTGTGGGGAATTGAAGAAATTACATAGGATTGTAAAAGTATGCATAAATTGTTTGATGTAGATTTAAAGAGTGACTGTAACTATTGTCCTTAGAAGGCACGCCTCACAGGAAAGCCTATGATGAGGAAAGTGTCGCATCACTGAGCACGACCCAAGATGAAACTCAGGACAGTTTCCAGGCAAACAATGGAACGCCAGAGTCTGCTTACCTGCTACAAGGTGGATATATGCTGGCAGCCTCATATTGGCCAAAGGTAAAAGAAGAGGTTACTGCTGAGACATGTCTTCTTTTCTCTCCTCTCCTCTCCTCTCCTCTCCTCTCCTCTCCTCTCCTCTCCTCTCCTCTCCTCTCCTCTCCTCTCCTGAATAGCTTTGATGGTAGACATTCTTTTGTATTTTGTTTGTTTTGTTGTTGTTGTTGTTGAGACCAGGTCTTACTGTATGGCTCTGGGAGTCAGACTGAACTTCTACTCTGACATCTGTCTGCCCCCTGCCCCTGCCCCTGCCAATCTGGGATAAAAGGTGTGACCACCACATCTGACCTAATGGTGGATAGTCTTAGGTGAAAAAATAGGCCACTATAAATTTTTTTAAAGATTTATTTATTTATTATTACTCATTAGTACACTGTAGCTGTCTTCAGATGCACCAGAAGAGGGTATCAGATGTCACTATGGGTAGCTGTGAGCCACCATGTGGTTGCTGGGATTTGAACTCAGGACCTTTGGAAGAGCAGTCAGTGCTCTTAACCACTGAGCCATCTCTCCAGCCTGGCCACTATAAATTTATGATGACATTTTGGTGTTTGCATCAAAAGGTTAAATTATTACTGCCTATTAAATGAGTTATACATACATGTGTATGCTTCTCGGTGTAACTTTAGAATGTTTAGAATGAAGGACGGTAAATACCGTTTGTAGTTGTAACCTACCAAAAAGCTCATTTTAAATAGGTACATTCTGGGGTACAAGCAGCTCCAGCTGTATGACTGTAATCCCCATGTGTGACTAGACTAATACAGGGCGCCTTTGGAAATGAGGTTGAGAATTTAGAAATGGACGAGCCTGTTCTCTTTCTATATTCCTACGTGTTACTTTTGTACCCTGCATCTGTAAAGGCAGCTCCACTAATAGAGCACCGTGCTAACATGCACAGAGCCTCAGGTTTAACCAACCATTGTGGTTCACATTTATATTCCATTTCTATAATTCAAGCAAGTGGGAGGTCCCTTGGACTGTTTAGTGACTTCAAGGACAGCCTACAATGCGTAAGACTTCGTTGAAGGAATAAAATATTAAAATAGTAAATATATCTTTGTGGTATAATGCTTTTGAACTTCACCAAAGGGAATTTGTACTTAAATAATGTACAGAATTATAATACATATGAGAATATATAAGCATACTACACACACTGTTATACCTGGCTTAAACCATCAAAGCTCTTAGGTTATTTGGTCTGCAAAGGTCTGGCCTAAGTACTAAAGAGTACCTTGATGTTCCCTGCTTTTCTAGGACCGGGTAATGATCAACCGCCTGGACAGTATTTGTCAGACAGTTCTGAAAGGGAAGTGGCCGTCAGCTAGAAGACATTATGATGCTAACACGGTGGCGTCCTTCTATACCACCAAACTGCTGGATAGCCCCGGAGCAGCTACAGAACGCGGCGAGCCCAGCGTCCCCACACCCCCAGCCGTTGCTGTCAGAGAAGAGCACGAGCAGTCAGCACAGATGTCAAAGGTGAAGAAGCATGTACGAGAAAAGGAGTTTACAGTGAAAATCAAAGACGTATGTGCATTTTTATTGCCCTAGGGCCTGGTTGCGATTGCGGTGTGCAGCATGCTTTTCTGCAGTGGCTGCCTGCTCTCACTCTTCCTTCCTTCCTTCCTTCCTCCCTTCCTTCACATCCTTGTCTCAGGGTACTGCAGTGCTTCCTTCCTGTAGCTAGGCTGTTCAGGGTGAGCATCCCATTAAAGCGCTCATCACTAAGTAGGCCTCTCTCCTGAGAATGGTTCTGCACAAGGTGTTTCCTGAAGCGTGTGACTATTTCTGTTCTGGCATTTTAAAATATTTATGTGGTATATCAATGTACGTACTTTCTCAAACACTTAATGTGTCCCATTATTAGGAATGCTTTTTTAATATGATCTTTGAAGTTTAATTATTTGTTATCAAAAATATGGGTGAGCTTTAGTGTGGAAGACAGACATGTAACACTGGCCCTTTAAGGCTAGGAAGGCGCAGGGAGAGGGGGAGGCACATGGGAAGACCGTATGTCATACAGGGAAGAGTCATGCCAGTATATGTGTGTGTGTGTAAGAGTGATGTCGCTAAAAGTGCCATAAATAACGTGCCTAGCGATGTCTGTCTGCCCTGGAAATGTTACAGTCATGTGCTTCCCACGTGAAAAATGTTGGTTTGTAGTCATAAAAATGATGAGTGTTTTTCCTGTTGATTGGATTGAATGGGAGAACCTCAGGAGTGTCAGGGACTTTGCCTTCCTCTTTCTAAGTAAAATATCTTTCTTGATATCCTATAGTAAGGTTTTTGGTAACATTTTCTGTCTTGATAATGGTTCTGAATTTTGTTTTAATAGGAAGGTGGCTTGAAGTTGACATTTCAGAAGCAGGGGCTTGCCCAGAAAAGACCATTTGATGGTGAAGATGGCGCCCTGGGTCAGCAGCAGTACCTCACTCGCCTTCGGGAGCTTCAGAGCACATCAGAGACTAGCCTTGTTAACCTCCCCAAAGCTGTGCCAGCGTCAGGTAAATGTGCAAATGGGAACTCGGTATTAACAAGATATTCCTTGCCATTTCCAAATTTTCTTTTATACACATTTGACATAAAAACTCATTTTCTCTTTAGTGTTGGGGACCTATTTAACACCTACAAAGTAGTCAGCATAATATTAAATATTATTATTTCCTAGAATATGTGTATATGATGTGTGTGTATCTGTGCGTATGTGTCTATCAGTCTGTGTCTGTCAGACTGTGTGTGTGTCTACCTGCCTGTCTGCCTATCTGTATCCGTATCTACCCCCCCCCGCCTCTGTCTCTGTGTGTGTGTGTGTGTGTGTGTGTGTGTGTGTGTGTGTGTGTGTGTGTGTGTTCTGGAGATCACACTCAGGACTTTTATGTATGCTTAGCCAGTCACTTTACCTCTGAACTGCACCACCAGCCTTGTTGAACTTTAGTATGACATTTTGAATTATAGCAGTTAGTTTGAGAAGTTTAAGTATTTGAATGGAGATACCATCTTGTCAAGTAGCTTTTAACAGATAAAAGTTATAGTAGTTTTGGGAAGGTGGTATATTTTGTGCTTCAAACAGTAATTTAAGTCACATGATAGTGGTTGTTGGTAAAAGACTAAAACTTAAGAGAGTGCAGGGGAGCCAGGCGGTGGTGGCGCACACCTTTAGTCCCTGCACTCGGGAGGCAGAGGCAGGTGGATTTCTGAGTTCAAGGCCAGTCTGGTCTACAAAGTGAGTTCCAGGCCAGCCAAGGGCTATACTGGGAAACCCTGTCTCAAAAAACCAAAGAGAGAAAGAGAGAAAGAGAGAGAGAGAGAGAGAGAGAGTGTGTGTGTGTGTGTGTGTGTGTAGGGGCACACTTTAAAATGCTCCAAGCAGACATGATTATTTCTGACTAGTCTCTTCAGTTTCCACAGACCCTTTCAAGACAAGACTTCTTCCACTTCAGATAGCCCTATGCCAGGCAGGTCTAAGTTTCAGGGAAAAAATATCTTTTAATTTGGAAGTACATTTTCCCTGATCTGTTTTGTTTCTTTTCTCAAAGATTGGAGTTCTACCTCTGAAAGCACTATAGACTTAGCTTTGCCCTTCCTTTGTCTGCATGCTAAATCATAGCATTTTGAAAACAATTACCATATTAATATATTTCCCCTTGAGTCTCTGTTTCTTCTAACCTTTCTGGCCACTTGAATCAACACATTTATGCCATGTGTTGCATGCCCTTCAATCAACGAAGAATGATTTCCTGGTGCTGGAAAGTGGTTCAGTGGGTAAGAGCACTTGTTCTTACAAAGGACCTGGCTCACAACCATCTGTTCCACTTTTAGGAACATTCCAACTCCTCTTCTAACCTCCATGGGCACCAGGTATGGAGATGGTGTACACACACACACACACACACACACACACACACACACACTCACTCTCTCTCTCTCTCTCTCTGCAGGGGCAAAGAAACATATCCATAAAATAAACACTGTGTTTTGTCTTGTCTGGCTACCTTCCACCTGTGTTCTTCTTAAAGTGTCAAGAATTGAGAATGATGTTTAAGATCAGTTGAGTCTCAGGAGTATTTACCACCCTGTACTTACCCCCAAAATACTAATTTCCAATCAAAGAAAGTGAATGGGTTGAATTGTCTTTATACCATCTTTATTTTGCAAGGCTAAGGACTCTGCTTTAGTAGGGACTGTGTCTGGTTGCCACACGATACCTGGAAGCTTTTCAGAATTGTCACTGTGCATGAGCACAGTGCGTAAGAACAGTAGGTGGGACTCCTACAGTTCGGGGACTGATTGCTGCTTTCAATCGCTCCTATCTCTACTTTTTAAATTATCAGTTATTTTATTTTCACTGGCATCAGTTTGGTCTTCTGTGGATTCATTAACCATTCTGTGTAATTTTCTACTTACTGACCCTGCAGTTGAAAGGCTGGGGATATAACTTGGTGGCTAAAGCATTTGCCATGTGAGCCTGAAGATCGGCCTCAGGGTGCTCAGTACTTCATAAGGGCTGTAATCCCAGTGCTTGTTAGCCAGCAACAGGGCATCCTTGGGGCAAGCTGGCGAGCTAGACGAGCCAGATCAATGAGGTCTAGATTCAGTGAGAGACCCTGCCTCATTAAATAAAGTGGAGAAGTGGAGAGCAATTGAGGAAGACACCCAATGACAGGCAATTTCTGTCCTTCAAATATACATGCAGATGTTTGTGCACACGAGTGCACTCATATCTACCATACACACACACACACACACACACACACACTCATACGCTCCCCTGACCCCTGCAAGAACATCCCGTGTGAGTGTTTCTATTCGTGAAGTATCCGTCTCCCAAATCATTCTTCTTAACGTGTTAGCTCTATGGTTAAAGAGCTCTCTTTCGCACTAAAATATGAGGACAAATGGAGACCAGCTGTGGGCTCTCTTGCCCACCCAACGTGAGTTTACTGTTCTCATCCTTAACCCGAAAGCTTCTCTAGAAGATACAGTCAGTATAAATGAGGTCGTGTGAAGGGTTCAGTGGCTTTGCAGCTGAAGATTGTCCAGTTGTCACCTATAAGTAATTCTTTGATGAATAATACTACACATAGTGTACAGTAACTACATATAAAATACTGTATGTTATATAGCAATGTAGTTTATGTAGCTGTTACTATTATGCTTCTTTATTATACCAGTGCTTTTTATATTAACAATATAAATATAAGGGCTGAAGGGGTGGATCAGTGGATAAGAATGGATACAGCTCTTGCAGAGGACCTGGGTTCAGTTCCTAGCACCCACTTCAGGCAGCCACAGATGTCTCACCTCTAGCCCCAAGGCTTCAGTGCCCTCCTCCGAACTCCACAAGCACCTGCACTTATGTATACACATACACACATACATAATTTCAAATTAATAAAATCTTAAGCAATATAACAACAGTGATATGCATATTATGTGATACCAATTATAACGCTAGTTTTAAAACTACATAAAACTATGTTAAAGTCTCAAGTACTATTAATACTATGTAGTTATCTCATATCCTTTATAGTACACTTTGATAATTATAAATGTGAAATCTGGATCTGCCTTCCTTCTTGGGCTTGTCAGAAATTAGTTACCATTAACATTTCTGAGCCTTGTCATTGTGTGTGAGATGAAGTGAGAGGAGCAGGATGTGACACCTCTGTGAGGAGTTAAATAAAACAGGATGCCGAGTGGCCAGTAAAGAGTTGACTACATGTGAGGTAAGGTGATTCACACCAGAATCCCAGAACACAGATGGAGAAAGCAGGAGGATTGGGATGGGAGCCAGTGGGAGCCACCGAGTGACAGAGATCTAGATTACCAGTCCCCAAGTCTTTAAACTGAGAAACGGGCATGTTTTTAATCCAAGAACTTCTTAGTTTGATGTATAAAAGAACTAACTTCAAATCCATTTAGAGAAGTTGTGTTGTTTAAGTTTTCAGCCACTGTTTTGCATTTCTAATTGATTAGGTACTTCCATTCAGCCAACCCTCGGTGCCAACGGAGCGATACTCGACAGCCAGCCTATAGTGAAGAAAAGGCGGGGAAGGAGGAGGAATGTAGAAGGTGCTGACATCCTCTTTTTGAACAGAAATAAGCCACCTAATCATGTAAGTAAATCTATTGTAAAGTTATTTAACCTTAAGCCTGAAATTCAATCTTAATAAGTACACACTTATTGTTTTATATTTTTAATAAAATAAATAATAAGGAAATTAGTCTTCCATACTCTTAAATTGGATCTTAATAATATTTGGCACTGGCAGAGAGAGTTATAAAAACTTTAACTTAAAAAGGCTTGGCAGGGGCTGGCGAGATGGCTCAGTGGTTAAGAGCACAGACTGCTCTTCTGAAGGTCCCAGGTTCAAATTCCAGCAACCACATGGTGGCTCACAACCATCCATAACAAAATCCGATGCCCTCTTCAGGAGTATCTGAGGATAGCTACAGTGTACTTACATATAATTAATTAATTAATTTTTAAAAAAGAGGCTTGGCAGAATTTTATACAATGCTTTCTTCTTCTTCAAAAAGAAAGTGACTGTTGAATCTGGACATGAGAGAGTACTTGTGTGACCCCGGTATGCAGGAGGCAGAGGCACAAGGATCACTGCCAGCTTAGGCCATCCTGGTGTGTATGTCATGAGCTCCAGGGCGGTCAGGAATGCAGAGCAAGGCCTGGGGCAGGAGGGGCCTCGAGAAAATCCTCTGTAGAACTAGAGTTAGAATGATGATAAGCATGGAAATGTAAATCGTATCTGATCAGTTCCCCTCCCCACAAGTTGACGTTAGACTTAACCGCCTCACAGCTTAGGCCATCCTGGTGTGTATGTCATGAGCTCCAGGGCGGTCAGGAATGCAGAGCAAGGCCTGGGGCAGGAGGGGCCTGCCTCCTCAGAAAATCCTCTGTAGAACTAGAGTTAGAATGACGATAAGCATGGAAATATAAATCGTATCTGATCAGTTCCCCTCCCCACAAGTTGACGTTAGACTTAACCGCCTCACAGATTCCCACCGGGATGAACCCAGCACTGTCCTATCCTCAGCCTCAAAGAATTCCTGACACAGAGAGTCCTGTTCCAGTTATTAATCTCAAAGACGGGACAAGGCTCGCAGGAGATGATGCGCCGAAGAGAAAGGACCTGGACAGATGGCTTAAGGAGCACCCTGGTTATGTGGAGGACCTCGGAGCCTTTATCCCAGTAAGTAGACTTTAGAGTCTCAGCAGTTGTTGTTCTTTTGAGTCATCAAACATTTACTAAATATCCATTCTGCCTAAGATTTAGGAAAAGTATCAAAAAGAAATAATTGCCATATTTCCTAAAATATAATTCTGTATTGCTTTTCTTTCTGCATTTAATAAATATTTAATTATAAAAGTCACTTCAGGCCAGATACAGTGGCACACACCTGTAATCCTAGCGCTCTGAAAGATTTTTTTATGTTCAAAGCTGTTTTTTGTTTAAAAAATAAATTAAAAAAAAAAAGACTTCTGATGTATTTTATTATACCCTTTGTATATTATAAAGACTGCAGTGGTATAAAACTTCTAACTCCAGAGCTCTGTCATTTGCTGCTGTGTACAGAATAGCTGGCAAAGGAGCACAAGAGTCCTATTAAAGTTTAAGACGTTAAATGGACTAACTAGAGAGTGAGCGCTTTCGCTCCACACAGGCCTGAGCTCCTGGGGTCAGCTCACTTGCACCATTCTGAGAAGTGTTGAACAAGGCCACGGGCTTCAAGGTGTTTCTCTGTGTGTTTTAGAGGGTGCAGCTGCACGAGGGAAGACCCAAACAGAAAAGGCATCGATGCCGAAACCCAAACAAACTAGATATCAACAGTCTGACTGGGGAGGAGCGCGTGCAGCTGATTAACAGAAGGAATGCGAGAAAGGTATGTGTGGGCTTGCTACGCTTCCACTGGCTATGCCGTTTACCTAGGCAGTGCTGTCTAACAAACTAGAGAGTGGGAAACCTTGCACAGCTGTGGGAAAAGGCGTGCATGATGATTTCATGTAGTCTGATACCAAATCCCACGTCGCTGACAGCGAGTGAGTGAGAGAAGCAGGGCTGCTATGTATGGCTGCACACTGCATGAGGGCCCTCTGTCCCATGCAGAGGTTCCCTCAGGGGACATTAGTTGCTGTCCCTGGCTGGTTCAGTTGCCACAGTCAGCACAGTGAGGGAGGGGCGAGAAGGGGGAGACCGCTGCCTTCAACTGTAAGGAAGAGGTCATCCTTCTTACAGTACCTGAGGCCCCAACCCACCTGTCTGTGCCAGAAGTCAAGAGACCTTACTCAAGGTGACAGCATTTTCATTATCACTGTGATAAATGTGTTGCATTTTATCAGGGTAACATTTGTCAGATAGTGCAAGTTAATCTTGTTTTCTCAAATAGGCATATTATATAATTTTTGATGGAAATAAAATGTTTCAAAGCTGACTTTATAGATGAATGGAACTTCTATGCTTAGCTTGTGCTAACTAGTCACAAATTATTAATAGTTGAGCTTTTTTCTTGTTTATATATCACAATTAATATTAACTTTGGTAGGCCTACCAAATAATTGTTTCTAATGGCATTTTCATTCGTGTATATCACTGTCCTGTGCTCATTCACCTATGTGTCACTCTTCCTTGTTCAGTGTACCCTCTAACCAGGCGCGTACTTGCTGCACAGACATTCGTGCAGGCAAAGCACTCATCCACGGAAGATGGTTCTTACTAAAAGAACAACCACCTAAGTTGAAAACAGCAAAAGTGTAGGGAAAGGGGACACAGTGTCAGCAGCCACCGTACTCTCTGGAGGAATGGCCTCTGTCTGCTCCTCCAATATCAGCACTGCTGGGTGGTGGCTTTGGTCACGTTGGAGTCTTCTCTTACTAGGCCTTCTGTGACTTGAGCGCCTCATCATCTCAGTGTCTCTTCATCCAGCCCTAGTGTGTCCATTACAAACTGCCCTGAGCGCTGAGGCTGGATGTCCCCAGGCTTCCTGACTTCTAGTTGTGCCTTATTACCAAGCTCAGTCTCATGATGGTGCATGAATAAAGCCATGTGGGGTTTGCAGACTCCAATATTGACTTCTCCCATGATGGCTTGTTATGCAGGAGTCCCACTGAATTCCCCAACAGGGCTTGAAGACATGGGAACTCATTCTGTGGTTAGGAAGAACTAAATGCCAGTCTCTTTAAACTAGAACAGACTAGATTACCTTCTAGAAGGTTCTTTGGTTCCTCCTCCTTGCAGGGAACCACATGAACTGATCCTCGGTTACAGTGCTTAGCTGTTCTATTTTTCTAGGTGTTTCCAACTATCATGTGATCCTTTTCATACCTTCCGATGCTCTTCTCTTGTTAGAGTCCAGCTTTTGCTTCCCTGACTTTTCTCAACCTTAGCATCAAACAATGGTTGCTTCTAGTCCTATGAATTCAAGTGTTGTTGGGTTTTGTTTGTTTGTTTGTTTGTTTTTTCTAGACAGGGTTTCTCTGTGTAGCCTTGGCTGTCCTGGAACTCACTCTGTAGACCAGGCTGGCCTTGAACTCAGAAATCCGCCTGCCTCTGCCTCCCAAGTGCTGGGATTAAAGCCGTGGGCCACCACTGCTGGCTTAAGGTTTTTTTTTTAAATATATATATGTATACTTATTTATTTGTACATTGTGATATGCATGTAGGATCCAGCTGTGGGGCTGAATGGGGTCTGCAGGATTCTGGTTCAGCTGAGGGTGGAAAGAAATGACTTCTCCAAGGACCTTAAGTGCCACTTACAGCAGCTCTTTTAGATGAAGGCCTTCTCTGACAATTTTCAATGAAACGGCTCTCTGAAGCAATCTTGGCTTGAGCACATACTTTGATTTGGGGTGGGGTTGTATGCGTATACTCCATTTGGCGTGAACCAGGGCTATATGTGAATTTTGGAGAGTGGGAAGGGGTTTTTCTTAGAGTGAAGTTTCATTGGCTGAGGCTTAGGTTAGTGGGGATATCTCATTTGTATTGGAGAGGCTTTTCCAGAAGTTGAACCTGTAATTTCACAAGGGTTTGGGTTGGGCTCCCCCGATCAGACAGAGAAGAGAAAGCACTGCATTCAGTTTGCACCAAGCTCAGGAAAGCTGTCTGGACATACAGCCTTAGCGTTGAGGTACGGCACCAGTGCATGGGGGGTAGGGGTGGGTTGGCTGTGCCTGCAGAGGACAAATGAGGGTGCTGGTCCCCTGGAAATGGAGTGCAGCAGTTGTAAGCCTCTTGATAGAGGTGCTAAGAACCAAACCCAGGCTCTCTAGGAGAGCAACAAGGACGTTTACCCACTGAGCCATCACTTTACCCCCAAAATAAGGTTTTTCTACAGGTTATTTCTGAGCCAGGTATGATGTGATATTTGGTAAAATTCTCATTCTATGATGATTTGTCCTTTTTTCCTTATAATATAAAGGCCAGGTGATTTGTGATATCCTTTGTATATGCAGCTGTAATATGCTAGCGTTTGCTGTCAGCTGAACAGTAAAATGGGTGAGAAAAGGTGACAGACATCAGGACAAGACTCAGCTCCCAGACTCACTTCACCCTGGATGTTCCTTGTTTTGCTTTCTGTTAAATGACCTCCCTGCTAAGATAGCAATACGTAAAACCATTTTAACTTCTCTTAAGAAATCCCACATTGGGGAGTGGGTGGGTAGCGGAGTGGGGGTGGGTGGGTATGGGGGACTTTTGGTATAGCATTGGAAATGTAAATGAGCTAAATACCTAATAAAAAATGGAAAAAAAAAAAAAAGAAATCCCACATTGAAACACCATTTAAAGTAATTAGGCACTACTAATTTTCCCCAGTCTGGTAGATGTAGTTTATTCAACCTTTGGTAGTGTATTGGTTTGCTACATGGTGCTAAAACACTGACCTAAAGCAAATTGGGGAGAAAGGGGTTTATTTCATCTTATATTCCCAAGGGACGCTGAGCAAGAACTCCAGGCAGGAACCTGGAGGCAGGAACTGAAGCAGAGACCGTACAGGCATGCTGCTTACTGGCTTGTTCCCAGGGCTTGCTCACCCTGCTTTTTCACACATCCTAGGACTAAGGACTGTAGGTCTTCCTGTGGAATTCCTATCCCCTCAGAGGCTGCTATTCTCCCATAAGAGTCCAGTGTTTGGCTGTGGGTGTCTGCATCTGGGGAAGACTCACTTTTAATCTGAATCTTTTGAGATGAGAAAAGTCCATGTTTAATCTGGGGCACACCTTCTGACTGCAGCCTATCTGTGAGGTATAAAAGAAGGAAGCTCTCTCTGGCTGCTTGCTCTCCCTCTCACTGGCAAGCCCAGTCCTTCACTGGCATTAGAGCCTGTTGCTGCTTTAGGATCTCTAATGTACACTGAGGCAGCTGACAGACCCAGCCTTGGAGACTGAGCAACTGCTTCATTCTTGGACTTTCTGTTGGTTGACAGCCAATGTGGCTAGGCCACAACCCCCATTCTAATATATCGTGTGTGTGTGTGTAAGTGTCTGGTGTGTTTATAAAGGTCAAAGGACAACATGCACAAATCGGTTCTCTTCTTCTACCATGTAGGTCCTGGTGATTGAATTCAGATTGTCACTTGGCAGCAAGCACCTTTTTCTGCTGGGCCATGTCACTGGCAGTAAATATTCTGAATATTAATGTCGTAAACTTCTGGAATCGTTCTCATTTCCCTTGATTTGTAGAGTTCTCAACTATTGGCTTGTCTCTAAGATATAGATGAATTACTAAGGAAAAGAATCTTCCTACAAAGTCCACTTAATTATAAGGGAGGAGGTTATGTTATACTGTATTATATTTTGTTTTGTTTAAAACAAGGTCTCACACTGTAGCTCAGGCTGACCTGGAACTCACTAGGTAAGCTGGACTGTCCTCAAACTCAGAAGTCTTTCTGCATCAGCCTGGAGATTAAGGTCCAGGTTATAAGTTCATTTTACCCTGAAGGTTCATAAAGAATGGAGTGCAAGAGAAGTCATAGAGACTGAAGAATAGAAGGATATTAGATGAAAATGCTTAGAGGTATGCATGATACACTTGCTGTGTGATGAGTGAATGTGCATCCTATCAAGACACAGTATAGATTTGCCAGTTGTGTATGTAGCCAGGGACAGAATGCTTATGGAGCATTCACAAGCCCTAATTCAGTCCCCAAGGTATTACTCAAGAAGGAAATATGTAAAGCATATGTATTCAAGAGAGAAGAAAGAACTGCTCAAAAACCAGCTTTTAGACTGCAAGGAAACATTAATGATAGGCCAAAATCATTGATATCAATATTATTAATTTGAATTCTGATTTTTTTATATTTGTTCTTTTTTTATTGGTTATTTATTTCTTTTACATTTCCAATGCTATCCCAAAAGTCCCACACACGCTCCCCCACCCACCCACTCCCACTTCTTGGCCCTGGCATTTCCCTGTACTGAGGCATATAAAGTTTGCACGACCAATGGGCCTCTCTTTCCACTGATGGCCGACTAGGCCATCTTCTGATTCATATGCAGCTAGAGACACGAGCTCGGGGGGCGGGGGGGTAGGGTATTGGTTAGTTCATATTGTTGTTCCACCTATAGGATTGCAGATCCCTTCAGCTCCTTGGGTACTTTCTGAATTCTGAATTTATCATATACAAAAATGCTTACAACTTAATGGTATGCAATGTAGTTAATATGCATAATGAATAAACAACAGCATGGAATTCTGAGACCTGTGTTTTCTTGCTAACTCTTGACATTATTAGATGGCTTTATAAAGCTAGCTATAACTTGTCTGAAGCTCAGGTCCTTCAGTTTGAAAACAGAAATAGTATCTCAAAAAGATTTTGTAAGGACTAAAATAAAATATATATGTAATGTTCTAAGCCCAGTATTTGATATATACTTACTGTAAGCCAGATATTTTTATAAGACACTTGAACTGTTTCATTTTCTGTTCATCAGACACTTTGAAGGAAATATTATTGTCACCCCATTTCATAGCTCACAAAAGAGACTCAAAAATATTTATTGATTTACCTGAGTTTCCATAGCTCAGAATTATGACTCCAAAAGGTATACTTTCAGGTGGGCTAGCCTCCCTGTCTTGCCTCCTATGGATACCATGAATAATAGTTCATTTTCTGTTCCAGTTATTTCACTTATAACATTTAAGATTTTTTTCATTCTTTTAAAGATTTATTATTATACATAAGTTCACTGTAGCTGACTTCAGAAACACCAGAAGAGGGTGTCAGATCTCATTATGGGTGGTTGTGAGCCACCACGTAGTTGCTGGGATTTGAACTCACGACCTTCGGAAGAGCAGTCAGTGCCCTTACCCCCTGAGCCATCTCACCAGCCCAACATTTAAGGTTTATATAATTTCTGTTTCAGTTCATTCCTGTCACTGTGACAGGTACTGTGACCCAAAGCAATGAGGGAAGGAAAGGTTAGCTTTCTGGTTCCAGGTTCATCATCAAGAGAAGTTAAAGCAGGAACTCAAGCAGAGCATGAAGGCAGGGCTGCTTGCTATCCAGAGAGTGTCATCCCTGACCACGAATCTCATACCCAAGGAGCTACAGCATGAACTATGGAGGATGCTGCTTGTTGCTTCAGTCCTTGCTTACTAACTTACTTGGAGGCTCATGCTCGGCCAGCTTTTTCTATAGTTCAGGGTCTCCTGGCTAGGGAGTAGTCCCACCTACAGTGGGCAAGGCACATCTACGTTAATTAGCAATCAAGACGGTCCTTCCATGGACATGCCCTTTAAGTCAGTCTGATCTAGGCAGTTCTTCAATAAAGTTTCCAATTCTAGGTTGCATCTGCCAAGTTGGCAGTTACAAATAACCAGAGGACAAAAGCTAATGTGTTTATTTAGTATTTCGGTAGCCCAGTTAGATTGGAGTGACCCTTTTTAAATATAATTACGCATATTGTTGCAGATTGCTCAAAAATACATATTTTAAAGAAATTCTATATCAGAAATCAAATAAACAACTTCATACTTAATAGTGTTAACGGTCTAACTACCTTTGTTTGTTTGCTTACAGGTTGGAGGCGCATTTGCTCCTCCTTTGAAAGACTTATGTAGATTCCTGAAAGAAAATTCAGAATATGGAGTGGCTCCTGAATGGGGAGATGTTGTTAAACAGTCTGTGAGTATCTCACAAATACGTCATGTTAGAGAGTAAACCATTTGATTCTGCCTTAGATTAAGCTCTCTTGCCAGGATAAGAATTCCATGAACACCGACAATAGCTTTCAGTTCTCAGTCTTGATTTTTCAGAGTGTGTAATTGATGATAGGATAGCATTCAGACCAGGAATGCTTCCCTTTTTATTGCAAACATTGTTTGGATACTGCTACAAAGAATAATCAAATAGGTATGCAAAGAAACTCATATAAAAATAGTCACCATGGAAGGGTCTCTGTAGATAGCTCAGACTGGCTTTGAACTCCAATTCTGCCTCAGCTCCCTGTGCACTGGAGTTATACTACTTTGGTAACTTTCTATATATTGGAATTCTGTACAACTATTTAAAAATGATGTCTTAGAAAATTATCTGGAATCAAGAGGAAAAATGTTGGCAACACACAAGTATCTTCGTAGTTCAGATCTTGGGCTGTTAGAGCCTAACTACATAATAAATATTCTAAATATTTATTATTTCTATAGGTAGTCAAATGGAAAAGGCAAGTTGTGAGACTAAATTCATTGTAACTATGTTTTTATTTTGGAAAGGAGTAAGGAGAGTCATAAAATAAATACAAAACAATTGATGCATTGGGCAGTCTAAATGCTAGCAGTGCTGGGCTGAGTGGCGAGAGGAACATGGTTTTGTTCTCTGTATTTATTGCTGTACTTTCAGCAGTGAGCCACAATGCTTTTGAAGAGAAAAAAAAAAAAAACAAGCAAAAAGTAGTGCCATTAGATTTCACCTTAGACCATAACTTACATCTGCACTCCACAGACAGTGGTCAGCCACTAAGCGCACGGATCAAGGTGTGCTCAGGCTACAAACTGTACTTTCTAGGAACTTGGAGGCATAGTTTTAAAAAAGAATATAAGACATCTCAATCTCTGTACATTACATAATAAAATGAATACTTTTAGGTCATATTTTATTTAATTAGCCTACATTACTAAAATTCATGTGGCCACTAGAAAATTTTAAACTACGTATGTGACATTTCAACTGGAGAGTGCTGTTGAAGAGGTTATAAAATAAAACTGAGGAATTTTGCATCCCAGAACGCCCTAGGAGAATGCCATGAAGGCAGCACAGACTTCATTTGTCCTGGGCGTGGTCATGCTAGTAGCAGGTTCCATTTGAACTCCAATTCAGCCAGCTGGAAGCCCTCATCTTTCCTCCTTTGTTTTTAATTTTTAATTGCTTATCACAAATATGTAATGTGAGTAATTATATAGCAAATGCAGAACCAGATTTTTTCATATAATATTTCATGAAGCCCCCTGGCTGTCATAAACATTTACAAATGATAGAGATGTATACACATGCACTCAAGCCCCCATTGCATCCAGATAATAATGGGTAGCAATGTCTGTCCCCTTTTGAGTGTGTCGTCTGTATCTTGGCCCTGATTACCTTATTTACAAAGTGATAGTCAAGAGTGATTTGAAGCTTCACAAGTTAACCTCAGCCTTTGTGGACATCCCCTGCCCTTCCTCCCCTGTACTTCCCAGGGAGGGTCTGAGCAAGTGCTGATGCGCACAGAAAGGGTTATGAGAACATCTTGATAACATTTCTTTGGCCCTTAAATTTTCTGTCCTACAAACTTAAGCTTCATAGTATAAATAAAATTAAATGTCTCTTTCCATTCTCATTTATATGATTTAAAAAAAAATGGGCATGGGAATAACTAATTGAAGTCACCACTTAGGTTAAAGTTATGTCTTTCATAATTATTTCATATCAATTCTGAATAGGTTTGTCAATAACTACCTCTTAATAGGCTATTTGATAAGCAATTTGGTACTGATTTTATCTTCACGTAGCTGTTATTAATGAATATATATTTTCTCTAGGGGTTTCTTCCAGAAAGTATGTTTGAACGTATTCTCACTGGTCCCGTTGTGAGAGAGGAAGTAAGCAGGCGGGGGAGAAGGCCTAAAAGTGGAATTGCCAAGGCTACCACAGCAGCAGCGGTTCCTGCTGGCAGTGTGCCAGGCAACCCTTTGCTGGCCAATGGATTGCTTCCAGGCGTGGATCTCACAGCTCTTCAGGCCTTACAACAAAATCTGCAGAACCTGCAGTCGCTGCAAGTGACTGCAGGGCTGATGGGCATGCCTGCCGGCCTCTCTTCTGGAGGAGAAACTAAAAACATGGCTGCTATGTTCCCCATGCTGTTCTCAGGAATGGCCGGGTTACCAAATCTGCTAGGCATGGGAGGACTCCTGTCAAAGACTGCAGAGTCTGGGGCGGAAGAAAAGCGAGGAAATGACTCGAAGGAGCTAGAAGGAAAAAAAGAAAGGACAGAGAGCCAAAGTCCGGAGAATGGAGGAGAACGCTGTGTGCCAGGTTCTCCTTCGACTTCCTCCACGGCTGCATTGAGTTCAGCTGCAGCTGCCAAGCCCATAGCTCTTAACCCACTGTTGCTGTCTAACATACTTTACCCAGGGATGCTGCTCACTCCAGGCCTTAATCTTCATCTTCCAACCTTGTCTCAGTCCAATGCTTTTGATGTACAGAAAAACAAAAGTGATGACTTAGATTCATCTAAGTCAGTGGAAATAAAGGAAGAGAATTCCAGAGTTAGAGATCAGGAAGAGAAAGGGGGAACTGAGCCTAGTCCTCTCAACGAGAACAGCACAGACGAGGGTTCAGAGAGGGCGTCCTCCGGGTCTGATAGCTCATCTTCATCCTCCGAGGACTCAGACTCGAGCAATGAAGACTGACTGGGGCTCTGCAACCTCCTCCTGAACTGGTTTTGCCTTCTCTTTAATTACTAACTGTAAATATCCCAGTGTTGAGTGCATCAATAACTTACTGACAGAACATTTCAGTTGTTTGTTTAGAAGTGCAAACTGCTTTCAGAGATGTTTTGCATGTCCTCTTTCTTAAGATCCATACGTTTCTGAACTCGATGTACTATCAGATACATACACGTATAAAGTTACAACAAAAGGCATTATAATTTTGTTGGGGGTTAATTTTATGAAAATGATGCTCAATAAGAGTTGTATATTTAATATATTTGCAGTGAACACAGAATACTTTATGCATATTACTGATTTAATTTGAATATAGTTTTACAGCCTCCTTGACACCTATAATTTACAGATCAAAACTCAGCAATAATTTGGGCAGCTAATGAATGTCATGAAAGCTGTAGCCTCTCCGTCACCACCCATCGCTTTAATTACATGACAACGCTCTAGTGTCACGATGCACTGCTCACGTCTCCAATTCAGGTACAAGTATGTTTTAAAGAAGAAGTAAGTTTCCCAATCAGCCAATTTATCTGGCTACCTGTTACCTCAGCTGAGTTAGTTTAGGAAGTTTACATTCGTTTCTAATTCTGTGCTTGTTTTCAGGGGTTTTTAAACACATCCTCTCTATCATGTCAATTTGGCCAGGACCGTGACTTGCATTTTGCTGAAATTAACTCAGAAATCAGTAAAAATGAAGTCATAAAATAATCATGTGTCATATGGCTTTGGTACCCTGTACACATACATTAAAACTTTTCGAAGTTTGGCCTCCTATTAAAATAATTATGTCTCAGATGAATAATGTCTTGTTTCCAGGGTTCAGAAAGGCAAACTCATGAAACGCCACTGAGAACTTTGAACACAGCACCCTTCACGTACAGGAAAGTGTGTGTTTGCTTTATTTGTATAGGTTTCTATTTGTGTCTTATGTCCTGGAAATATTCCAAAATAACAGGTAATAGTAGTCAAGTAAAATGCAGATAGTCTGAATTAATTGAGTTTCTAGAAGTAAGAAGTCAGCATGTTACCCAGAGTCAGTGTTGGGCTATCAGTTTATAATAAATGCTGAAATATGCCCACTTTGAAAATGCACTTTGACTAATCTCAAAATGATGTACAAATTATACCTATGAAGTCCAAGGCTTCTGTTCTGTTTCTTACAATCCTTTGTCATGTACAATTTGTCTGGTATTTGATTTGTGATATCATTTCTCCTGCTGAAGCTGCTATCATTCTGACAAGGTAGAGGTCCAAGGTTTACCTTCATATACATTGGAAACAATTAGAACAGACTTAGACATTCTAAGGAGAGGTAAATCTTAGCATTTTCCTCGTGTCTCAATCATGCTAAAGTTTGCAAGGTGGTAAATTTGGGAGGAGTACCCCAGTTCTTTCCTATGGGAAAACTGACTTCCAGTATGTTTCAACAGAGCTGTTGTTGTCCTGGACTAAGCGATTGTACTGGGTTTCCCAAGACCTTTACCAGTAAATTATGTTTCTGTATGTAAAAACGTAACCCATTATTAGACAATGTTATATGTATTTACCAAATTATGTAAGTTCCATTGGGATTGTATTATTAATTTTTGTATTTTCTCAAAATAGTACTTTGAATTGATAGTTCTTTATGCAATGTCTTAGCAATAGTCACTGTAATGCCCATCCAGGAGCAGTGGGTAGTAATCCTTCATCATGAAAATGATATACTACATATTTACTGTGTTCCCTTTGCAGTATTGCACTTTTGTTTAACTAGAACATACCTGTGAGATAGCCAAAGTTTTTCAGACCGTTACCTTGGTTTGCAGTGGAGTGTTTCAATACCACCCGCAGCCCACTCTTCCTCTAGGCCTGCCCATAGGACCTTTATTCCTCTTTCCCAATTAAAAGAAAATGAGGTTAAAAAGAAAACCTTAGATCTTGTCATTAAAATCTAATTTATAGCAAAATCTATGAGATAAAGTATTTTCCTAATTATGGTCTAATAAATTTGGATAACATCCTAGTGATTCTTTCTATATATAAGTTAGTTACCGTTTTCAAAGCATAAGGCTAATATTAACTTTAAACATTCTCTTGGGTTTCAAGACATGCCTTTGTAGATTGATTGGGGGAAGGTGGTCCAGGAATCAGCTAAGAAAACCATGCAGATCTGGAAATACAAAGTTAAGGGTTATAGGAAGCAAGTCAATGCAGTCCCACTTACTCAAGCTGCAGCTGAAAGGCTATCCCAGTACGTGTTGGTAGTTCCTGAGAGAGTTATAGCTGGTGTTGCCTTGTGGTCTACCCCTTGTTTCAGGCCTCATGACTCAGTCTTAGTCCAAGTTTTCTTTTGGACATTTGCAATATTTACCAGTTGTGTTTTGTGTAGTCTAAATTTGCTTTCTGTAGTTGAGCAAACGTCTTAAAAAGTCATTTGTAATTTATTAAATTACTTTCTATGATGTTCTATAGAGCAAATGGAAGTTTAATTATTTTTTATTAAACATATTCTTTGACTACCCATGATGTCAGCCTCCCTCCGTACCTGACACTACTTTTTCACTTGAGTCTTAATATAATTTATCTCACTCAAGTTATAAAGGAAACCATAGCTATAAATCTTCAACAGCACTGCGTACTTTAGAAGAAATGCGGATGTTGGTCTTGGTGTAGTTTTTCACTGGGTATTTGTCACCTAGGCTGGCCTCAAACTCGGGGCTCAGTGATACTTAAGGGATTGAAGTTTTCTATATTTATATATAATTGCCTTTTAAATGCCAGGTTTTTGTTTTCAGTTCATTGATGGTTCACTGATATTGATGTCTGCATAAATAGGAAATAGCTCTTTTGGAGTGTTGACTATTAAAGCCCATATAGATATGCCTTATAGATAAAGCAGCCTCCACCTTATGCCAAGCACTGTGTTTCCTTTCTTCCCCTTCGGTCCCTAAAACTTCCAAGACGACTAAAAAGACAAGCCTCACCTTGCACAGGACCTCATTTTGGAAATCAATAATTAGCTCTCTGCCCTAAGAATTTCTTCTGACTCAGCACCAGTTTTGGCTGTGTGTTTTGGAAACATTTAGCAAACAGCTTCTCTCATTATGGGGGTAAAACACATCCCCCCAGCACCTGGAGCTGTACTGACTTGGGTATTTTTGAGAAAACACATACTGTGTTTATATGTATATGAAGTGACATATTCAGACTTTGTGAAGAAAGGAGAATTGTGATTAAATAGTGGTCATACTAGTTTAGGGTGTCCTTCCAGGAAAAGGACAGGACAAAGACAACCATGGAAGATGGCCCTGTAGCAGGCAGTAACGGGAGAGATTTTGGTGACTGCCAGCCGAGGAACACCCAGGACAGGGACCACCGCTAGGGACAGGAGAGGTGCCGACAGAGCAGACTGCTTCAGAGCCTCTCTGGGACATGCCACCAGCATCTCCATGGGCGTTTACTTTCAGCCTCAACTCTGAAGAACATATTCCTCTTGTTTTAAGACCTCCTCTTTGTGGCATAAAGAAAAAGCATACATTTTCATATTAAATTATACTCCATAATATTGGTATATGTACAAATACTGAATCCTGCAGTGTAGAAATGAAACTCTTGCACCTATCCCTAAAAAGTTACTTAATTTCACTAAGTGTGCCTCTTTTTTTCTGTTACATAAGAGGCTGAGAACTGAACCCAGGGCCTCCCACCTACTAGGCAAGCACTCTGCCACTGAGGTACACGGAGCACAATTCCTGGTTTCCTCCATATGTAAGGATTTTCATTTATGTTGCTGAGTTCAAAGAGAAACTTTTACTTCAAATTGTTCTTGTCCTTGGTGAAAAATAAGATATCCGTACCGGAAAAATCAGAGGAGAGACAGAGCATAAGGCAAGAGTTGCCCAGAGTGCTCACACCGATGGAGACGCCTTGGTCCTTAATGACCTTCATATTCAGAGATGAGTGCTAACCTTTGCTTTCTGTGTGCATTTACAGACTACTTTAGTAAGAGTGGAGTGAGGGATAGTTGCATGTGGTAACTCATGCCTATAATATTTATGTCTGCATAAATAGGAAATAGCTCTTTTGGAAGTGTTCAGTATTAAAGCCCGTTAAAGAAGAGAAGGCAGGGAAACGGTTATATTCTATTTTGCAGACTGCTTTTTTTCTGACCTTTAAAGTCAGTGTCTCCTGTAGCCCAGGCTGGCCTGGAGCTTACTCTGCAGGCAGATATAAACTTAAATCTCAGAACTTCCCACCTCTACCTGCCAAGTGCTGGGATTACAGGCGTGTGCTACCACAACTGGTATAGTTATGCTGTGAACTGAACACAGGGTTATTCCTGCATGCCAAGTGAACACTCTACTCTAACCACATCTCCCAGCAACCTACTTATTGCATTTACTGTATCATGATTATATCTCCATGCCATTGAAGAAGCTTACACATTGTAAGGGCTTCTACTGTCCCACCATACTGTTTAAGTAATGCCTACTTATTGAACATTTAGTGTGGTTTTAGTACTGGGCTAGTTAAACATAGTATGTTAATAGATCAGTGTTTAAAGCTTTGTTACCCCTCTTGTGTTTCTTGGTTCTGATTTGCAGATGTTTTGGAGGGTTTTTTTGTTGTTGTTTTGTTTGTTTGTTTGTTTGTTTCGAGACAGGGTTTCTCTGCATAGCCCTGGCTGTCCTGGAACTCACTCTTGTAGACCAGACTGGCCTCGAACTCAGAAATCCGCCTGCCTCTGCCTCCCGAGTGCTGGGATTAAAGGCGTACACCACCACACCCGGCTAGGTGTTTTGTTTTTGAAGGTGCGAGGGCTCATGGCTGGGTCTTTATACAACATAAGCAGCCCCCTACTATGGATTGATGTCAGTAGTACGTATGGCAGATGCTGCAGTAGGCAGAGAAGCTCACCAAGGTGCTAAGCCTTCATTTCCTGAAGGAGCAGAGGGCTTCAGCCTCTTGGATTGACACCCAGCTTGTTCACTCCGGTTACTTTATTCAAACATTGTACACATCGTTAACTGGGGCTGGGAAAGGTTCCAGCTACCAAAGTCATCTTGGCTTTGCTGCCCCTGAGAGCAGACCACCCACATAGATCCCAGTCCCTTTTGACCATGGCCTCCCAGGTTTGCCAGGAGTGTCTTAGGACCTAGGTTCTCCAGAGAGACAACATTTCTTCAAGGTTCAGACAATCTCATAACAATTTCTCAGGCTCTACTGATTAACTCAAGCATAGCAAAGGCTTTGCTGAAACATTTCACTAAAAGCCAGACATAAAGGCTTTACTATACATAACACTAAAATCCACCTCTGAGCTCCATTCCCAGTGCCTTATAGTTAAATTGTTGTGTAGTTACTTTGGGGAATGTGTTGGGTTTGTTTTGTTGTTGTTGTTGTTGGTGGTGGTGGTGTGTGTGTGTGTGTGTGTGTGTGTGTGTGTTTATGCTACTGGCTGGCTTAATACAAAGTGTATATAGCCCAGGCTGAGTTCAAACTCACAGTAATCCTCCAGCCTCGGACTCCCCACTTTGTTCCTCGTTTTTTGAAATCCTTTTCACTAGGTAAAATATGTTGATTCATAATGATCTAAGTTTCTTTCTCCTGCTGTGGGTTCACTGTCCAGGGTCTGTGGCACTGTTCTGCACACGCGATGTCTTCTAGCATCAAGCCTCTTTATTGTTAATGTGCAAGTGTTTTGTTTATTTTCTGTTAGCGTTTGGGAACAGTTCAGTAGGAAGCCTATACTACAAGTACATGTAGAGGTCTAAGATTAATGTAGGCTGTTTCTAAACAATCCATTCTCTCTCTCTCTCTCTCTCTCTCTCTCTCTCTCTCTCTCTCTCTCTCTCTCTCTCTCTCTCTCTCTCTCTCTGTGTGTGTGTGTGCGCGCGCGTGCGCGTGCGCGCGCATGTGCAGGTGAAGGCCAGAGGTCAATGCTAGGTGTCTCCCTTGATCCCTCCTCACATTCTCTTTGAGACAGGGTCTCTCACTGGTACTTGCTGCCTAGATCGCAGGCGCTAGGGAGCTGCCACTCGCTGCCCTCACTGCACTAGGGTCACAGAGGCACAGAACTACGCTGTCTTACTCAGTGTTTCTACTGCAGCAACGAAGACACCATGAGCAAAAAGCAAGTTGGGGAGGCTTGCACTTCCAGATCATTGGAAGAAGTCAGGACAGGAACTCAGTCAGGGTAGGAACACGGAGGCAGGAGCTGATGCAGAGGCCAGAGAGGGGTGCTGCTTGCTGGCCAGCTTCCCCATGACTTCTTCAGCTTGCTTTCTTATAGAACCTAGGACTACCAGCCCAGGGATGGCACCACCCACAGTGAGCCCTGTCCTCACCCTCTGCTCACTGATTGAGATAATGCTCTACAGCTGCATTTCACAGAGGCATTTCCTTAACTGAGGCTCCTTCCTCTCGGATGACTCCAGCTTATGTCAAGTTGATCCACAAAACCAACCAGTGCATATACCTAACTTTGATAGCTGCTGGGGATCCAAGTTCAGCCCCTCATGCTTGCTCGGGATTATAGGTGGGCCCAGCTTTTTACGTGGGTGCTAGAAATTCAAAGTCAAGTTCTTTCACAAGCACTTAACTGAGTTATCTCCCTGACCCCTGGGTTTTGTGGTTATTGTTTGTTGGATGTTGTTGTTTGTTTGTTTGTTTCTATTTTCGTTGGCCTCTTTAGAAACGGGCCCTCTTGTGCATACTAGTCTGGAACCCAGTTACCTCAGCTTCCACAGAGCTTGTGGTTAGCTTGATACAGAATCTCATGATTTTGTCCAATCTGGTCTGGAACTTGGGCTCAGATGATCCTCTTGCCTGTGCATCTTGTAGTGCTGAGAGTATATGTATACACCAGTGCTCTCAGCTTTGAGGTGTGCAAGTTTTAATATTTTTAAGAAAACTTTTTCTTGGTTCTTTGTGAATTTCACATTATGCACCCCAATCCCACTCCATCTCTCCCTCCACCCATACCTATCCTCCGCCCATGCAACCTCACCATAAATAGAAAAAATAAAAATCTCATTGTGGAAGCTGTAATGTGTCAGTGTGTCCCACAGTGTACCCTTTTGTCCACACTTCTATTGCAAATGTTCATTGTAAGACTTGGTGGCCTGGTACAATGCTGCCTGCTTCAGCTGCTCTATCAATACTGGAACTTCACTGAGAGTCCTCTCAGATATCCTGTTGTTGCTGTGTCATGGAGATCCTGTAGTTTTGGATCTGTGAGACTGGTCCCTTCCAGCAGTTCATTGATGGAATAGATGTTGGCACAGGCCAAATCAAAGCCCTGGATCTGGGCCAGAGAGAGAGAGAGAGAGCTGAAGTGGTCAAACCACAGGCTCTCCTGCTCTCATGCCCTTGAGGCTGGCTCACCAGAAACCACCACCACCAGGACCAGTTCTACCCTGCTGCCCAGGTGAGGAACAGAGCCTGCTCTCTCTAGGGTTGCAGTCATTGAGGGATATGGCCAGCTCTCCCTCCTGCTATAGATGTGAAGGGATGAGGTAGAGGGGGAGGGCATCTCCTTCATCTAAGCCACTGCCCAGCACAGAAGGGCAGGACCAGTTCTCCCACATTCATGCCCTTAGGACTGGCTCATCCACAGCTCCCACGTCCAGGGCCAGCTCTACTGTGTTGCCCAGGTGAGATACAGGTACAGCAGGTGAGGGGCAGAACCACATCTCCTGCTCTGATGACCTCTGAGCCAGCTCTCCTGCCTGCCATAGGTGGTGAGGGGCACTGTGTGTGTGTGTGTTGTGGGGGTCATCTCTCCTGTTGCAGGATACTTGATCATAGTGTGAACTCCAAGATTGTATTATTTACTGAAAATACCTGTTTCAAGTTGTGGTGTGGCTCAGCCTTTAGCACACACCTTTAATCCCAAACAAGGAAGATAAATTAGGTTTGTAGAAGGAAGCACCCATGTTTGAAAGTGATGTCTAACTGAGTGGCAGGCAAAGTGACAAATCGGAGAATGATATGACAGAATAGGATCTGCCCAGCTCTCCTTGGCCTGGGGTGGGGGAAAGGGAAGCTACTTAAGGGGCAGTGGATAGAGACAGAGAGAGCGTGAGAATGCGAGAGCGCAGTTTTACTGGGATAGTTGTAGAGAGACTGGTTGACGAGAGAACAAACCTGACATGAGTGAAAACAGAATGAGTCAGAGAATGAGAAGGTGTCTGAAGATTAGAACAGATTGCCAAAGTTAGTATGAGGCCAAACAGCAATTCAGTAAGAAGCTGAGGGAAGTCGGATTGAACGCATCTTGGGGAAGAGTTTGAGTCTCAACAGCTAAGTGGAACCCAGCCAGCCAGAGTTCAGAAAGAGCAAGAGAAGGTCAGCTTATTCAGCAGTTTAAAACTCAGAGGCTGAAAACACTGTAAGCCTAGATAAGACTGTGTGGAGGCTAGAAGCTTCTAGAACTAGGCCCAGGTTACCAGATGAAAGCAGTAAGTCTCAGAGACCACATTTATGTCAAGTGAATAGAAATTAAATGTATACTCTCCCTCGCCCAGGTCACCTCACAGCACACAAGTTTCTAGTCCAGCCCTTTAATGCTCACACACTTGGATCTGGCTTGACTGTGTTCCAACCACCAGGATCAGCTCTATTGTACTGCCCAAGCAAGGTCCAGAGCCTACTCTCCTGAGTGCTGAAGCAGGTGAGGGACAGGGCCACCTCTCCTGCTCTCATTCCTTCAGGGCTTGCTCTCCCATGATGCTCGGGTGAGGGGCGGGGCCAGTTCTGCACAGCCCTCGGATATCTCCGGGCGGCAGCCCAAACCAGAGACATCTGCCTGGCTTTCTGTGGTAACAGACCCTGCTGCTGCAGGTCCCTGGACCCAGATGTGGCTCCTGGTGGGAACACAGACCAGGACCCCACCATGATCTCAGGCGGCATTGCCGGCTACTAACATTAGGCTGCTCCTTACTACCTTCGAGTCTCCAGTTCTACCTCTCGTCACTGTGCCTGCCCACATCCTTCTGTGTCTCTTTCTCTCCCTTTTCCCACCACTTACTTGCTCCTCTTACTGGTTGCCAGGGTCTCGTGAGTGAGTGTCTGGGGACATCTCCAGAGTGGTCTCAGGAATACTATGCTTCGATGGTAAGTTATGGCACTGGGCAGGGGTCATCTAGGGCGTGGGCTGCTCCCCCCAGGCCTGCATGGCACCAGACTAGTGGTCTTCTCAGGTTAGCTCCCTGTCTGAGCCCCATGGTACCAGGCTGATGGTAGGCTCAAGCTCGCGTGTTTTAGAGAGTGTACGGATACTACTAATCAACCGTTCAGATGTTCGCAGGTCAGAGCACCGAGTGTAGACATAGGCTTGCTCCTCTCAGCCTCCTACTGACCGTACATGTGACATAGCCACACCTGCAAGGGCTCTAGTGGCAGAAGTTTTAAATTTTTAGGTGGACATTTCAATCTTCCCTCCTTTATGGTTTCCACTATTAATATTTTTCTCATGCAAAAATATTTCACACCCAAATCACATACATATTTTCTTTTGTGTTCCTTATTAAAAATATTTAATGTCTTTTTTGGCTTAGAATTTATTTTTGGTAGCATAGATTAAGATAGGAATCATAATTAAATATTTTCCAGATAATTAATGCCTTAGCATTGTTTATCTCTCCTGATTCAACATGCAAGCCTTTGTCATAATTCATTCACACATTATGAATTATTTAAAACATATACGCATGATATGCAATTCTTTTTTTACAGTGCTATCAACACTGCAAAACTAAAAAGTACCAACACAATGAAAAGAAAAATGCACAGTGAAACAAGAAATGGTGGACCTTCTAATATCCAGTGTGATGGTTTGTGTATGCTTGACACAGGGAGTGACACTATTAGAAGGTATGGCCCTGTTGGAGTCGGTGTGTCATTGTGGGCAAGGGCTTTAAGACCCTCATCCTAACTTCCTGGAAGCCAGTATTCTGCTAGCAGCCTTCAGATGAAGATGTAGAACTCTCAGCTCCTACACCTTGCCTGCCTGGATTTTGCCATGTTCCCACCTTGATAATGGACTGAACCTGTAAGCCAGCCCCAATTAAATGTTGTCCTTATAAGAGTTGGCTTGGTCATGGTGTCTGTTCACAGCAGTTAATCCTTAAGACACCCAGGCATAAATCATGACTATAACACGGAGGCAGAAGGCCAACAAAAAAGAAAGTGCAAGCTTTGAACAACACCCTAAGCCCCATTAGCATAGACCATGGAGCATCAAACAATCTCTCAAAATGTAAGAGTAAAGCAGAAAAGGTACTTTCTAAACACAGTAGAAGTTAGAAATCAGTAATAAAGCTTTGAAATTCACAAATATGAGCCAGGTGGTGGGAGCGGTGCACGACTTTAATCCCAGCACTCAGGAGGCAGAAGCAGATCTCTGTGAGTTCAAGGCCAGCCTAGTATACAGGTGAGTTTCAGGACAGCCAGGGCTACACAAAGAAACCCTGTCTCAAAACAAAACAAACAAACAAAACAAAAAAGAAATTTACAAATGTGTAAAAATTAAACAATATTTTCCTAAATAACCAATGAATCAGAGAAGTGATCTCAAAATTAAGAAAAAAAATGAAGCCAGGCGTGGTGGCGCACGCCTTTAATCCCAGCACTTGGAAGGCAGAGGCAGGTGGATTTCTGGGTTTGGGGCCAGCCTGGTCTACAAAGTGAGTTCCAGGACAGCCAGAGCTATGGAGAGAGATCCTGTCTCAAAGAAAAAGAAAAAAAGGAAAAAAAAAAAAAGAATGGAAATACAACATAGCCAAAGTAAGTGGAAATACATAGCTTTAAACATCCACATTAAGAAAAATGGGGGAAGGTTGGCTCTGTGGATAAAAACACCTGCCACAAAGGCTGATAGCCAATCCTGGGACCCATGTGGAGAGAACCAACTCCAACACTTTATTCTCTGACCTCTGTAACTCACGCATCCTGAGTTATTTACCTGTAAATAAACATAATAAAAGAAAAACAATAAGGCTCCCAAGATATTGATCTGCTCTTGGTAGCATTTACAAAACTGGTTTTTAAGAAAACAACAATAATGCTTTGTCATAATTATATTATGGGCAGCAAAGTTTGTCAGGCTTTTAACTATGTATAGAATTGAGTCCTGAAATCAAGTCATTAGATTAGAAAGTCTGTTTTTGACTAAACAATGTCTGAATGTTATACAAAAGCAAAAAATAAAATCCAACACTTACTCAAGACTGGTAAAACTTTCCTTCTGAGTGACAGCCAAAACTTAGAGCCCTAAACCAATGAGGACTGAGAGCTAAAAGGCTAGCCAAGAGTTTGACCCTTGCCTTCCAAGGGCAGCCAAGAACTAAGAATGACGGGAAGCTTTCAGAAGGGAGTCACCAGAGGAAAAGGTCCCCTGTTTCCAAGGGAAGCCACATGGTTAGCAAAACCCTTGCTTGTCCATGCAGATGGAAAGGCTGGTAGAAAACAATGATAAGAACCTAGGGGGCTCTTCAAAATTTCCTACCACTAACCCCTGTGGAGCTCAAACCATGTTCAAATGACGGATCAGTAGCAGAAGGTTGACTTTTTGGTCACCTTGTCTTGGTTAGGGTTTCACTGCTGTGAAGAGACACCATAACCACAGCAAGTCTTATAAAGGACAGCATTTAACTGGGGCTGGCTTACAGGTTCAGAAGTCCAGTCCATTATCATCATGGCTGGAAACATGGCAGTGTGCAGGCAGACATGGTGCTGGAGGAGCTGAGAGTTCTACACCTTGATCCAAAAGCAGCCAGCTCTTCCTCACTGGGCAGAGCTTGAGCACTAGGAGCCCTCAAAGCCCACCTACAGTGACACACTTCCTCCAACAAGGCCACACCTCCTAATAGTGCCACTTCCCATGGGCCAAGCATATTCAAACCATCACGAACCTATGTGCTCTTAAACACCCAATAGGAAAGTATTAAAAATGACATAACAAGACCAAGCTCTACAGGAAGCAGTTAACCTGTGTTGGCTCTGTGAAGGTATTCTTGCAGGTGAGCAGCTGTAGACTATCCAAAGGAGACTTAACCAGGTCTTATTAAAAGTATTTCAACAATTGTAAAACTCCAGAAATTTACTAAAGTGGTTTCACCTGTCAAAGATAAACAGTTTCTTTGTTGTAGCAATAGACAGCCACTTAGGGGGCTCCATCATTAAGAGCACTGGCTACTCTTCCAAAGGATCTGGGATTCAATTCCCAGTGCCCACATGGTGGCTCACAGACATCTGAAACTCTAGTCCCAGGGAATCCAACAAGGTCTTCTAGCTTCCAGGGGCACTAGACATGCATGCAGTGCATAGATATGTATGCCGGTAAAACATCTAAACACATAAAACAAAGATTTAAGTAAATTAGGTAAAGCCAGGCAGTGGTGGCTCATGCCTTTAATCCCAGTACTTGGGAGGCAGAGGCAGGCAGATTTCTGAGTTCGAGGCCAGCCTGGTCTACAGAGTGAGTTCCAGGACAGCCAGGGACACACAGAGAAACCCTGTCTCGAAAAACCAAAAAAAAAAAAAGAAAGGTAAATTTTTAAAGTAAATTAGCTTTCATACCTGCTTCTAGATTAAGAACTCTGGTCACCCAACCACAATGGCCGTAATTGTATCCTTATACTCGTTCCTCTTGCATCATGATTCAAAGAGCTCAGAGATTCCTTCATGGCTGTCACAAGTTACATGTGCCTCACTTGACTCTCTTCTACTGTCTTGTTCCCTTAAAGTCTGCTTCAGGGAGCACTCTTGTCTACCCATCTTTACTTCTCACAAAGAGAGCACTCCTCCAACCCTTGGAACACTCTCTAGACATCACCCTTTGACCTCTGCCTTATGCACTTACTTGGAAGCTTTGTTTAAAGAAGCCAAGAAGTCATTAAGAGCCGAGTCCTCCAGATGTGTAGGTTTGCCTGTGTCTGTGTCTTGATGTATTTTTGTTACATACGTGTGCTGGTTGGGTTTTGTCAACTTGACCCAAACCTCAATATATCTGGGAATTGCCTCCAGAAGACTGTCCTGTAGGCAAGTCTGTGAAGGCATTTTCTTGGTTGTGGATTGATGTGGGAGGGCCTAGCCTAGGAGTGATACCAACCCAAGGAAGTAGTCCTGAGTTGTATAAGAAAACAAACGGAGAAAACCAGTAAGTAGCATTCCCCTGTCCTCTGTGACTTCTTTCTCAGTCCCTGTCCCCAGGCTTTTGTCTTGTGTGGGAATCCAGACAGACTCAAGACTTTCTCAGAGGCACTGAAGGAATAATAAAGGGAGTGTTATTTCTGTGTCTTTGTCCAGAGGTGGAGTTGGCAAGGTCATTGTGAGGCCGGAGCCAGTGCCTCAAAGGTTGTGGTTTCTGAGAACCCAACTCCTCCCCCTGGGCTGTGGTTATGAGTCCTAAGACAGCCGTGTCTGAAGTACCACATGTTCTCTTTGCCAGTGTTGTCTGACTCCCTCCTGACCTCGGGCCATCTCTCTGATAAACAGTTTATAGGATGCTGTACTTCTTAATAAACTTGCGTGGCATGAGCTTAGGCAAGACCCCCTGGTCCCAGCTAATGCCTTTGTCTTCCTTATTTCTCATTCCCTGTCCTCTGAACTCAATACCTCACCATTCAGCACACTTATTCTTGTGGGTCTGGGTCAGTCTCGAACTCCTGCCTTGGATTCCCTCAGTGAGCTGTGACTAGGGATGTGTAAGCCAAAGAAACCCTGTCCTACCGAGTTGCTTTTGGCCATAGTGTTTATCACAGCAACAGAAAGCAAACTAGAATAACACCTTTAGACAAATGTTCTGTCACATGTTTTTATGATAAAGTCCCCAAAAAAGGGTTTAATGAATTCTGATTCAAAAATGTAAACAAATGTGAGAAGTTAGTGATTTTAAATTTATGGGGGGAGGGTAAGGTTGCATTATATGAGAATATCATCAGGCAATTTAAATTAAATGTTAAAAATAACAATATACACTTTGGCACTATTCTCTAGCTATATCTACTTTATAAAACACAAAAAGTAATTAAGTGTGGCCTATGTCTTTTCGAGACAGGGTTTCTCTGTGTAGCCCTGGCTGTCCTGGAACTCACTTTGTAGACCAGGCTGGCCTCGAACTCAGAAATCCGCTTGCCTCTGCCTCCTGAGTGCTGGGATCAAAGGCGTGCACCACCACACCCGGCTTATGGCTTTAAAATAAAAGTCTAATATTACATCAGGAATTTCCTTTTGAAAAGCTAGTCGGAATTGTATTCTTTAAACATGAATTTTAGGTATCCAAATAATAGAGTGTCAAGATTATTAGAAAGATGTTTAAAATCATTATTTTGAATTTGCATATTCTAAGGAATGCTGATTTATTGACCCTGAATCTCAAAGAGAAACTTGTTTGTTTTCACTGTGTATTATAATTCTAACTATAATATAATAGGGGATCATTACTGCTTACTGAAATATCACATTAAAAAGACAAAAAGGAACCATTAAATGTATGAAAGAGATATACAAGTATAGAAACCTGTTGTTTTTTTAATTTATGTGTTTTATTTACAGAGGATCTGAGCTCAGTTCCCAGCACCCACAGCAGGCAGCTCGCAGCCCCTGTAACAAGCTCTAGGGCGCTCAATGCCTTGTTTTGTCCTCTGTAGGTACACACAGTCACCGGCACACACCTACATACAGACACACACAGAGACACAGATACAGACAGGCAGGCAGGCAGACAGACACACACACACACACACTTCAAATCAAAATAACTCTTTTTAAAAAGAAGAAGAAAGAAATAGTAGCCTTTGTAACTCCAGTCCCAGAGGATCTGACACCCTCTTGACCTCTATGGGCAACAGGCACACATACAGTGTACAAACAAACACACAGGCCAAACACCCATACACATAAACTAAATTAATTGATACATTTTTTAAATAAAGCAGATACATTTTATGCACTCGCTCATTCTCCCTGAGACAGGCCATCTGGGGTGCAGCACACTAGGTTCTCATTGCTTGTGTGAGGCCTTGAGAGTCACTGGGTCAAGCTCCAAGCTGTTATGGCCCAACTAATAGAGAGTGGAGAACTTTTGCTTTTCTTTTTGGTCATTGTTATTTTGGGGTCTTTTTTTGTCTCTACACTTCCCCCTCACAACAGGATATCCAGGTAAAATCTTCTTTTTTTAAATTATTTAATTTTATGTGTGTGAGGGCATCAGAACCCATTACAGATGGTTGTGAGCCACTTTGTGGTTGCTGGGAATTGAACTCAGGACCTCTTAACCACTGAGCCATCTCTCCAGCCCCCAGGTAAAATCTTTGGCAAAGGAGTTAAGCTTGCTTTCTTCTGAAACTGCTCCGGAGCAGAAGGGGGAAGGTGCTGCTCCTCACTGCTGGGCTGTCCACAGAGTGGACAAATGTAGGTTGCATTTGGAGGAGGGAGGTGATCACAGGAGGTTAACGGTCGGACTGTGACATTGCTCACAAACTAAGAGGGCCTCAGTGCAGCGGGAGACAGCATCAGCAGAGATGATAATGGTTGCTATTTCTGTGGTAAAAAAAAAAAATGACCTGAGCTTAATGGCATGTAATCAAGAATATATCAAACATGCCACTGGGTTGGGTGTAAGAAGGGGCCAAAGACAGAAAGCAAGAGACATCAAGAGCAGGGCTGTGGGAGCTAAGGCAGCCCAGACACCTGGAAAAATCTGCCCAGAAGCCATCGTCCTCTGTAGGTCTGCTCACCAGAAGGCAGCATGCAGCAGAGTAGTAGTCTTTCAGTTAAAGGCTGCTAGGAGTGAGGGGTTCACAAGACTCCACTCTCCCCAAGGCATAGCCACTGCTAAGTTTCTCCATGTTCCTGTAAATAGTCCCTCCCTCTCCCCTCCCCCCACCTGCGAAAAGCCCTAATTAAACTCACTGAGTCATGAAATAAATAAATGCATGAAAGAGAAAAAAGGTTAGTTGGGGCATGGAAGGGGATCAACAGGAACGCTAGGAAACAGAAGAGTAAATGGGGGGAATAAAAGATTAAAATATAAACATGCATGGAGGAATCATATCCATTAAGTGTAATTAATATGTATTAACACACAAAACTGTAAAATCCCACTTATTTCAAAGTCTTGAGGCAAGATAGCTAATTATGACAGAGAGGGGACATTAACGCAGATGCCACGAGTCTAGAAGAGGGTGTAAATGCCCTTGGAACTGGAGTTCCAGGTGGTTGTGAGTGTGACATGGTTGTCTGAACTCGAACTCAGGCCCTCTGGAAGAGCAGTCAGTGGTCTTGACGACTAAGCTATCTCTCCAGCCTACAAAATTGTCAAAATAGCTAATGGATGATGACTTCAATCCAATGTCCTCATGGCCTAGAACTAAGTATCTTTTTGGTCAGTATTGTTTGCGCACGTGTGCATTTGTTTGAATACATTGGTGTGTGTCTTCAAGCCTGTGCACACTGTGTGTAGAAGCCATAGAACAGCCTCAAGTGTTATTTCCCAGGCCCCTCTCTTTTTCAGATCCTGCCTCTCACTGGCCAGCAAGTGAGACTCTCCTCAGGACTCCACCAGCTTATGTTCTCCCCCCCCCCCGCCCCCCTCCACCCCCCCCCACCCCTCCACCTCCCCACACACCTCCACGCCCCCCCCACCCCACCCCCCGCTGCTGAGATTACAAGCCAACCCTCCATTCCTGGCTTTTAACACCTGCTCCCGCAACACATGTGAGTTATACAGGTTGATCTCAGGTGAGGGATTTTTTTTTTGCCACTGAGAATCTCCCCAGCCCTTTTCAATCAATGTGTTTATCTCCACTAGATTCTCTTCACCACTTAAGCCCATGCAATGTGCCTTAAAAGTTTCTTTTCCGTGAGCAAATTCTTTGAAATTCCCTTCATATCTAAGCTTAGTTAGAGATTCGGTAGCTTTAACACCTCAAATCATAAATATAGGAAAGTTTCAAGCCCGGGGACAAAAGGCTGAGGTGCCTATTTAACATATCAAAGAGGACCTGGCTGCTCTGTTCTCCTGGTAGCCCTCAACCTCTACCTGTTACCATAGCCAGCCCCCTACCCAAAACTCTCCAGCTCAAGGGGTGGGCTGTGCTTTCCTATATAATCCAGACATTTTAGTTTCTAGCTCGGTGTACCTTTGGGCCTTCTAGCTGCTGCACCTGGTTCCCCTCTCTCCCCTCTCTCCCTTCACCTCCCGCGCCCCCTCCCCGCACTCTCCTCCCTCAGGTGGCTCAGGGTCATGTCCACTCTGGACTCACTCAGATGTCCCTGCTCTACGCTCTTCCTTTTATCTGTAAGAAACTTTAGCCGTATCTAGGAGCAGTTATGTGATAGCTAATATACATTTTAAGTTATTCTTGAAAACACATTCATGATTATTTGTGTGATTGAGGGTTGAGGGTTGAGGGTTTTTTATTTTGTTTTTGTTTGGTGAAGTGAGATCAATTCTTAGCTCAATATACCTTTGCCATTGATAGCGTTGACATAGGAGTGTCACTTGAGGAATCCTCTCTGTTGGATTGACCTGTGGGTCTTGCCTAGGGAGGTGGCGGCCGCGGGGGTGGCGTTGTATTAAGAAAGTAGCTGATAAAGCAACGGGGAGCTAAGTCAGTAAGCAGCGTCCTGCTTTAACCTCCGTCAATGATGAACTGTAAAGACTAAAATGAAATAAGCCCTTTCCTCTCCGAGTTGGTTACAGTCCGTGTTTATCTCAGCAACAGAGACTAGAAAGGGCAGGCAAACTATTATCTTTACTTTGGACCTTTTAGCTTTACTATCTGAGGACCTCTAGGTGAGGATGTGTGTAAAGGGCTTATATACTAAATCCTGTCGATATTTCTTGGTCTTTTTCTCTTCAAACGAGCCTTCTGAATGGTCTCACTATTGAGAGATGCTTTTTAAAACGGTAGAGGACGTGTCCATTCACCCCTAAATGATGCACAGCTCGTTTTTTGCTTTCTTCTTCCATGACTTTTGGTCTCCCTGAGATCCCGGCCGAGACTACATTTCCCAGCAGGCCGTGCTCAGACCTACGGGTGCCCGCATGGGACTGAGGAACTTTGGGGGCGGCACAGTAGCAGGACAGGCTGCTGACGGGCCGGCGCTTCGCGGTTTGAATGGCTGCGGGCCCGGGCCCTGAGCGCATCTGAAGAGCCGCGGCCTCGGGGTGCGCCATGGCATCTGGAGGCAACCAGTCGCCACCGCCTCCTCCAGCTGCTGCAGCCAGCTCGGAGGAAGAGGAGGAGGATGGCGACGCCGCGGATCGCGCGCAGCCCGCGGGGTCCCCGAGCCATCAGATCCAGCAGCGGTTCGAGGAGCTGTGCAGCCGCCTCAACATGGACGAGGCGGCGCGCGCCGAGGCCTGGAGCAGCTACCGCAGCATGAGCGAGAGCTACACGCTGGAGGTGCGTGCTCAGATCCTCCGTGGAGATCGGGGACTCGGGGTGGCCCTAGGATCACTTGGTCGTTTGCCCCGCACCATTGCCTCCCCCTGGCTTTGCGGCCGTCAGAGGAAACTCATTAAGTTTCAGGCTTGCTTACGTGTGAGAATGGCTTAGGATTTATTGTCCCCCACCCCCCGGGCAGATGAAAAGCGGGTGTAGACACACAACATTTGTTGCTGAACTTGGGCACTCTTTTTGGCTGTCATCCAGGTGTAGGCTTGTTATGTTCCGTTCTTGGGACGGGGCTTTGCAGTTGACGAAAATGGCTATTCGGGCTAGTGCCTGTCAACTCTGCAGGCACCTCCCCTGTATGGGCCAATGGGAAGTGACACGGAAGTCCGGATTGTTTTTCAGCTGCCTGTGCGTATGACCCTTTGATTTTATATATGGAAGCTTATCGAAGTAGCAGAGCAAAGAGGCCCCCGACCCGAAGGCTAAGCAAGGTGTTATTTAACTATGATATGGATGTACTTGTGCCATTCTTCTGAGTCGGTTTATTTCTATTTTTTTAAAAATCGACACACATCGAATTCCCCTCTCTCCATTTGTTACACTCACAAAAAAAAGAAACATGGCAGCTTTAGACCTGTGTCTGAGTGACTCTGGACAAGTTTTTAACCACAGTGAAACTCAGTTATGTTGTGTGAGCAGTTTTGTTACTTGTGCCCACTTCAAAGTGCTTACCTAAAGCTTAACTAAAGCAATGTGTGTATGTGTGCAGAAAATTTCCTAGACTGAAGCAGTCTGGCTGAAGAGACCGTAGCCGCCTTCCTTACCCAGTGTTTCCGATAGCCAGGCAAAGAGGAGAACTTCTGGTTTGAAGGACACAAATACTCCCAAACGAATTCTTACTTCACCTTAGAGATGACGCTGTAAATTAGCAAGAATGAGTATTATAACATAGCAGAGACTTCAAATCACAGACTAAGTCATATGAAGCCTGGTGTCACATATGCAAGTGGCATTTAACAGATGCTTAGTAAATTAGTGTGTGTGTGTGTGTGTGTGTGTGTGTGTGTGTGTGTGTGTGTGTGTGTTGGTCAGAGGACGGCTTTGGGGAGTCAGTCTATCTTTTCACCCGTGGATCACTGCAAGTCTGTTAAATCTGTTGGTCAGCTAGTGCCTTTACCTGCTCAGCCTTGCCAGCTCGACTAGTAAATCGTTTTGAAAACATAGTCACTATTTCTTGTTTGGCTGAGGCGTTCTATTTATTTGTTTGTTTATTATTTATGTCTTATTTGGATTGGTTAGTGAGGTTTTAATCTCGATTCTTAGCCCAGTTGACCCTTGCCATAGCTTCAGTTGTCAACTTGACACACCTGGGAATGGGGAGGCCTCATCTGAGGAGTCACCTCCATCAGATGGATGGTGGGCATGCCTGTGGGGCATGGAGGTGGGCATGCCTGTGGGGCATGCTCTATCATCAGATGGACGGTGGGCATGCTCTATCATCAGATGGATGGTGGGCATGCCTGTGGGGCATGCTCTTAGTTGCTAATTGATGTCGCCCACAGTGGGCTATGCTGCCCCTCCTGGTCCTGGACTGTATAAGGGAGGCCTCATTAGCTGTTTCAGCTCTTGCCTCCCAGTTCCTGCCTGGAGCTCCCAATGATAGCCTGTAACCCTTTCCTCCCCAAGTTGCTTTTAGTCATGGTGTCTATCTTAGCACATCTAGGACAGCCCTATACTGGCACGAATACTTGTTCATTTTGGAGTATTTCCTGAGCCCCTATCTCTTGCCATAGGTTTTCTAGGTACTGGGAAGAAAGCAGTGGGTGAAACCTAAAACTCCCTGATGCATGAGTTTCCGGTCAGGAATACTGGAGAATAAGTAATGTAGACCAGCAGTTGTCTGAAAACATACAGAGGAAATAAAGCACACTTGATCATTAATACTTACCATCTGCTTTAGAATTCTCTCAACTGTTTTCCTGAAATCGATTTGAAAATTTTATTTTATGCAAATAAATGCTTTGCCCACATGTATGACTATGTACCAAAATGCAGGCTTGGAACCTAAAGAGGTCAGAAGAGGGTGTCAGAGCCCCTGGATCTGGCATTATTCGGTGAAGTGCCACCACATGGGTACTGGGAACGAAAACAGAGACCTCTGGGAGAGCAGTCACTGCTCTTAACCACTGAGCCATCTCTCCAGCCCCATATTCTGAATTCTTGTAGTTTATTTAATTCTCACTGTTGTCAATGAAGAAAATGAAACCTCTGGACTTAAGTAGTTTGCCCATGGTGAGCTCTCTAATATGTGGCCAAGGCAGATCTACTTGAGTTCCATGGCCATGGACTGTGAATTAGAAATATCTCTTCTCCCCACTTCCACCCATTTTTTTTTTGTTTGTTTGTTTGGGTTTGGTTTGGGTTTTTTGGGGGGGAGCGAAGGAGGGGAGTTATATGAGACAGGGTGTCATCTAGTACAGCCTGGCCTTGAACTTGCTGAGGGTGTAGCTGAGAATAACCTTGAACGTCAGATCCTCAAGCCAGTTGGGGTTGGAAGAGTGGGCCACCATGTCCAGTTCATGTCCAGGACCTCAAGCACACCAGGGAAGCAGGACCCACCAAGCTGTCTCCTCAGCCTGACAACGACTGTTAAGGAATTTTTTCAATAGATATTTGTTAGGGTTAATGATGAACCAGGTCAGAGGAATCTTTTCTCTGTTGGTGGTGGCCCCAGGCATGTATTACTTTACAAAGCGCATCTCCATTTCCTTCATCCTTCAAGTGTTGTAACATTCTCATGGGTAAGACTGTTTGTTTTCCCTTTTCGGGGAATGATGTAGTTACAAATTCTCTCATCTCCCTTAAACCCTTCTTTAGAACAAAGATGACATTGTAACCGCTTAGCTGTATCCTTCCCAGTAGATCCTGATGGCAGAAACATTCAGTAGTTGAAAAGCTCAGTTCACCTCGAGGCCAGACAATTGGGGAAAATTACACCACCATGGGATTGAGGATGCTGTAGTGGAGTGTGTGTGGTGAGGCCTCGGGTTCTAATACCAGCAGTCACAAGACAAAAACCAAAGACCAAAACAGTCCTCCAAACCAAACACGGCACGAAACCATTGCTCAGAGCTATGCTGACGGGAAGGAGAGAGGATTTGTTGGGTAACGCACTGTGTGAACATGTGGACCTGAGCCTGGATCTCAACCTCCTTGCTGAAAGCTGGGATACCGCGCTGTGGTGTGGGAATTCGGGCAGTACAAGGTAGATGCCTCGTTTCTGCATCAAAATGACTGTTGTCTCACCCGGAAGCATTGAGTCACAAGGGTGGGCGTAGCTCAGCATGGCAGGGCTCCTTGGGCATCTCTCTCTAACTAACTGGCCACTGCCATATTTTCTCTCTCAGCATGACAGTTGAAGGAAGTCACACTTTTTCTATGCTGGTTTATGACACTCTCAAAGACAGAGGAGGTGGTATTAGCGTTCCCTTCTGTGACCTTTGAAGTTGTATAGCATCACTAATACCTGTGGTGTTAGTAGAGACAGTCAGATAAAGAGGCATAAAACTCTGCCCTGCTTCAGTGGAACAGAGACACAGTCCCATGCATAGACGAATGTCAGTGTCACGGACTGGAAGAGGCTGTGGGCAAGGGCCGTCATAGAAGTATCACTTTCCAGATGAGTGCAGGAAGTTTTACACTGAAGCACACAGAAGCCATTAACCAAAGCCGTTTTCTTCTTCAGGGAAATGACCTTCATTGGTTAGCATGTGCCTTATATGTGGCTTGCAGAAAATCTGTTCCAACTGTGAGCAAAGGGACCGCTGAAGGAAACTATGTATCTTTAACCAGAATCCTTCGCTGTTCGGAGCAGAGGTAAGTAGAATGCAGCTAAATTCTTAAAAACCTTAGACATCACACTGATAATGCAAATTCTCTCTGTTTACCGTTTTGTGAGCATCTAACATGTACACAGCCAAATTTAGAATCTGAGTCGTGGTTTTCCTTTACCATTTCAGAGTCCATACGAACTTGAGTGTATTTGCATTGTAATGCACTAAAGGTTATAACTTATTGTATAATGTTGCTGTAAGTTTAAATAAAGATATTGAGAAGCTTTTGAAGTTAGTCTAGATTGAAAAGGTAAATAAATATGAATTATGAGGCAGTACGCTTAGATACATATGCACAGGACTTGTGTTTTAATGTACATGGAATACGTAGTAAAATTGAAGCTGCGTATTCTCTGATCTTAAAGAAACTCCTGCACACATACAAAGATGTTTATTGCAACATTCAAAAATTCATGGTTTTTATATGTATATGAGTGCTTGCATGTATATATGTGTACCACATGGGTTCTGGTGTCTGTGGGGGCCAGAAGAAGGCATTGGATCCCCTGGAACTGGAGTTACAGATGGTTGTGAGCTGCTATGTGGCTGCTGGAACAGAACCTGGGTCCTCTGCCAAGAGCAAGAAATGCTCTTAGCCTCCGAGCCACCTCTCCAGTCCTATTCCATTTTATTAATGGAAAATTAGAAGTAACCTGTCTCTGGTCGTTGAGTGAATCAGAAAGTTATTGTATGTTCATAGGAGGGGATGGTTTTAGTAATTTAGTAATCACTTATTTAGTGATTTAGATATTTCCATGTATTGACATTAGTGAATCTCAGAAACATTAAATGAAAATTAAGTTGCAGAATGTTACTTATAGTGTGATACATTTTACATAAAATGTAAAAGCCAACAAAAGATACTACTTATTTTTTTATGACTATATGTAAGGAAAAATAATCAAACTAACTTCAGAATTGGGGTTGCATTTGAAGGGGTGGAGCACTAGATTAGGAAGATATATAAATTAAAATTTGGACTGTTTCTATCCTTACTTTAGTACCTTTTTAAAAACTTTAAGGTTCATTTCATTATTTTATGTGTACAAGCATTTTGCCTGTCTGCATGTATATATGCATGTATGCATGTATGTGGTACCATGTGCATGTTTGCTGTCCAAGGAGGTTGGAAGAGGACATCAGATCCCCTGGGACTGTAGTAAAAGATGGTCATGTGTGACCTTGTGGTTGCTAGGCACTGTCCTCTGCGAGAACAGCAAATACTCTCTCCAGCCCTATAGTTCTAGTATTTAAAAGATCAGAGCTGGGGCCATGGGTAAAACTCCTGACACACCCAGCAGAAAAATCCAAATGATAAAGTCATTGAGGAAGGCACTGAACATCAATTCCTGTCTTCCATGTGCATTCCCATGTGTCAGCTACATGAACACACACACACATACACACAAAGAAACCAAACCTGAGCAGAGTAGGTCGGGAGGCCTGGAGTGAGAAGGCGAAGGGTAGGAGATTAAGCTAACCAAAGGCATCTGCTGGATTTTATGTCGTTGTCCAAATATAATTCAATGAAATGATCTTGGTTTCCTGTATTGGCATTCACTTGTTCTGGCATAATATCACTTTTACGTTATTAAAGTGCCTCTCCTTTATTTTTAAATATCAGCCTAATTGAATTTTTTAACAAGATGAAGAAGTGGGAAGACATGGCAAATCTGCCCCCACATTTCCGAGAACGTACTGAAAGATTAGAAAGAAACTTCACTGTTTCTGCTGTGATTTTTAAGAAATATGAACCCATTTTTCAAGACATTTTTAAATATCCCCAAGAAGAACAGCCTCGCCAGCAAAGAGGAAGAAAACAGAGGTATGTGTCTCTTCTCTCCGGGAAAATGCTTTCAGAAATAACCCCCGAGAAGCCGGGACTTCTCTGCTTGTTTGATTTGAGACAGGGCCTCGCTATGTAACCTTGGAGGTATGGGATTCACTATGTAGACCAGGCTAGCCTTCAGCTCAAAGATCTGCCTGCCTCTGCATCTAAGTCCTGGGATTAAAGACATATACTACCATGCCTGGCTTAAAAAGTATTTTTTTTTTAAATAATAATTTGTTGTTGCTCTCTGCCGTATGTTAGAAATTCCCTGGCTTCTTTCACAATTCAAAATGTTTGGGCTTTATACTGATATAATTTACATTGATATAATTTGCATTGATATAATTTGAACTTTACATTGATATAATTTTCTCTTTTTATTTAAGCAACCAAAAGTGCAGGTTGCACAAGTCAGGCCCCACCACTTTTTCCAGTTGACTTTCTTGGCATTGATCAGATACTGATATTTTCTATTATTTAACCTTTATGTCAAACTGAATAATAGTCCCTGAAATGAGTTTGATGTTCATAACCAGTCAACACCAAAGAAACTAGGTTAGGTGAGAATAGGGGGAATTCACCTACTGTAAACTTGTTTTCTGGTCAGGTTTACAAAAGCAGCTTCCTCCAGCTAGTTTTCCCTGTCTTTACGAGTACAGACACAATCTGGCCTCCTTTAATAGCCAAGGTTATTTAAACAGAAAGGGAAGCGTTGCTTTTAAAGTATGTGAGGAACTTTTTTCTTAAGTAGAACTATAACAGTATTCATAAATGTACAAGAGGCTGGCTATAGTTACACAGGACTAAAATCCCAGCATTAAGGAGGCTGAGGCAGAAGGATCACCTGGACTGTATAAAAGAGATTCTGTTTTAGCCAAAAAGAGAGAAATAAAATAAAACAAACTCAAAACCTGCTAAAATGGGGGAAAAGGATATCATTGTGTAGCCCAGGCTGGCCTCAAACTTACTATTCTGCTGCACCAGCCTTCCAGGCTCTGGGGTTACAGGAACGTTCCGCCACACCCAGTTTACTCTATAGGTCTTGGCACTTTCTAGCACTCTCTGCTAACAGTCAGACTAGGATGTATGGCACATAACTGTGTGTCGTGAGGCAAGCACTCTTCCCCGGTGTGAGCGTGTAATATGACAACCTTAGGGGTCTGAGCCTTGTTATATGGGGGAAATAAACTTCTAGAAAGCAGGCGGTCCGTGCACCTGACAGTGGGTAGAACTGCAGAACCCGTATGCTTTACCATGGTGGCCTGGCCTCATGAGTATGACTGTAATGTACAGCTGCGACTATGTCTCTGTGTGTTAAACACAACAAATTACCGATTTGGTATTGTGTTGTGGATGGGCATTCAAAAAGAACCGTGATCTCTCTTCTGAGAGCTGACAGTAAAGCAAGAGAGAAGAAATAACATACAGGCCATAAGAGTGTAGCAGGCACAGAGAAGTGAGATTTCTGAGGCCAAGATAAACCTAGATGACCCAGTTTGATAGCAGTGCATAGAGGAAGCAGAGGGTAGGACTTGGCAGGTGACTTTAGAGATAGAGATGGGGCCTTCAGTACAGAGGAAATAGTGGTGCAGAGGCCCAAGAGAGGCTTGCGGAGCAGATTGGTTAGGTATAGGTACTTCCAGGCCCCTAATGTTAAGAGCTAAAATGTATAGTAGCTATATATTACAAGCAAAAAGGCCTACATTTTATATTTGAGGCTGATCAAAATCACAAATAGGTTATTATATACTATTGCAGAAAGGCCATAACTTTTTTTCTTTTTGAGACAGCGTCTCATGTAGCCCAAGTAGTCAGCATAGGTTTGACTGATTCTCACAATGACTATGACCTGAAGCCAGTACCACTCCTAAATAGAGTATCTTGGACAGATGAAGGAGAAGGGGCCAGGGAAACAAGAGCCTGCTGGTGCTAGGACCAGAACTAAACCAGCCCCTAGCTCTTCTCCAGAACCGGCTGCTCTTCTTGTTCCTGCTGTAAAGCTGGGCATGGTGACATCCACCCATCATCCTAGCATTTGGCAGATATAGGTGTTCAAGGTCAGCCTCTACTACATAGCAAGTTCAAGGCCAGCCTGGGTGACATGAGATCTTGTCTCCAAAAACAAAAATAAAATGAAAGATGAGGCTCTTGTGATTTGGGCCCTATAGAAGTCAGGTTTAAGCACTGGCAAGAGATCTTGGCAGAAAAGCCAAGCTACAGCAGGTCTGAGATCCCCGTTAGCAGACAGCTTGGTCAAATACAACAGGTCTCTTAGTGGATGGAGTGTAGGCATAAGGATAAGGCCAGAGTTTACTTCAGAATGACCTTTTGTGGTTTTATAGTGTGGAGTATTCTAGGGAGAGGGTTACAGTCCATGTGCACAAGGCGAAGCGGTAACCCCAGACTGCCTGCAGCCTGGAAGCAGCGTTAGCTGTACTGACGTCAGCACCAGAGCTGTCGTTTTTTCCTTCTTACTTTGTGCCTTCTGTTCTTGACCCCAGAGACATAGAAAGGATTCTGTTTGTTTGTTTGTTTGTTTGTTTGTTTGTTTGTTTTACCTCTGAGCTGCTTTTTCTCCCTCCCAGCTGTTTGCTTTCAGTATTTGGTTGGGACAGAGCATCTTGTACATTTCCCTGAAAAGCTACATCTGTTATCCCTCACCTGCCCCCGGCTTGTTTTGTATCTGATTTGAGTCGTTTGGGTTGTCTTTTTGTGATTGTTATATTTGTCTCACAACTTTGTTTTTCTCCCTCTCCAGGCGACAGCCCTGTACCACATCAGAAATTTTCCATTTTTGCTGGGTGCTTTTTATATATGCGAAAGGTAAGAGTAACGAGTATTCAGACAGGAGTTAGCTAGCCATTTCTAGGTGCTGATTTCGTCTGCTGTGTTATGAATCAGGAAGAAAGCCTCACTTTTCGTATGAGGCTCTTCGTTACTATCTTTACAGTATCCATGTCTCCTCGTATTAAGTGTCACACCCTTCGCTTTAGTCTTGACCACGCCTCTTTGACGTGAAGCTATTCCTCTGAGTCGTGAACAGAACGACCACACTGTGCATTACCGTGTACGTGGGGCTCCGCTCCTCGTAAGCTGTGTCTGATTCACTGAGTGGGACTGAAGTCCTCAGAATAGGTTAAATGACTTTCTGTGTGTCTACAGGTAAGGAGTGTGACTAATCTTAATTAGATGCTTCGAATCTCATTCTCTCCTCTTCTCATTCCATTACCCCCCGGCAAGGTATGCATGCACTCAGTACACCTCTGTGACTTTGGTATATTCTGTCTAGAGATAAAGCTTAACAGTCTAAAGGAGAAGGTACAATCAGATACATTAGGGTTTTCTCTATAGACTGTGCATACTGCTGCCACTAAGTAGTTCAATGAGATACAAAGTGTCAGAATTGGAAGGAGCTCCATGCATACTGGAGGCCCCCCTTTATGTATGCAGGATACCTCCTAAGACCCGAAACCAAAGATAGCTCCACCTCTTGAATGCTATGATTCTTGCTATACATACCTACATAAAGTTTAATTTATACATCAAACACAGTAAGAGATAATAAGAACAGAACAGTTATGGTAGTATAGTAGATGTTATATAAATTCTGTCTCTGTCAATTACTTTATTGTACTCTGAAGTCTTAGCAGCAGCAGCATAGAATTCTTTTAAGGTTTCTGTTTTCTATGCAAGGGTGTTTACCTGCATGTCTGTCATCATGTGCATGCAGTATCGGAGGAGGTCAGAAGGGGGCATCGGATATTCAAATGCTTGTGATTGTCCAAGAAGTTGCTGGGAATTCAACCCTGGGCTCTCTGGAAAAGCAGCCAGTGCTCTTAACAACTGAGCCATCTCTCCAGCCCTTTTAAAAGCCTTTTTTAAAATTTAAATTAAGGACACTCAACTTTTCACTTAATGGAAACACTTTCATCTTCTGGCTTTTCTTTGGCAAATTGCTATATGACCTTAGGATCTCTGCTAAGTGAAATACAGGTTGCTTAAATAAAATCTCTGCTGTATGGAGACAGTATATCAAATAATCACAAAAACAGCTAACTGGTTTATGGATACATCGCATATTCGTCCTAGACATGTGGGACACAGGGAGGACAGAGCTGTCCACAGAGCTGGGCAGAACAGTGAAACATGCCACTTTAAAGGTAGTTTTTATTTGTTTGAGGCTAGCTCCTTAGGCCAGTCTGACCTGGAATTTGTGACCCTCCTGCCTCAGTCTCCCTAGTACTTAGACTATAGGCATCCCTGCCTATCTGAAATTATTTTGGTCTGTTGATCAAAGGTAACTGAAACTATAAAAATAAAGCCATGGATAAGGGAACATTACTGTATAAGAGATTCATTCCCTTTATCAGATCAACTATCACAACAAATTCCTTTCAAGATGCGGCAACTAAAGCCAGAAGCTGTTAAGGTTATGCTTGCGGACAGTAACCTAGCATAACTGTCCTCTGAGAGCCTCCATCCAGCAGTTGACCAAAACAGATGCAGAACCCACAGCCAGACATTAGCCTGAGCTCAGGGAGTCTTGTGGGAAGAGCTGGGGAAAGGATTGAGGGACCCTGAGGGGATAGGAACTCCACAAGAAGGCCAACAGAATTAACTAACCTGGTCTTTTGGGGACTCCCAGAGACTGAACCACCAACCAAAAGCGCATATATGGTGCCCCCCCCAACACACATATGTAGCAGATATACAGCTTGGTCTTGTGGGTCCCCCAATAGCTGGGGTTGCCCTAACTCTATTGCCTGCCTTTGGATCCTGTTCCCCTAAGTGAGCTGCCTTGCCTGTAAAGAGCATAAATAAATAAATTAATTGAAAAAAAATAAAAGAATAATGTAAGGATTTGAACCCAGCTCTCCTGTCTCCTGGTTTGAGGCTGACCATGAAGGTGTGGTCACCAGGAGTGTTGTTGTAATTGCAGCTTGGTCCTCTCTAAGGCAGCAGAGGAGTCCCCTCTCATTATCTGAGCTATGTGCCCAGTGGAAGGAAGGGAGGGAGGGAGGGAGGGAGGGAGGGAGGGAGGGAGGGAGGGAGGGAGGGAGGGAGGGAGGGAGGGTGGGTGGGTCTTTTTGAGCTTCTTAGCTATGCTTTCCATGACAGTGACACTGGTAACCTCCTTCAGTGCAGTCAGAAGTGACAGACGTGGCCCAGTGACCGAGTGCTTGTCCAACATGCACAAGACCCTGTATTCAATCCTAAGCACCACAAATACAAAATAAAATAAAAGTGATACAAATCAATGACAAAATAAAAGCTTGGGCTTTTCTGTGAAGGCTGCCATGTTAGCTTGTGTGACTGGTAGTACATATGAGAGCAACCTTACGATTGTATTGGATAACTATGTGGCTACTAGGATTTTAATCTAGTTCGTGTGTGCTTAGGAGTGAATGTATTTTCTAGTGTATAAACTATTAAAATAATGGCAGAGTCTCAGGCAGAATCCATTGCACTTAGCTTTGTTGTACTTAGCTTTGTTTTGGGGTTGTTTTGTTGTTGCTGTTTTGAGATGGGACTCTGTCTTTGTTCCCTGGGCTGGATTGAAGCTTCCAGCATTGGGCTCAGGGGCACAGCACAGCTCAGTGTGGCTTACGTGCTGTATGCTTAGATTGGTAGCTTAGCTGCTTTAGCTCAGCGCTTGTTTTCTTTCTGGGGGAAGATCTACTTTGCCTGTAGCCTATGGTCATCGTAGATCATCTCATTCCCAGTATTTAGCATGGCAAGTGACAAGTTTGAGCTGTCACATGAAGGGCTTTTTGAGCTGAGGACCATTTTCTGTTGTCATGACACCGGAAATGTTTTGCCTAGACAAGTGAGCCAAATCTAGAGGTTAAGTCTCTTGATTAAATGGTAAAATGGCTTGTACATAACTGTCCATTTGTAAGGTCAGGGTTTGAGATGGCCAATATGTCCTCTTGGGACTGTCCTGAAATTTCACTTAGAACCCGACCTTTAGGGGCCTTTCAGCTGCGGTTAGGGGTTCCCGCGCTGCTGCAACTGCTCTGCAGTGAGTAGACACGGGCAAGTCCAGGCTTGCCAGTGACCGCTTACTCTCTTAGAAACAGGAAGTGTGGCTTCCTGCTCTATGTACAATAGGGGTAGACTTTTAATATTTTATAGCAGAGGCAAGCAAGTTAGCTTGGTTATACCAATGCAGAATTGGATCTCTTAATAATTATTTGGCCTTTCGGGCAGCAGCAGCATTTGATTGATTGATTGATTGATTGATTGATTGATTGATTGATTGATTGATTGATTGATTGATTGATGATTCAGCCTATCCCCCAAAGGAAGAGCTGACGTAGGCGGTAACTTTCTTTGGACCGAAGCAAATGGTCTGATACAGAGCCGACTGAGCTGAAGAGAAGCACGGGTGCTGGGTGCATTCGGGTAGGACTGTGTGTGGAAGTGTGGTTCGCGCTTTGTGTCTGCACTATGTGACAATGCAGAGGTGTGACCGCGGCTCTTCAGACAGATGCTCGCTAGCAGAGTGGTTCAGCATCCTTCATAAACAGCACTGTAGGATAGTGTGTCTGCAGACCTGCGCTTGTTTCATTTCCTCCCTCCCTCCCTCCTCCCTTCTCTCTCTCTCTCTCTCTCTCACTACAAGCATGGTGGTTATCCTTGGGACCTCTCTCTCTCTTACTACAAGCATGGCAGTTATCCTTGGGACAGTAGTAGCTTTTGAAGTCAAATGTCTACATCTGTGTTCCATTGGATTAATGTGAATGTCCTTTATTGCTATATAGGAAAGCATTTTAAATTGTTACTATTAGTGCTTTACCTCTAAATATATCTAGTTATTTTAACTGCAGAAAAACTTTTTTATGGAAAATAACTTGTTAGAGCTTAAAAGAGTTGGTAAATTTTTTGTGTGTGCGTTCAGCATTCTAAGGACTGGACCAATAGTAGTAGTTCATTACTAGCTACTTAATGCCTATTGAATATATATTGAATTTAATTGAAATTTTAGTTTCCATTAAATTCTTAGACATACATTAAAATGTCAGTGTCCTAAAATGTAAATTTGCCAAAACATAGTATCACTCTTGAACCAACTTGGTATAATGGTGTCTGGTGTCATTATAACTAGAGGAAGCAATTATTTTTAAAATACTGTGCAGTGGATGCTGATTGAACTGTGACTTTTCTAACCCTGTAGGGAACTTCCCCATGATTAGCGATGATCTGGTCAATTCCTACCATCTTCTGCTGTGCGCATTAGATTTAGTCTATGGAAATGCCCTTCAGTGTTCTAACCGTAAAGAACTTGTGAACCCTAATTTTAAAGGTAAGTTTATTGAAAGCCCGTGTTTCTGCATGGTTTTTACTCGTGGAAACTGTATCCCCAGATGCAGGCTTGCTAGCCTCAGAGGACATGAGTATTGGAGAAATTCTGCCACCTGAGTCGTATGAGTGCTTATACTGAAGTCAGCATCTCCAGACATTTTTTAATGTTTCACTTTATTTTATGTGTATGGGTGTTTTGTCTGCATGTATGTTTGTGTACCACATGTGTGCCTGCTGTTCCCACAGGCCAGAAGGAGAGTGTTAAATCCTGTGTAACCGGGCTTATAGATGGCCGTGAGCCATGGGTGCTGGGAATTGAGCCTAGGTCCTCTGAAAGAGTAAGCTGTGCTCTTAACTAGTGAGTCATCTCTCCAGTGCCCACCCTACCCCCACCTCTAAAAACGAAAAGCAAATATAACCGAATTTAGTTTTAAATGATAACTTTGGCGGTTTTTGAAAAATATATAGCAAAAGCCATGGTAGTATTTCTTGCTGTTGGCACATTTGGTGCTTAACGCACCCCAAGTAGCAGCAAAGAGTTGGCTAAAAGAACGGCATCTCACTTCTTTTGCTACAGAAAAATAAAATGTTGAAACAAGAACCTAGCTCTCTGGGTGACTGGTATGAGAGTCATACTCATCTTGGTGGTACGTGTAATGTGCTTTAGACTATGTAATTTCTATAAGCCATATACATAAATACTGAGGATGTATAGACTAGTCTATATTGCTGATTCTGCATGAAAAACACCGTGGAAGAATTCTGGCCGTCAGCTTGGGCATGGTTTCAGTTAGAACTTCAACGTGCCCATCCGGGTTGGTTTTAAAATTAGTGGAGCTAGTTACTCCCAGTTCCCTGTGACTCGAGAGGTGTGAGACGTAGGCTTGAGATGGAGTTTGTGACAGACTTCTTGGCTGGCCCTGAGTTTGATTCTCAGTACTAACGAGAACAAACAAGACAGCAGAAAATCAAAGCAGAAAAAGAAAGTTGTAGATGTCACCGAAGAGTTTTTGGCTATGCATGTTCATCTAATTAAGATGGTGCAAATGGTCCAAGATTCCAAAGACTAAACTCTAAATCTTGGTCCAAGCATTTTCAACTAGGAGCACCTGACCTTTGCCCCTTGCTGTGCGCCCCATTGTCTTCACTTTATTCTCTCACCTTTTGTTCTGGGGACTGGACACAGGGTGCCCTGGTCCTGTGCTGCCTCTGCTGCTTCTGTCTGATATTGTTATTTGTTCTGTTTTTACCTCCTTTAATTTTCTTTGATTGTTTTATGTTCTTATGAAAGAGAACACTATAAATTGACTCTTAGAGAGTAAACAGGTTGTCGGGCTTGGAAGCAGGTGTCTTCACCTGATGAGCCATCTCAGCATTCAGAAATGGGTAATGTCTGTCTGTCTGTTTGCTTGTTTGTTTGTTTGTTTGTTTGTTTGAGACAGGGTTTCTGTAGCTCTGGCTGTCCTGGAACTCAATGTGTAGACAAGGCTGGCCTTGAACTCACAGAGATCCACCTTCCCCTGTTCCTGAGTGCTAGGATTAATGGTGTGAGCCACCTCACCTGGCAGAACTGTATAATTTTTTAAGTGTTGTTTTTTTTGTTTTGTTTTGTTTTTTAATTTGAACGTAAGGCTCATTTGCAGAACAGAGTTCTGATGTTTTTCAGATATTCCCCCAAGCTTTTATTTTTCCAACAGCCTTTAGTCACATTACTAATTCAATTGATAATTTATATAGTTCTTTCTCTATGTGAGGCAGGATGTTACAGCTCAGTCGGTCCTCCTGAGCATGGGTTACAGGTTGAGGAAGCGTGTCCCTTTCTGTTTGTCCTGGGGATGTTGCATATCCATCTCTGACTTCATCTCTCTTCATCTTTTGAGGCATATGTAAATTAGTTACACATGCCCACCATGTGCTGAGCAGACTAACATTTCTGTTTCCGTGTACTGTATGTTGGCGAGTTGGTGCTGACCATTGTCTCCATCTTGTGATTTTATACACCACAGGCCTGTCCGAGGACTGTCACCCCAAGGACTCTAAAGCGTCCTCCGACCCGCCGTGTGTCATTGAGAAGCTGTGCTCCTTACACGACGGTCTAGTGTTGGAGGCCAAGGGGATAAAGGAACACTTCTGGAAACCCTATATTAGGAAACTGTTTGAGAAAAAGGTTCGTAAGTAATGACATACGGACGTTTTCTGGGTAAAGACTCGGTCGCACGTAACCCAAGAACCTTTCTTTTCATCGTAGCTTCTCAAGGGGAAGGAAGAAAATCTTACTGGCTTCCTGGAGCCCGGAAACTTTGGAGAGAGTTTGTGAGTACTTACGCTGCACACCTGCTAGGATGGTTTGGTTGCTTGCTTGCTTTCTGGGGTTTTTTTTTTGTTTTTGTTTGTTTGGTTTTGGTTTTGGTTTTTGGTTTTTTGGTTTTTTGGTTTTGTTTTGTTTTTTGGTTTTTGTTTTTGTTTTGAGGCAGGGTTTCTATTTGTAGCCTTGGCTATTCTGGAATTTGTTCTGTAGACCAGGCTGGCCTCCAACTCAGAGATTCCCCCTGCCTCTGCCTCCCCATGCCCGGCTTGCTCTGATACTTTAACTTAGCTGTGAGGAGACCTCGCGCTCAGTGTTTGTACTGTTTGTACGTTGGATGGTTTTAATGCTTTATGGTAGAACTCATAGAAGCCATCACAGTTCTGGAAACTTCTACTATAACCATATGCCATATGTCTTTATTCTCAGTGAAACTTGTTTTTGTTCTGTTCAAAGTTTTATTACTCAAGATTTTAGACTCTAAATTTTGAAATTAAGAAATGCTTTTGTGGGCTAGAGGGATGGCTCAGTGGTTAAGAGCACTGACTGCTCTTCCAGGGGTCCTGAGTTCAATTCCCAGCAACCACATGGTGGCTCACAACCATCTGTAATGGGATCTGATGCCCTCTTCTGGGGTCTCTGAAGACAGCAACAGTGTACTCATATACATAAAGTAAATAAATAAATATTTTTTAATATAAAAAAAGAGAAGAAAGAAATGCTTTTGTGCCTGGCCATCAGAGCATGGGGCTGACATCTCAGCACTTAGGACCTGAGGCAAGGTGATTGTAAGTTGGGGGCTACTTTGTCTCAAAAAAAAAAATGAAGTTAAGGAAAAAAGGACTGGTATTTGGATCTTTAGAGGTGACAGTGTGGCAATACCAGGTCTTTAGAGGTGCCAAGAACAGCTGAGGAAATGTTCCTGCATGGTCATATGCCAGTTGTATGTCACCCAGCATCACAACTTTAGTTTAGCGTAATTTAGTATAATTTAGTTTATCATTATTTATTATTATTATTAGCTTATTGAAGGCAGGTTTGTTCAGAGTTCCTACCTTGACACACTGTTAAAAAAGTATATTCAGTGTGTACTGGACACTTAGATCAAAGCGAGTTGCAACTTCTCTTGGGTTTTTGAAATGAGCAATTATTCTACAGAAATAAATGACCTTGAGAAATTTGCGAGATGCTGTAGTGAGTAAAACCCTGGTGTGGAACATGAGCTGAAATGGCGGTCCTGTTTCCCCATAGTAAGGCCGTTAATAAGGCATATGAAGAATACGTGTTAGCCGCTGGGAATCTGGATGAGCGCGTATTCCTTGGTGAGGATGCTGAGGAGGAAGTTGGGACTCTGTCTCGGTGTCTAAGTGCTGCCTCAGGTACAGAGAGTGCTGAACGGACGCAGATGAGAGACATCTTGCAGCAGCATCTTGACAAGGTGAGTTAAGCCCAGAGGGAAACAGGAGCCTCTTGTGATGCACTGACCACGTTTCAAAGCCCCGAGGGAGATGCGGCTGCGGCAAGAGGAAACTGGCTTCTGTTGTCTCCTCATAATCCTGTGTGTGTGTGTGTGTGTGTGTGTGTGTGTGTGTTTTAAATGTTTAGAAGAAAAGTCAAGTAGATCCAACTTTCAAAGGTTTTAGTTAGCTCTGAGAAGAAAATTGACTGTTAATCGAAACAGATGCGTCCTGCTGGCAGTCGTTGCTTTTGAAAAAACAGGCTGTAGTGTATACCCTGCACAGTGGTCACAGAGACACTTGGAAAATATTAATTTATCCTAATTGGAGCCTGTGGATCTACAGTCAATCTTTAAGAAAATTCTGTTGCTTCGAAACCAATTTTTAGGCTGATGGAGACTGGTGACTCCACTTCCCTGTAACTGAGAAACTTCGGACTTGACACTGGCCTGCCTCCCCCTCCCTTCCCCTCCCCTCCCCTCTCCCCTCCCTCTCCCCTCCCTCTCCCCTTCTTTTCCCTTCTCCTTTCCCTCCCTCTCTTCTCCCTACTTCCTTTTTCTTTTCTTCTCTTTTCTCCTCTTCTCTTCTCCTTTTTCTTTTTCTTTTTCTTTTTTTTTTCTTTTTCTTTTCTAACACAGGGGTCTCATGATGCATTCCAGGTTAACTTCAAGTTTATAGCAGTCCTGCCTGGATGGTTAAAATTATGAAGTAAAGATTTCCAACAGTGAAAATGAATAGCTAAAGCAGTGGTTCTCAACCTGTGGGTCGTGATCCCCCCTTGACAAACTTCTGTCTCAGAAAATATTTACATTATAATCAAAACAGTAGCAAATTTAAGTTCTGAAGTAGCAACAAAATAATTTTAAGATGCAGGTCACCACAACTTGAGGAACCGTATTAAAGGGTCACACGCAGCATTAGGAAGGCTGGGAACCACTCATCTGAAGGCAGAGTTCTAGAGCTCGGACCCGCTCGCTCCGGACCTGCTTGCTCCGGTCCAAAGATTTATTTATTTATTATATGTAAGTACACTGTAGCTGTCTTCAGACACACCAGAAGAGGGTGTCAGATCTCGTTACCGGTGGTTGTGAGCCACCATGTGGTTGCTGGAATTTGAACTTAGTACCTTCGGAAGAGCAGTCATTGCTCTTAACCACTGAGCCGTCTCTCCAGCCCTATCCTGTTTGTTGTTGTTGTTGTTGCTGTTGCTGTTGCTGTTTTGGTTTTTTGAGACAGGATCTCTTTATATGTACCCCAGTGTGTCCTGGAACTAAATCTCTAAATGGACTAGGCTGGCCTTGAACTCACAGAGATCCACCTGCCTCTGCCTTTGAGTGTTGAGATTAAAGGTGTGTGCTACCGCACCTGGCCTGGTATTTTATATCTGAGTTAAAGGAAAGTACCCCACCTACGTGACAGTCGCAGGGGACTGTGAAGTGCAGCCCTTTACCACCATGGAAAGCCCCATGCTGACTGGAGGGCTGGAGCTGTGGTTGTCACACTTTGTTTCTGTGAACGCAGAGCTGCTTGCGGGTGAGATGGTTTTATGTGTTTCTGACTGCCAGGAGCTCCTCATATGCACCAGGACATTTTTCTTTCACAGTCCAGGCAGGTAGCGCTTCACTCACAGGGGAAGTGCGTGCCATAGAAGCCAGGGTAGCATCAGCACACTGATAGTGCCTGATCCACCCAGGCCAGTTATGGCCATTAAACAGCAGCATGCTTCCCCTCAAACAAATGGAGGTCTCAGCTCTGCTGTTGTTTAAGACACACAGGACACATACTTACTTCCACTTAGTGGACATCTTGTGTTTTTCTGTGTCCTGAGATTGAATAGTTTGTTCTGTTACTGAGTAAACTCCTTACTGGGCATTTTTGAAAGTCTAAGTTGAGTACATTCAGCGCTCAGGGATGGTTGCTGGATTTTATTAAAAATGCTCCAAGCTAGCTTAACCTTCTAGCGGTTTTTTTTTTTTTTAATTGTGAGAAAAGCTGATTTGCTAGTGAATGTACTCATGCTTAAATTCTTTGACACAAGGTCACATATTGTGCATCTGTGTATTCAAGAATCTTGGCTAACTTGCTCCTCTGAAGGCCTGTCTACTTGAGATAAACTGTCGTGGATTCTGGGAGTAGAAGCCAGGGGATGGGCTGGAGAGGTGGAGTGCTCAGCAGTTAAGAGCACTGACTGCTCTTCTAAGGAGTCCTGAGTTCAATTCCCAGCAACCACATGGTGTCTCACAACCATCTGTAATGGGATGCAGTGTCCTCTTCTGGTGTGTCTGAAGGAAGAAACAGTGCACTCACATACGTGAAATAAATAACTCTTAAAAAAAAATAAGTCGGGGAAGAGTGATGCGGATTTGCCCTGAATCACATTGTCTTTTTTTTTTTTTTTTTAATTGTGAAATGGCTACCTTCTGAAGTAAATTGATCCACCCATTCTTGTGTAGGCCATTGCTTTCATGTGTCCATCCTTGAGTGTCAGTCTGCAGCAGCGGGCTGAAGCTGTGGAGTGTGTCAGTGCAGGGAGTGATGTTCTTCATGCTTTCAAGTGTGAGCTCTCTGAAGGAGAGCTAGTAGAGCGAGCTTGTGTGAGAGAGAGTGTGTACACAGCCTCTGTGCTCTCCCTGCCCTGGCACACACCTAATTTCTATGGTTTACTTAACAGAGAACTTCTGGCTGCCTGGAGTATGTATTGTTCTTTCACACATCTTTGGATAATGGAACCTTTGAGTGGAATTATGTTTAAATTTGCAGAGTGGTGATGTTTGAGATGCTAACATGTATGGATAGAAAGTCTAATTGTCTTGAATTCCTATTTGTGGTGTAATTTAAAGAAACTCACTCCGTTTTCCTCCTCCAGTCTAAAGCACTTAGAGTCTGCACACCACTGACTGGCGTGAGGTATGTTCAGGAGAACAGCCCGTGTGTGACTCCCGTCTCCACAGCTGCACACAGCCTGAGCCGTCTTCACACCATGCTGTCCGGCCTCAGGAATGCACCCAGTGAGAAGCTGGAGCGGATACTCAGGTGGGCTTTAGTTTCATCTGTCTTCCGAGAGTTAGTTGTCGACCTGTTCAATTTCTTACCTTAATTTTTCAGGGTTAGTGCCTTATGTTACCCGTCAACACTTTCTCAGTAATTGTGATTACTTCTTTGCTCAGATGTACTTAATGTGGTGGAGGAGACGGTAACTACAGTAGACCCAGTTTATCTGCCTTAAAGACTAGTTGTGTTTGACCAGTCACACATGGGCAGGAACGATGCTGGAGCCAGCGCCTTCCCGCATCCTAGTATTTGGGAAGTGGACGCTGGGACTGCTGCAGTCTAAAGTCATCCTCAACTACACGAGTCTGAGGCCAGTCTGGGCTAAATAAGATCTTTTCTTAAAAAGCCCCCTTGCCTGCACCCCACAAAAAAAACCCAAAACCCAAACAACCAAGCAAAAGAACATGTGCTTACATGTAAGATAATTTAATATAAATAAATAAATAAATAAAGTTAATGGATAGTACTTACTATATAACAAAAACACTAGCTAGTTAATATCAGGAAATTTACATATTTTAAAAAATCGAAATGCTGGCATTATCTAGAAAAAAAATATAACAATTATTCTAATTGTTATAAATCTGTTTTTAAATTTTGTTTTATAAGCTTCGGGGAGATTGTTTCTTTGTCTTGGTTTTTGTTTGTTTTTCTGAGACAGGTACTTGCTAGGCAGCCCTGGCTGGCCTGGAATTCACTATGTAGACCAAACAGGCTTTGAACTTATGATTTTCTTGCCTCTGTCTCTTGAGAGCTCTGATTATGAACATATATGACACCAAGCCAGCCTAACTATTTTTCCTAGCAAGAAATCCTTTTTGTAATTGTTATGAGGTTGAGCTCCTGGAACCTGATCACAATAAAGCTTGACTTGTATGACTGCTTCACATCTCCACAGTTATATTGAAAATCTACAAACTAGGCAGTGGTAGCGCACACCTTTAATCCCAGCACTTGGGAGGCAGAGGCAGGTGGATTTCTGAGTTCGAGGCCAGCCTGGTCTACAGAGTAAGTATTAGGACAGCCAGGGCTCAACAAAACAAAACAAAAAAAGAAAGAAAGAACAAAAGAAACAAAAATGTCACACATTCAGGAAAGTGAAAAAAAAAAAACAGCCAATACTTTGTTTCTTTCCCCTTTTCTTCTACTCCTGACCATATTCTTATATACTTTTGACTCCATTCAAGACTACTGATAAAAGGAAGACTAGGAAAAACTGTATGTCAGGGTCTCATGTAGCCCAAACCAACCTCAACCTTCCATGTAGCCACAGATGACACTGAACTCCTGATGTGTGTACTCTTATCTCTGTATCTGGTGGAGTCCAAACCACATGGCCCACGTGTGTTCTGTGTTAGCTAGGTATTTTGGGGCAGCATTGTTGTATGTTAGACATGGATAGCACACATAGGGTTGTTAACTTCAAATAGACCAGCCAGATACGTTCACTTGCCTCCTGCAAAACACTAATAGCTCTGCTCTGAAGGCTTGAGCAAATTCTCAGAAGAGGGGCGTCAGGGGTTCAGTGATCTATTGATAGCTCACCAGTAGAGGCCACTCGCTGTGAGTGGCCAGTTTTATAGCCAGTTGCTGCCCACGGTTTCCCACTGGTGGATCTGTGGACTGATAGTTTCTGTGAACTGTGACAGAGAGACATCTTATTTACTCTTGCTGGACAACTCGGCAAACTAGAGGTGGCATTGCTGTAAGAGAGTGTGGTGGTACAGCAGGGACTAAAGACAACCTTACACTGTCTTATATTAATAAATGTTTTAAAAGTTTAAGGAAGCGGAGGATCCATGGTGATGGGCAGATTGGTCTGGAACACGATTCTGAAGTGTGACTCGGTTTGAAAAGACTCAGGGTGCTCAGTGGGTCAGTCACCTAATTTCTGCAAGCTCTGTAGAGGTTCCTAACTTGGAAAGGGCTTGAGTTAGTTCCTTCGCTCTCCAGAGTCTGATAGGAATATCAGTGACTTTTCAAGAACATAATTGTTGTTTGTTTTGAGACAAGGGCTTCTGTAGCTCAGGCTAGCCTTTAACTACAGATGCAGTGGAGGATAGGCCTTGAGACCTCTGAGCCTCCTGCTGTCACCTCCCACGTGCTGGTGTTACCTGCCTGTACCAGCAGTCTTATGCCATGTTGTAGGGACTCACAGCTTCATGCGTGTCCACAGCTGAGATGCATTCCAGCTCAGGGTATACTTTGGGGCGTGGCTTTGGCAGGGAGATCTGAGAAAGCTGATTCTAAAGTTCCTAAGACTTTATGGTTTGACGGCATAGATCCCTACAATACCAGCTTTTTCTGGTGGTGTATAATAAAGGAGACGTTAATAACTCACTGGAGTTCAAGAGTGATCACCTTTCCTCTGTATTTGCAGTCTTCTTTAGTCTTCAGCTTTATTGTGATTAACACGGAGCAGTCCACGCCTTGGTGGCTTCTTCCTAAGTCGTATTTTTTTCAGATGGCCTTGATTTGCCTTGAATTTCGAAGCATTTTATTTTTGTTTTTCCAGTTAACTTGGAAGTGAGCCATTGACACAATGTTCTAGGAGTGTGAGTGTATGTATAGTCCTGAGAACCCGTACACAATCTAAGGGCGTTCACGTTTTCATCTGCTTCCTCATGTGGAAAAAATAAGAAAGTTGGCCTCTGGAATCTAATACCTAGATATGACTGTGAATTACATATTATATAGTAGTTAATTTCTTGTATCAGTTTGGTTAGTTTACAGTACCCAGTTTTACTAAACACCAATCTGGATGTTGGTTTGAAGTAATAATCATTTATTTACTTCTTTTGAATCAGGGTCTTGGCCAGGCACATGGCCTAAGCACTGAGGCAGGAGGATCTGAAGTTCAAGACTAGCCTGAGTTACGGAATGAGGCCGTGTTATCAGCATATAAAAACAGGAACGGAGTCTGTGTTGCTGAGGCTGGACTTAACTCACCATGTAGCCTGGGACAGCCTTAAACTCATCATTCTCCTGCCTCAGCCTCTGCAGTACTGAGAGAAGCATTTTATGTATATGTTGTGAAAGACTATATTGTAGCTATATCTTTCAGATCTTTTTATAATCTCTAGTCATGACAGCTTTAGCTATAGATATTATTAGTGGAATTGCATATTACCAGTAGATTGCATATCACCTTTTTTATCTGGTAAGCTTTAAGGTATATGTGTATGCTTATAAATAAAGCTCTGGTGCTATATCACATAGCTATCTCTGGCTATGTCTCACAAGGATGAAACTTATTTTCTTTATAATTTTATAAACTGGCTAAGGTTTTGCAATGCATATATATATTTGGTCATATATACTTAATTAAATACATGTATATGATCAAGTTAAGCCACAGTGGTTGAAATATATAGTTATTATAATTTGGTCATATATATGTGTTGACTTTTAGCTGACCTGTGCAGATCTTGTCAGCCGACCTGGGATCTAAGGACCTGAAGGAGTAGGGCGGACTACAGTCTGCTGCTGCAGACAATCTCACTTCATAGGGTGGACTACAGTCTGCTGCTGCAGACAATCTCACTTCATAGGGCGGACTACAGTCTGCTGCTGCAGACAATCTCACTTCATAGGGCGGACTACAGTCTGCTGCTGCAGACAATCTCACTTCATAGGGTGGACTACAGTCTGCTGCTGCAGACAATCTCACTTCATAGGGCGGACTACAGTCTGCTGCTGCAGACAATCTCACTTCATAGGGCGGACTACAGTCTGCTGCTGCAGACAATCTCACTTCATAGGGTGGACTACAGTCTGCTGCTGCAGACAATCTCACTTCATAGGGCGGACTACAGTCTGCTGCTGCAGACAATCTCACTTCATAGGGTGGACTACAGTCTGCTGCTGCAGACAATCTCACTTCATAGGGTGGACTACAGTCTGCTGCTGCAGACAATCTCACTTCATAGGGCGGACTACAGTCTGCTGCTGCAGACAATCATCTCACTTCAGTGTCAGCCCACTTTTATACAGGAATGAAACAGCGAAAGCAGTGATCCAAGGAAAGTTGTTGCAGTTCAGAAAACCGTGTAAATAAACGTCAGCAGCCACATATTAAATATTAACAGAGCAGCCCTCTCCCAGGACTTTCTCAAGACAGAGCAATTTAAACACAATTGCCTGCCACGGACTATAGATTATATCTGGGAAAGCATGAAAGCAAGGCAGAAGGCCATATCCAGATTCAGGGCACACTGACCAGACTGGGTTCTATAGCTATGTTCTGACATCCAACAAGAATAAGTATGTCATAAGCTTAGTGTAAATGTTTGCCACAGGAGGCATGAAGTCACATGTAAGAGCAATGCAGGGAACAGTGTGAGGTAAAAGACCCTCTCTCTGCCTTTTCCCCTGGTGCCTCTCTCACAGGTTCCCAAGGCATTGCTCACCACGGGTCATTTTTCTGACCAAGTTCTGACATATATATGTATGGTCAAATTAAAACAGTTGTTATAAAAGCCTCAAATATTGCTAATAAGAAAAATCAATGAGAAAGAGGGCGAGGGAGGTGGTTCAGCTGGTAAAGTGCTTGCTTTCTATAAGAACCTGACCCCCCCCCCCCAGCTCCCATGTAAACGGCAGAGTGTGCTAGAATAGGCTTGTACCCTCAGTGACCCTGCGGCCTGCTGGCCAGCCATCCCGGATTAATCACCAGTCACCAGGTACCCGCTGAGAAACTCCATTTTACCAACACGGACATCTGCTGAAGAATAACCGCAAGGTTGATCCCTGCCGTCCACGCACACATTGCCACACACTTCCACAGAACCCTCAATGTGTACCCATGAATATTTGAACACATACCAGTACTCCACACACAAAAGATTTAAAGTCAGTGAAATAAACCTCACTTGGGAAAATTTAAAAAAGCCAGCATTGGCTTATATGTTTATATGTTTCTAGTGTAGGTTCTGTACCCCTTCATTCCATTTTTTTCCAGGAGGTCTTCCTGGAGGTTTTGCTGCCCACTAGACAGTCCTGAGGGCAGTTTGGTTGGTGTTGATGACAGGATATTTAAGGTTGTAGGGTTAACCACAGCATCAAATGAGTCCCAGAGCAAGTCGGCTAAGCAGAGTGCAGTAAAGTGTTTCCACACAGGCAATACCACTGCCACTCCAAATAGTAACGTTGCCATCTTTGAAAAGGAAGTATGGGATTTCCTCTATTTATTTGTAAAGTATATAGTATCTATTCGAAGCATTTTACGCCAATGAAATTGATAGTTTTAGACACCGTGTCTCTGTGTCCAGATGAAACACTCATGTTGGATAATTCATACTACTTTTTAGGTCATGTTCCCGAGATCCAACTCAGGCTATCGCTGACAGATTGAAAGAAATGTACGAAATATATTCTCAGCATTTCCAGCCAGATGAGAATTTTAGTAATTGTGCTAAAGGTAAGATTTACTATTGTCCAGACTGCTCCTGACTTTGACATCTGACTAATGGAGTCAGAAAGACAAGGAAGGATGTAGAACTGTAAGCTGAAGGCTACGGAGGATCTGTCCTTTATTTATTTATTTATTTCTGTCACTGATTTCTGGGCCCTTTTTAGAAACAGAAAGTTTAGTCTAACATCTTTATTATGTTAGACTTTTAGCACATTTTTGGTTTTCTGACACAGGGTTTCTCTGTGTATCCCTGGCTGTATACTGGAACTCACTCAGTAGACAGAGAGAGAGAGAGAGAGAGAGAGAGAGAGAGAGAGAGAGAGAGAGAGAGAGAGAGAGAGAGAGAGAGAGAGAGAGAGAGAGAGAGAGAGAGAGAGAGAGATGAATAACCTCTCTTGAGGCCCCGCCTCCTAAAGGCCACTCCCCAAACGGGACCACTGTTAAATACATAGGTCCTTGAAGAACTTCCAACATCAAGCCATAGCAGCACAGAGCTGTAGTATTCACAGTGACGGAGTGTGTGCATTTAATGTGATCCTGAGTTCCTTGTGTGATGCTTTCACGTCAGTTTTAACAAGTAAGAAGAATGTTAACATGAAAGACCTGGAGCGCACACTTAAAATCCCAGTACCTGGGACACTGTGCTGGGACTAGTGATGAGCAGTCAAGGCCAGCCTGGGCCAGGGTGAGCCTCTGGCTCAAGGAAAAGGGGGAAAAGGGAATACTGAGAAATTGTAGGGATAATGAAACATCAACTATAGAAAGTATGGCTTTGGGCTGGAGAGATGGCTTAGCAGTTAAGAGAAATGGCTTTTCTTCCAGAGGACCCAGGCTTAATCCCTGGCACTCACATGCTCACCACCATCTGTAAGTCCAGTCCCAGGGAACCCGATACCCTTTTCTGGTCTCCTGGGCACCCACATTCACATAGTACATGGACACACATGCAAGCAAAACCCATATACATTTAAAAAATAAAATTAATTAGAAAAAGAAAATATAGATTTGGGTTTTAGACTTTATTTTGTGGGTAGAGAAGTGAGAAATGAGTCTATTCCATGATACTAACTTAATTTGTATTTAACTTTGTGCTTTGTTTTAATTTCAACAGAAATTGCCAACAAACATTTTCGTTTTGCAGAAATGCTCTACTATAAAGTATTAGAGTCTGTTATTGAGCAAGAACAAAAAAGATTGGGAGACATGGATTTATCTGTGAGTACAATAATTATGTAGTGATGGACACAGTGAGACATAGCTCCATTCCTCCCCACCCACCAGCAAAAGGCCATTACAAAGAAAAGGTGTGCACCTTAGGAATGAGATTAGCATCTCACGAACTGTGTAGTGGAGCCCTCCGACCTTACCCTACCATCGTAAGGTGTATGGAATGGGACAGAGGTGTGAGTCTCCTTGTAGCAGCCATGCATTTTAACACGGATTTTAAAGAATAGGAGGATTCTGTAGATGTGTTAATTACTCCTTTACTGTTGTGATAAAATACAACGACTAAAGCAACTTCCAGCAGAAAGAGTCTACTTGGGCTTAAAGGTGCAGAGGACTAGAGTCCATGTTGGCAGGATGAAGGCACAGTGACAGGAGCGGGAAGCTGAAGGCTCACAGCAAGCACAAGGCAGAGAGCAAACTGGAAACAGTGTGATGCTTTGAAACTGTAAGGCCCACCCCATGGACATGCATGGCTCAACAAAACCACATGTCCACACAGCACCTAAAACAGTTCTACTAAGTAGGGACCATGTGTTCAAGCACCAGATCTTATTCACGCATTCTTGTTCAAACGGCCCCAGTGGTCAAGCCCTAACATCCTCAGGTTTAACTTTAACGGAGTTGTTTAATACCATGGAGCTTTTATACAAACCCAGTGGAAGAAAACACTGGATGTTGACTTGTTAGGGCTTCAACATGAGGACTCAGTCATTCTTCAGCTAAGATGATGCTTTTTCTTAGTCTCTAAGCAAGAAATATCAACAGCGAGGCATCCTGCCCTACCCCTTTAATTCTACCTGCTTTGGAGGCTGAAGAAGGAGAATCACTATTTCAGGACCTGCCTGGGCTTTGTAACACGTTTGAGGCCATCTAGTGAAACTTTTTTTTTTTTTAAAGATTTATGTATTTATTTTATGTAAGTACACTGTAGCTGTGTTTAGACACTCCAGAAGAGGGCATCAGATTTCATTACGGATGGTTGTGAGCCACCATGTGGTTGCTGGGATTTGAACTTGGGACCTTTGGAAGAGCAGTCGGAGCTCTTAACCACTGAGCCATCTCGCCAGCCCTAGTGAAACTTTTTGAGACCCTCTCTAAAACTAAAATAAGACAACAAAATCCCTGAGAAGGGCCGGGGATGGATTGCATTTCATTTGACTACTTAGCAATTCAAGCTCTTGGGGAGTATCATAAAAAAAAACAATTATTTTTCCAAAATGAAGATTAATAAACCAATAAAATGTCTCATAAATGCTAATGTCTTAACAATTGTATATAATCTTATGTGGCAATTAAAATAGTCTCATAATGATGAAGCTAGAAAAGCTTGGAAATGTTCTATGTGTGAAGTTAGGCTTAGGGACCGGAACCGTGAGACTCAGCCACTCAATCATGTGTGAAAGTACCAGAGTGTACCTCCCGGTCAGCCAGCCTGTTGCACATTTATCTAAGAGAGAGCTCTTAAGAATGCTAATTTTAGAGCTGAGGAAGTGACTCCGCAGTTAACAGCACTGGCTGCTTCTGCAGAGGACCTGGGTTCAATTCCCAGCCCCTGTACGGTAGCCTGTGACTCTTACAACCCCAGGTCCAGGATCCCTGACGCCTTCCTTGGGCTCAACAGGTGCCGTGGTGGCAGAGAGTGATGCACAGAAGCCACATAGGTGGAACACTCATACATGCAGAAGAAATAATTTTAAAAAGATAGTGCTAATTTTTAAAATTGACATTTTAAAAGTTATACAGTTGGCCAGTAATTGACTTGAATTTCTTGTAACTGTTTATACTCAACTCTTTTTTTTTCTTTTATTAAAATTTGAGGCAAGGTCTTACAATGTAGTGCACATACGCCTTGTACTTGGTATAACCCACATTGGCCCTGAATGTATAATCCTCCTGCCTCAGCCTCCCAAATGCTGTGATTACGAGGACAGACTACCATGCCTGACTTACATTTCCCTTTTGGTTTGGTTTTATTTATCTTACTTTTAGGTTTTATCTGTGGTTTTCCTGTATGTTCATATATATGCACCATGAGTGTGCCTTTCTGTATGTGCACTATGTGTCTGGACCTTCAAAGGTCAGAAAAGGGGGTTAGATCCTCTGAGAGCAGAGTTCTAGATGGCTGTGGCCCACCATGGGAGTGCTGGGAACTGAACCCAGGTCCTCTGCAGCAGTACTGAGTGCTCTTAATCACTGAGCCATCTCTGCACCCACATACATATGTATACATTATACACACACACATAGGTACATATACACATATATACGTATGTGGTTGCATTGGGCTGTATGCACTAATGGGCTGCTTTATGACTTGACTTTGTGTGTGTGAAACACATATTGAATAGCAATGTAAACCTCAGCTACAGTTTAGAGACTAATATTAAATAGGTACCTGTCTACTCATCTAAATAATTTATTTTAATTTTATTCTTATGGTAAAATGTGCTTAAAACATTTTAATCATCTGGAAAGTTACATTTCAAGGTGCATTAGCACGGTTGTATCCATTATCCCCACCTTACACCCGTTGAAGACTGATTTCCCACTCGCCTTCTCTCCGTCCCTCTGTGTACTGCCTTCCAGCCTTTTGACTCTACCGGATCCTTAGGTAGATAGAATCGTATCGTATTTGTCCTTTTGTGGTTGAGTTGGTTTTCTTTTCACTGTTTATCCATGTTCTGGAAAGTTTTACAGCTTCTTTCCTGGTGTCTAACCCTTTTATTTGTGACTCGTCGGTTGATAGACGTCTGGATCATTATGCCTTTGGCTGTTGTGAACAGTGTTGCTGTGAACACTGGTGTGCCAGGCACGGGTTTCTTCCTAGAAGTAGCATTGGTGTGTCACACAGTGGTTCTGGAGATTGGCCCCAGATCCTCACGTAGGTGAAGCGAGCGTTCTACCACAGAGCTCCATCCCCAGCCCCATACAGTAGTAGTCCTATGGTTAATTTCCTGAGCAGCAGCAACACATGGGTTTACAGTTCTCTCACATCCTCAAAACACTTGTTGCTTGCTATTTTAAAACACCTTTTAAAAAGTATTTCATAACATAAGTTTTTATTTAATCTTTAATAAAAGGATGAGTGCAATTAAACTGACTGGCTATGCAGTGTGTTTTCAGAGTGGGCTTCAGTTCTAAATGTGACTTTGTCTTCTAGGGTGTTCTGGAGCATGACGCATTCCACAGGTCACTCTTGGCCTGCTGCCTTGAGGTGGTCGCTTTTTCCCATAAGCCTCCTGGGAATTTTCCATTTATTGCTGAAATATTTGATGTACCACATTATCATTTTTATAAGGTATTTAAAAATTATACCGGTGATTATGAGACTAACCTCTTGTTATCTACCTTGCTCACATTAAACATATAAATCTATTAAAAATTTAATAATCTCTGCATAGAGAACAAAGGAGAGTCTTTGACCTGTGTAGATTCTTGTACTATATAGTAGTATGGCACATCTCTTTGGCCTGGTTTTTTCCATCATCTGCCTAAGGACTCCAGCATACTGTGATTGAAGAGCTAAGTGGGGGGTGGGGGGCAAATGTGGTGGATTACACCTAGAACCCAGCACTTGGAAAGCTTAGGCAGGAGGATTGCAGACTTCAAGAGGGCTACATAGCACAGGCTCTCGGAAAGGAAAGAAAGAAGAGAAGCATGTAGAGAGGGGTAGGAAGAGGGGATGCTGGGACTGGAAGGATGGCTCAGCAGTTAAGAGCACTTCCTGCTCTTGCAAAGGACCTGAGTTCATTTCCCAGCTCCCACGTCAACTCCAGGTCCAGACGATCTGAAACCCACTTCTGATCTCCTTCCCATCCATACACAGGACACACACACACGGATAAAAATAAATTTTCATTAAAAAGCAGCATTCATGTCATACTAATGTTGTATAGCTTGTATATGTCTTTCTCATTTATGAAAGTTTAATATTGGAGATATCTTTCAGGAAAAAAATCCATTTTCTATCATCCTACTTATTTATTTTTGATAAATCTAGACCAGGATGACATCAAACTCAAGGATAACTTGAAACTTTTGATTCTCCTGCCTCTACCTCCTAAGAGCTAGGATTACAGGCATGAGCCCCCATACTCTGCTTATGGTCAGAGACTATTAATATTATTTTTGTGATATTGATACTGGAAAGTGAGCCCATAGCCTTAAGCATTTAATCACATACTGTATTTCTGAACTATACATCCACCTCTTATATAAAAACTTAAGAGTACTGTTTTCAGGCTCAATGTATAAGGAATATTTTGTACAAAATATTTTGTTATTCATATGTGTAGATTACTTACAAAACTATAAAAGGATAAGCAGCGTGCTACACATGGCTTTATTAAACTTCTGATAAATTATGTCAATATTTAAAAAATATTTAGATGTTTCATTTTGCTTTTATACTTTTGCATGCACAAGCGTAGATATCACGACTCAATAAGTGGCGTTTTCTTTATTGCAGGTAATTGAAGTATTTATTAGAGCAGAAGACGGTCTTTGCAGAGAAGTGGTCAAACACCTCAATCAGATTGAAGAACAAATTTTAGACCATTTGGCATGGAAAACCAAGTCCCCACTGTGGGACAGAATTAGAGATAATGAAAACAGAGTCCCTACTTGTGAAGAGGTTTGTGACAATATTTTAGCATCTTTCTGTAAGGGAAGCGCATCAATATTGTTTATAGCCCTCTTCTACAGAGAGTAGTTGGAGCTGGGGTCTGCCCTTTGGGGTGTAGGGCTTTGCAGTGTGGTAAGTGGTTTATTCCTGTATCAAAGAGAAGCCTGTAACTACCTCAAGGTCTCCATGACGGTAAAGATTGAGGCTGCTGTTCTGACCATCTGAATCATAAGGTACACTGGCTCGGACATAGTCTTCATATTGGTTTTGAATCTTTTAAGACTGAGAATTTTTGCTTTAGTAATTTTATTAAGAAATAATTAATTGGACAAAAATTGTTGCCTTTTGGTTTAAGATTATTACTGTCTCTTTCTTTTTCTTTTTATTCTTTTCCCTTCACTTCCCTTTCCTTCCCTTTTCCCACCCCTCCCCTTTTCCCTCCCCTCCCCTTTTCCCTCCCCTCCCCTTTTCCCTCCCCTCCCCTTCCCTTTTCTTTCCTCTCCGAGACAGGGTTTCTCTGGGTAACCCTGACTATCCTAAAACTCGCTCTGTAGACCAGGCTTGCCCTTGAACTCACAGAGACCCGCTTGCCTCTGCCTTCCAAGTGCTGGGATTACAGGTGTGCACTGCCTTACTGCCTTTCTAGTGAAATGCTTTTTGATTGTTAAGATTTTGTGCAAACGATTCTTTATAGGTCATGCCACCTCAAAACCTAGAGAGAACAGATGAAATTTACATCGCTGGCTCTCCCTTAACCCCGAGAAGGGTGGGTGAAGTTCGTGCTGATGCTGGAGGACTTGGAAGAAGTAAGTTTAAAATACAAAGACGAATATTTTGGAGTCTTGAATCTATATACTTAAATTCCATCTAAACTGTAAGTAAAATTAATAGGCTATGCAGAGCAAAGAGTATTCTGTGTCCTTTAGTGACATAGTGATCACTTAAAAAAATTTTTTTTTGTTTTTTTGTATGCAGGAGGGTTGGGACAGGATCTTGTGTAGCCCAGGCTGTGGCCTTGAATTTGCTATGTTACCAGTGGACTTCTGAGAGTCCATTTCCCAGTGCTGGATTCGAGGTGTATACCACCACACCTGACTTAAAAATGCTTTTAAGGAATGGTAAAAACATTAAAAATTATTCTGAGAGGTTTGGCTATATGGCCCAGGCTCCTCTTGAATTCTACATTGTCTTGCTCCCCACCCCCAACAAGGATTGCGGGAGTGCCAAGCTTATCTTTTTAGAACACTTTTCATTAACTTGACCTTTATTTGTAAGTGACTATCCATTTATAAACATACAAAAGGGCAGAAATGGGAAAAGCAAACTGCTAACTATACTTCCATTGCTGGCCATAGGATTCTCAGTGAATTCTCTCATTCTCTGAAGTGTGTCTTCCTTTTTATGGTTCTATTTTGTTATGTTTATTGGAGAAAGGAGTCTCACTGTGTTGCCCAGGCTAATCCATCCCTGGTCCTCCTGACTAATCTCTTGCATAGCTGGGAATCAGGTGTGGAGCGCCACAGCTGGATGTTGTTAAGGGTGGAGCTCTGAGACCCAGGTAGATAGAGATAAGCCAGTGAGGCTGGATGGCTCCAAGAGTGGAACATGTTCATCACTGGAGCTGTGCTGAGCTACTTAGTAATGTGACTTTGCTGCTGGCCCAAGGAACACAGAAAACCCGGCTTATGTTTTATAGCTCCTTAGATGACTGCCTAGGTGCGAAGTTCATATTCATGTGTGGGGTCTGTCTTCCTTGAGATTCTTTTCGTCCCCCCCCCCCCCGTTGTTGGAGATTGACACCAGGGCCTCCCAAATGTAAAGTACACATCTTTTAAACTATTTTCAAAGAATAGTTTATATACACATACATGCATACACACATACACACACACACATATATACACACACATACATATATACAATATATACATAAAATACATATAAACACATACACACACACACACACAGACACATATCTCCAAATCTATTAGAACATTGCTAACACTAGGTCCGTTTCATAATGTACTTGAAAGGCCTTAGCTATAAATGGATCAGTTTTAAAATCAGTTTACTCTAAGTCAGTGTCTACTCAGTAAATATGGATACAGGCCGTGGTGGCAGACTTCTGTAATCCCAACACTTGAAGGCTAAGGTAGGAGGATCTTAACTTTAAGGCCAGTCTGATTTTGCTTCATGAGACCCTATCTCAAAACAATAACAGAAAACCAAACTAACTCACCAGTTAAATGCTTTTTGAAATCTTCCTCATTTAAAAATTGATTTTAGATTTATGTGTATGATTGTTTAACCTGCATGTATATGTGTGTACCCTGTGTGTGCCTGGTGCCTGCAGAGGTCAGAAGGTGCTGGACCCTCTGTAAGGTGTTGGACCCTCTGTAAGGTGCTGAACCCCCTGTAAGGTGTTGGACCCTCTGTAAGGTATTGGACCCCCTGTAAGGTGTTGAACCCCCTGTAAGGTATTGGACCCTCTGTAAGGTGTTAGACCCTCTGTAAGGTGCTGGACCCCCTGTAAGGTGTTGGACCCTCTGTAAGGTATTGGACCCTCTGTAAGGTGTTGGACCCCCTGTAAGGTGTTGGACCCCCTGTAAGGTGTTGGACCCTCTGTAAGGTATTGGACCCCCTGTAAGGTGTTGGACCCCCTGTAAGTATTGGACCCTCTGTAAGGTGTTGGACCCTCTGTAAGGTGTTGGACTCTCTGTAAGGTGTTGGACCCCCTGGAAGGTGTTGAACCCCCTGTAAGGTGTTGGACCCTCTGTAAGGTGTTGGACCCTCTGTAAGGTGTTGGACCCCCTGTAAGGTGTTGGACCCCCTGTAAGGTGTTGGACCCCCTGTAAGGTGTTGGACCCTCTGTAAGGTATTGGACCCCCTGTAAGGTGTTGGACCCCCTGTAAGTATTGGACCCTCTGTAAGGTGTTGGACCCTCTGTAAGGTGTTGGACTCTCTGTAAGGTGTTGGACCCCCTGGAAGGTGTTGAACCCCCTGTAAGGTGTTGGACCCTCTGTAAGGTGTTGGACCCTCTGTAAGGTGTTGGACCCCCTGTAAGGTGTTGGACCCTCTGTAAGGTGCTGGACCCTCTGTAAGGTGTTGGACCCCCTGGAAGGTGTTGGACCCCCTGGAAGGTGTTGGACCCCCTGGAAGAGGTGTTGGACTCTCTGTAAGGTGTTGGACCCTCTGTAAGGTGTTGGACCCCCTGGAAGGTGCTGGACTCTCTGTAAGGCCCTGGACCCCCTCTAAAGCGCTGGATCCTCTGTAAGGTACTGGACCCCCTGTAAGGTGTTGGACCCTCTGTAAGGTGCTGGACTCTCTGTAAGGCGTTGGACTCTCTGTAAGGCGTTGGACCCTCTGTAAGTGGAGTTGTGGATGGTTGTGAGCCACCACGTGGGTGCTGAGACCCAAACCTGAGTCTTCTGCAAGAGCAGTGCTCTGACCTGCTCAGCCATCTCCAGCCTTTCCTCAGTTTTGAAAGAACAACAGTAATGGTTTAGCTACTTTTCAAGCAGACCTGTCTCAGCTCTGATAAGCTGGCCTTTTCCAGTCTGTTTTTTTGTAGTTTTCCTTCCCGAGTCTATGAATTAAAGTTTGACATTCAACTTCCCTTTCTTTGTCCTTGCTACATCTCCCTTTAGTTAGGAAAATCTGCCTGACGCTGGCTCCACAAGCCTGTCCCAGGCTTCCTGTCTTCTTGTAACACAGGGAATGCTTAAGCACAGCTTTCAGGGTTCACTCTTGTTAAAGTCTTGCTCATCTCCCTACTTTTATTTTTAAATTTTAAAGCTACTGTTACACAGGTCTTACAGGTGAACATGGGAAAAGGAATAGTTACAATTCAAACATGCACACATTAGTAAGAATACTTAAACTAAGCCGTAACATTTGGTTTTTATTTAGAGGGACTAAGGAAAAAGCGATTGTTTTGGGCATGGTGGTGCATGCCCTTAATGCCTGCACTTGGGAGGCAGGGCAAGTGTATCTTTGGGAGTCTGAGGCCAGCTTTTGCTAAATAGTGAGTTCTGGGATACCCAGACCTACATAGAGAAACCTTGCCTCAAACAAACAAACAAACAGACATTCAAGAAAGAATGTTCATAGTTAGACAAAGCTATATATATGTATTTAAAAGTGGCTAATGCTGATAATGTTTTTATATTTTGCAACAATTCAAAACCTATTTTATAAAGCCATTGAATTATATAACTGAAGTGAATGAAATGTATGGCACATGAGTCATATCTCAATAAAACTGCTCAAAACTAAGTTTATTAAATCTATACCATACATGTCTACCTACTGAAGGATATGGGATGTTAGTAATCTTCCCTTTGTGGAAAAAGGCTGATGAATATTCATAGAAAGCTGAAGGAGAAAACCAGAGGAAGGCAGGCACATCACCCTGTCTCCTGGCCAGGTAATGTCTTTGTTCAAATTTGAATATGGGGAAAAAGTAAATGATTCCTGAAATGACCTCTTCATCAGAGTCGGAACAGAGGACACGGTGGCCGAGGACAAAGCCTTGCTTCATTTACGGGGGAAGGAAAACCAGAAAGAGAGCGCTGTGAGACAGAGTATTTCCTCTGTGAAGTGCTTTCAGTTGAATTTCCACTAGAATAAATATGGGTGGACCACGACTTCTGTACATTTTATTTGCTTTTGAAATTATGAAGTATTTGAAACACACTGACTTTCCTTTTGAACAAGAGCTGAGATCGAGGTCAGAGCTGTCTCTTTGTTAAGTAGTCTGATTTCTTTTGATCGTAGGTATAACGTCTCCAACCACATTGTATGACAGGTACAGCTCCCCAACAGTCAGCACTACTAGAAGGCGGCTATTCGAGAATGATAGTCCCTCTGAAGGAAGCACATCTGGGCGCATCCCCCCACAACCCCTAGTCAACGCTGTCCCCGTGCAGAATGTACCTGGGGAGACTGTTTCTGTCACACCAGTTCCTGGACAGACCTTGGTCACCATGGCAACAGCCACTGTCACGGCCAACAATGGACAAACAGTGACCATTCCAGTCCAAGGTAAGGAAGGCAGAGTTAGGGATTGCGTTCTCTGACACTTGTCAGAAAGTCACCTAAGATTTGGAAAGTGCCAGTCTAAGGTAACGATGGAAGACGAGGAGGAAAGAAATGAAAGCTTCGTGTCAACCCTCTACTCCTCTTTGTAACAAACTGCAGGTATTGCCAACGAAAATGGAGGGATAACCTTCTTCCCAGTCCAAGTCAACGTTGGGGGCCAGGCCCAGGCTGTCGCTGGCTCTATCCAGCCCCTCAGTGCTCAAGCACTGGCTGGAAGTCTGAGTTCCCAACAGGTGACAGGAACCACTTTGCAAGTCCCTGGTCCGGTGGCCATTCAACAGATTTCCCCTGGTGGACAACAGCAGAACCCAGGCCAGCCACTAACCAGCAGCAGTATCCGGCCGCGGAAGACTAGCTCCTTAGCGCTCTTCTTTAGAAAGGTAACTTTTCACGCACCCTACTGCAGCACAGGCTCAACTTTGAACAGGGTTTGAAATATTCTTATCTCTGTTAGGTTTACTACTTAGCCGGTGTCCGCCTTCGAGATCTTTGTATAAAACTAGATATTTCAGATGAACTGAGGAAAAAAATTTGGACCTGCTTTGAATTCTCTATAATCCAGTGCACCGAACTTATGATGGACAGACATCTGGACCAGCTGTTGATGTGTGCCATTTATGTGATGGCAAAGGTAAGGACTGTTTTTAGTACTGGAACGTCAACCATGCGCATTCCTTACCTGAATGTTTTTAAATAGCTACTCACTGAGTCTTACATCCCAAATATGTGCTCTCGACAGAGCTTTAGAATCCTATAGACATTTTATAGACATTGGACAGTATTTTTTATCCATCTGTTTATAGATATGTGGATTGTTCCTGGCAATTATGAACAACACTGCTGTATGCATTGTGGGTGATATTTTGTGTAGACACAGGCTTCCATTTCTCTCAGAGTAAATGTCTAGAAATGGATCTGTGGATCACACAGGAACTGTATGTTTAAACACTAAGGAACTGCCAGGCTACTTTTCAAAGTGTGGTTCCATACTTCTATATTCCTGCATGCAATATATAACATTCTTAATTCCTCTAGTTTCTCATCAATACTTAACAAAGATTTATTATATGTTTGGAGGGGGAGGGAGTTTCTGCCCTGAGAATTCATTACCCAGTTTGAGGTCCAGTATCATGAAGTGTTTCCATGTCTTCTGCATTTCATAGCTGCAGACTAACTGTGAGTCCTCTTTACATGTGGTATGAGATTCAAGTCCAGCTTCACGCTTTGTGTTGTTTTCTGGCTGCCACACCGTTACTTAAGCCATGTTTCCCCACTGAATAAACGTTGCATGTTTGTGGAGTCAGTTCTTGTGGACCTGTGGGTTCTATCGAGACCATCTCTTTGATTATGTTCATCTGTGTCTCTCATAGTTAGTGCTTTATACTCTCAATGACTCTTGCTTTTTTTGTAAACTTTGAAATTGGGAAATATGAGTCCTAATTTTATTTTACTTTAGATTATTTTAGCTATTCTGAGTCCCTTGGAAGTCCATAAAAATTTTAGAGTCAAGTTGTCACTGTCATAAAAGAGTCACATGAAAATCTACAGATCACTTTGGGGAACTCGGTCATCTTCAGTTCCGTCTTCATTCCACATGGCATGTTTTCACATTTGTTTAGGTTCAGTTTTAACAATGATTCATGCTTTCAGAATGTAGCTCTCACCCTTGTTATTTTCCTGTAGGTTTTGATGGTATTGTAAATGCAGCTGTTTGGTTTTGATGGTCTCATTGCAAGAGTACAGAAAACAGTTGGGTTCTGTGCCTTGTTAGTATCCAGCAACCTTGCTAAGTTGGTTGGTTTTCTGTGGTGTAGGGATTGGACCTAAAGCCATTAAAACGCTAGAAAAGCAAGCACTCTACACTCAACTCAGTCTCCTGTCCTGAACCTCTTACTGAGTTTTAAGCATATTTTGTGTCAACTATTTTTATGTGCAGATTATGCAGCCTTAATAATTGTACTATTGTCCAAATTCCATTTCTCAATTAGCATGGCTAGAACATCCAGTGCAATGTTAAAAGCAGAAATCCTTGTATACTTTCTGGTCTTAACAGAGAAAATAATTAACTAGTCTGTTGCTATTGGAATGTGGCATTAAATCTCTCCTCTATCCACCTCACCTGTAACCTCAGATAGACTGCTTTCACCCAGTGAAGTTTTAGCTTATTGAGTGTTGTTTCATAAAATGGTGTTGGATGTTATTAAAGGCCTTTTACTGTATTCATTGTGGTTTTGATATGCTAACAATGTATACTGTCTTAGTCAGGGTTTCTATTCCTGCACAAACATCATGATCAAGAAGCAAGTTGGGGAGGAAAGGGTTTATTCGGCTTACACTTCCATACTGCTGTTCATCACCAAGGAACTCAGGACTGGAACTCAAGCAGGTCAGGAAGCAGGAGCTGATGCAGAGGCCATGGAGGGATGTTCTTTACTGGCTTGCTTCCCCTGGCTTGCTCAGCTTGCTTTCTTATAGAACCCAAGACTACAAGCCCAGAGATGGTCCCACCCACAAGGGGCCTTTCCCCCTTGATCACTAATTGAGAAAATGCCCCACAGCTGGATCTCATGGAGGCATTTCCCCAGCTAAAGCTCCTTTCTCAGTGATAACCCCAGCCTGTGTCAAGTTGACACACAAAACCAGCCAGTACATATACTACATTTGGGTTTCATGTGAGATCATCTGCCTTCCCTTTGCAAGTCTCTTTTACTTATGGTGGCAATTTTTGATTTCATGTTTGGTTTGTTGAGGGATTTTGTGCTTATTCACAAGCTGTTGCCTGGGATTTTATTGCATAGCTTTGTCTGATTTTGTTCCTGGAGTAAACCTGGCCTTTTAGAGAGAGAAATGTTTCCTCTTATTCTCTCTGAAGTTTGATATTAGCCAAGAAGTCCCTGGAGCCTGGTCCTTCCTTTGTGGGTAATGTATTGATAAACTCACTTCACTGTTCTTATAGGTCTGTTCGGTTCACAAATCCTCACTTCTAGAGGATTTGGCAGTGTGTTTTGTTTAAGATACTGTCTGTCTTCCCTGAGTTAAGGACATGTGATCTTTTTTTGTTTTTGTTTTTGTCCTTTAAGGTCTATAGTAAAGTCCTCTTTCATTTCTAATTGTAGTAATTTGAGTTATTTTTTCTTGGTCAGTCTAAATAAAGGTTGGTAAATTCTGATAATTTCTAAGACTGATTTCATTTATTATCTCTATTAAGACATACCCTATTATTATTTTCTTCTTTCAGCTTACTTGGGCCTTTTAATTTTTTTCATTTATTTGGTGTGTGTGTGTGTGTGTGTGTGTGTGTGTGTGTGTGTGTGTGCACAGGGCCGAAGAACAGTTTCTAGGAGTTGGTTCTGTCTTCCTTTAGGTCATTAGCTTTGCATCTAACATTTTTACTCACTTTGTTTCAGGATCTTGGATTTTTTTTCCTAGTGCACTGGACAATTTTACATATATATATATATATATACATATGTATGTATATATATGTATATACACACATATACATATATATAATTATTATAGTATATTTTCTCAGTGTCTTAAAAATAGTATCCCAGTATCCTTTGTAAATTTGACACTAGCTACAAAGGCAGGCATTATATTAGCTACAACTCAGAGCTTGGCATCATGTATGTTTATCTCAAATTACACTTGATTTCGTATGACTTCTATTTAGCTTGCATGTTCTGCAGGACCATGTGACTTCCAGTTTTGTGAGTTTCCCAAACTTCTCTCTGTTGCTGATTACTAGTTTCATTTCATAGTCTGAGAAACACTTTTATGCATTCCAGTCTTTTTAAATGTATGCAGGGTTTCTGTGTGCTTGACGACAGGGTCTCATATATCCCAAACCAGCCTTGGACTTCCTCCATTCCTAAGTGCTAGAGTTACAGATATATACAGCCATGCCAAATTTTACCCAGTGCTGGTGATTGAACTCAAGGCTTTGGCCATGACAGTCAAACACCATACCAACTGAAAAATGTCTCTAGCCTTCTGACATTTGTTTAGGTAAATATTCTATTGCCATCATGAGAATAGAGTGCTTTCTACATGTTTGTTAGGTCAAGTTATTTAATAGACTTGTTTACTGTTTTCTCTTTAATCTTCTGCCTAGATCTGCTATTGTTGAAAGTTCTGTATTCTGAAATCTCTAAATATTTTTAGGTTGTCTAGAAATCAGCAACAGAGAGAAGTTTGGGAGACTCACAAAACTGGAAGTCACATGGTTCTGCAGAACATGCAAGCTAAATAGAAATACAAGAATCAAATGTAACTTGAGATAAACATTTTACCCTTTTCTGCAGTGGGGTTCATGTTTTCATACCCTATTAGTAGGTTCACTTATGTTTATTCCTATAGCTTTTTGATGGGCTGATCTTTTAATTGTGAAGTGAACTAATTCTTCAGTAATATTTGTGTTGGTTTTTAAAACCTATTTTACAGCTTTCTTTTGACTTCAGATTAAGTGAACATATCTGTTTACTGTCAAATAATCTGTCTCCCAAGACAAGCTATTTGATGTTTGCCAGTATTACAACTTTCTAACATATTGTGTTTACTCCATGGTTTTTGTTACTGCCTCCACTCACTTCGTCTGCTATTTCCTTGTCTTCTATGTATCTTATATACACACACACTCCATTTTCTGTATACCTCTATTCCTTCAGATTTGCTTTCTTTTGAATTGGGTATTTTCTATTGGAGACTTTTAGTAATGTGTTTGGGTTTTGCTATATATTCATTCTCTCGCTTACTTGCTCGTTTGCTCACTTGCTTGCATGCACACGCGCACACACACATACTTTAACATCTCAGAACCTAGCTCCAAATTTACATCAGTGAGATATATATACTCTCTTCCCCCTTTATCATTTGAATTTGTGCTGGTACTGTGTGTGTGTGTATGTATGTATGTATGTATGTATGTATGTATGTGTGTGTGTGTGTGTGTGTGTATAATTTTTCATTCCACTGGAAGTACTGTAAGTCCACCATTACCTTGACTCAATGGTATAACTTTTAAAGGAGTCAGGAAAAGGCATGTGTATATTTATAGCTGCTGTTATGTTTAAGTGGCATCTGCAGTCACTTGTCTAGTACCCTACCCACCTCCTTTGTACACACTTGGTAAATATATGTTTCTGGTTGCAGCTGTAACAATAGGTCATGCACAGTTTGATACAACCGCTCTTTTTAATTAAGAAGAATATGCATTGCCATCCTTGTTCTACCTGTTTAGTTTCTGATGAGAAGTAAGCTCTCACCTTATTGGAATTTCCCTGCAAAAGAAAAATTGTTTTGATACATCTTTACTGTAATAAACCTGATATGGATCTCTTAATCCCATCTACTGTTTCTTGCTCTTTCTGATGACTACATAAATGTTTTAAAGTAAACTTGGGTGCTATCACACACCCCCCACTTTTACCCCAGCATCCTGCTATGTAGCCCACGTGGCCTAAAACTCTTGATCTTCCTGTTCTTGCCTACCATGCTGCTCAGCTTGGTCTATTTCTTTGAACATCTTTTCTTGCTTCTCTGCCTCTATCCTCTTCTGACGCTCTGGTTCCATGAATAATGCTATGCTAACTGTTGTCCAACACCTTTCTGAGGCTGTTTCTCTTTTTTTCTGTTCTTCAGATAATACACTTCCTCCTTAGATACGTGTTTTTGTTTTCTCCTTGGCCGTTCAGATCTAACAACTTCCACTTGTAGTCAGCATTTCAAGTTCCTGAGCTTCTCTTCTGCAGGCTGTGGTTTACAGGCCGGCCTCCTTACTACAGTTCAGGTTTTCATGAATAGACAGTTGTTCATTTACTATCCAGTCTTTGAATATAGTGGCAACAGGTCCACTGAGCTGCTCACTGTCATGCCTGAGGAGGATCTCTCTAAGTAGTCTCACTGTTTGTAGGTCACAAAAGAAGACAGGTCCTTCCAGAACATCATGCGTTGTTACAGAACTCAGCCACAGGCCCGGAGCCAGGTAACCATGTTTTTTCTCGGGGCTGAAAGTAAAGCTTATGTCTGTGATGAATTGAACAAACAAACAAAAAAATTAGCTATAATTAGCTCTGTGCCTCTTCCCCACAGGAGTCACAAGTAGAAATCTAAGGGGATTGGCTATTTTCATTATTTACATTGTTGGCATACAATTTCATGCAAGCTATTTCAAGTTCTCTTCCTTCAAAGGCAAGGTTGTGAAATATTTATTTTTATGTATATGGTGTATGATCTGCATGTGTATCTGTACCACATGGGTGCCTGGTGCCCTCAGAGGCTAGAAGAGGGCATTGGAGCCTAAGGAACTGAAGTTATAGACTGTTGAGTCATCACGTGGGTGCTGGGAATCAAACCTGGGTCCTCTAGAAGAGCAGCCAGCGCTCTTAACCACTCAGCCATCTCTCCGTCCCATGGCATATTTCTTTTTCTTTTTTTTTCTTTTATTTATATGTCTATACTGTAACTGTCTTCAGACACATCAGAAGAGGACATCAGATCCTATTACAGATGGTTGCGAGCCACCACCATGTGGTTGCTGGGAATTGAACTCAGGACCTCTGGAAGAGCAGTCAGTGCTCTTAACCGATAAGCCAACTCTCTAGCCCCCACCCCATGACATATTTCTTAACTCAGAGAATCGTGAACTCGATACAAATTTAGAAGTTAGTTGATTTTTATGTCACCTTTTAGTCTGGTTTAATAAAGCACAGTAGTAAACTAAGACAATGAAGTGATAAAGTAGATTTTTAATTTTCATTTAACGTCTTAGTTTATTACTGTGTTTCATTAAAGCAGACTAAAGGTGACATAAAAATCAGTCACTAAAAACCAAGAATGTTGTCAAACCTTTGTTTTAGGAAGCACTTGGAATTTGAAGTGAGACAGGCTCTAAGTCCCAGTTATTAGTGAATACTTTCCGACCTAGATCACAAGGCTATTGCTATTGTTGAGACAGCATATGTAGTTCTGGTTAGCCTAGTAGTCACTGTCTGGATCAGGCTGGCCTTGAACTCACTGCCTCAGCCTCCTAAGTAGAGGTACTAAAGAATGTGTACATACACCAAATCCTAGAGAATCAGAGTACCTATTTATTGCTGTTAACAAGTAGTGCAAGCAGACATATAAACGTTTTTGTTTTTTTTTTTCTTTTTTTGAGATAGCAGCCCAAATTGGCCTTGAACTCGCAACACTTAGCCCTCTGAGTCCTGGGATCACAGACATGCCCAATGCTTAACTTGGCTGTAGCTCCTAACATTCCCTGAAGACAACTATCACTATGTAGATTTTTGTGAGAACCAAGTACCACATGTTAAGGTCCTACCACCTAGTATATTCAATAAGTGCTAGTTAGCATCTCCTTCTCATTGTCTCTTTAAAGGTGTACAGAAGTGTCTTGATAAAAGGGAAAAGAAGAAACTCTGGCAGCAGTGAGAGCAGAAGCCATCAGAATTCTCCAACCGAACTAAATACAGACAGAGGTAAAGAGGAGGAGTCTTTATCAACATCTATTGTTAGGCCAAGAAGACTAAGAATGTAAAATATAGTAGTTTATTCTCAAACAATTTGTTGGAATAAACTAAATTTAGAGGCCTGTTCTTTATTCTAGTGCTTTGAGACACATAGAGAACACCATGTTTCAGATAGGAATTTCCAGCCTGAATTCCAGAAAGAGCATGCCTGTCAATTAGACCTGTGCTATATAAATGTTGTTCCTAGTTGTTGACCTAAACCTGTTAGTACAGGGTTCAGGTTCAAGAACCCTCTATGGAGCTTACGAATATGAACTACTCAGTTAACCTAGGTACGGTTAGGATAATGGAATGGAGTAATTAGTATTTTGCGCTTTGCTCCTTGGTATGAAGAACATAGCTTAAGGTCCAGGAGTGGTGGCCCGAGCCTGTAATCTCAGTCCTACCACGTCTAAGGCAGGAGGAGTGTGAGCTCCAGACCTGCCTGGACTATAAAGTGAGACTGCCTCTCATTGGATAATAATCACCACCGCCACCAAGGGCTGAGGAGATAGGCCAGTCAGTACAGAATGTACTACACAAGGGTGTGGGCCTGATTGATCCCTAGCCTCTACAGAAAAGGCGAGGCAAGCACCTGCAGTCCTAGTTCTGGGGAGGCAGAGGGGGGGTCACTGAGGTGTGCTAGCTGGCCTCCTAGTCAGTTGGTGTGCCTCCAACTGAGAGACCCTGTCTTAAAAAACAAGGTAGATAGCTCCCAAAGAATGGTACCCAGGATTGGCCTGTGGTGTCCATACAGATGTGTGTCTTCATAGACGTGAGTGACAGGCACCAAACCCTGAAGAATCAAAGTGCCTGCTTACTGCCCCTGATGACGAGTGCTTTATAGAGCTGTTCTCCCCCTTTCCCAGTGAGCTGTCTTGTTTTCAAACAATCCAGACCGGCACCCTTTGTTCTCTTGGCTGCAGCCAGTAGAGATTCCAGCCCAGTGATGAGGTCAAACAGCACCCTACCAGTTCCACAGCCCAGCAGTGCCCCTCCTACACCAACTCGACTCACGGGTGCCAGCAGTGACGTTGAAGAGGAGGAACGAGGAGACCTCATTCAGTTCTACAACAACATCTATAGGAAGCAAATCCAAGCGTTTGCCATGAAGTACTCGCAGGCAAACGCGCAGGTCAGTAGGGCAGGGTCACTGAGTTCAGCCTCTCACGAGGGGGAGGAATCACTTGAGGTTTTCCATCATAAACTAGGCTTACAAGTAATTCTTTAAACAGTCTCCAACACGAGTATCAAGGCACAAGTCAACTGAGCTCTCTGTACAGTTGTCAGTCACCTCATATATGAAATGAGGACAGTAGTTGTCTGACTGCTGGGAGGCTCAAATGATATAATGTATAAAAATGCTTCACATGGGGGCTGAACTAAACACCTGCATGTGTTAGCTGTTGGTGTGAGTCTCTAGTTTCTTTGGTTGTTGCTGATCCACCACTGTTCATCTTTCAAAAGCCTTCCACTCAACTGTTGACTTTTAATGCAACCTGGCTAGGACGGCTTATTCTCAGAATTCCTTGTTTTGTTTTCCACAGACGGACACTCCTCCCCTCTCTCCCTATCCATTTGTAAGAACAGGCTCCCCTCGCCGAGTACAGTTATCTCAAAGTCATCCTATCTACATTTCCCCACATAACAACGAAGCAATGCCTTCTCCTCGAGAGAAGATTTTTTACTACTTCAGCAACAGCCCATCAAAGGTAAGACTACATAAATGGCATTAACCAACTCTAACTGCTTAGCAGGCTAGGACTAGCTCTAGTGAGCGAAGCACTCCCTGGGGCACTGTAACTGCCGGACATCAGAAGGCTTAAGTCACAATGGGCAGAACCCAGGATCCAATGGGTTTTGAGGACATCAGGGTTGGAAATAAAGTTGAGGAACTATGTTTTTCTTACCTCCTTTCCAATCTGTACATTTTGAAAACTGAGTTTTCTTTCATTAGTAAAATTTTATTTTTCTGCTTCTGTTCAGAATAGAAACTTTGGACTTTTTTTTTTTCCGTTTTGTTTTGTTTGTTTGTTTGTTTGTTTTGTTTTGTTTTCCAGACAGGGTTTCTGTGTATAGCTTTGGATGTCCTGGAACTCACTCTGTAGACCAGGCTGGCCTTGAACTCAGAAATCCACCTGCCTCTGCCTCCCAAGTGCTGGAATCAAAGGTGTGCGCCACCACCACCCAGTGAAACTTTGGACTCTTTAAACTGGTTACCAAGTTCTGTTTCTGCAGCAGTTACTTTCTCTCTCTCCACGGAGAGCTCAGAGTTAGACATATGTGGTAGCACCTGTTTCAGAGCAGGGAAACTTGAGCCTTGATAGTGAAGAGTTACATAGTTCCTGAGATGTGGAAGTATGCCCAAGAATCAGAGAAGAGGGAAAAAGGCTGTCTCACTGGAAGTAACGTAGGCTCAGTGGGGACAGAAGACGCTGTGACAAGCCAAATGCAGCATGTGCCCTTTTTGACTGGGTTGTGCTTAGGGAACCATGTGACACGGGGTAGGGTTGGGACTTAGTGTGGTGCCGACATTGATGGTACTGGTGGCTTATTACCACTGTATTTGGCTTATTGCTGCTCACTGCTGACTGAGCCCTCTCCCCAACCCTCTTACCTCTTTGATTCCTGTACCATCTTACCACCACAATCCATTTTGGAATGTATTTGGTTAAAATTGCAAGTTTTATAAGAAATACTGTCCCAATTTTAGGAAATCTCATCCCTCTGCAATTGCTTTTTGGATCAGTTGCTGACAATCTGTTGGTAGGTTTTACAAACAACCCCATTAAGATCATCTAGTATTAGATGTAAAAAACGTATGCAGTTTCTTCAAATGTGAAGATACACTTTAAAGGAGACAATCCTGCTGGATGGTGGAGGCACACACCTTTAATCCCAGCACTTGTGGGGCAGAAGCAGGCAGATCTCTTGAGTTTAAGGCCATCCTGATCTACAGAGTGAGTTCCAAAATGGCAATCCAAATACCTAGTAGTTGATGAATAAAATAAGTATGTATATGACCAAAAAGTGAAGTACTAGCTAGCACATACTTCTGTGTGGGTAACCCCTATAGACACAACAGTGAGTGGGGTTAGTTATAGAAGACTGAACATGATCTACGCAGGTTAGATGTACGCAATGAGCAGATATATAGAGGCAGAAAACAGATCAGTGGTTGCCTGGGAGAAAAGGAAGCATTTCCGCTGGTGGGAAAGATTCCTTTGAGAGCAATAAGGTTGACTGTAGCAAGCAGCTATCACTGGGTCACACTGTAAATGCTGAGCTATGTGGCATGCCAATTTTATCTCAACAAGGCTGTTGTAAAGAACGTGTTCAAAACACCATGCTAGCACCAAGTACAAAGAGACTCGCGGTAGCTATCTAACACAAGAACTAGACTTCAGAGCAAGGAGACCCAGACATTCACTTCCTGGGCGAGGAATACAGCTCAGTGGTGAAGCATTAGCAGAGCATGGACCCTGCTCAGTTATGAGAGATGTGAGCTGTGAGGAGAGAAAATGCATTCATGGTGGAGAAGTCAACATAACTGATAGAACGGGCAGAGAAAATGAATAAAGATATAAAAGACGGGACAACAATCCACAGCGCCACCTGCCTGTGGGACACTAATACAAAGGTAGACCATATTCTGGACTACACACACATCTTAGTACAGTGCTGAGCACCAGTCTCATCCATGCAAAGCAGGTGCTTGTCCACTGAATTACATCCCCACATTTGTAGTGAATTAAAGGATTCAAATAATGCAATTTTTTTCTGGCCATACTGGCAATCAATGCTCTCTGCAAACCTCTAAAGTTTTGGAAGCTTAATATCAGATTTCTGTGGGTGAAAGAAGAGATCACAGAGAAGATGAAAGCATTTTATATTAATGAGAATCTACAATGTTTACATTGTAGGTGTCTTAGTCACTGTTCTATTGCTGTGGAGAAACACCATGACCAGACAAAATCCCAGCAGAATTAATTGTAAAAAGTAGTCCCATGATTAAAAAATGTGTATAAACAGGCAAAGGAACCCAATAATACAACTTTTAAAGAGTTGGGGGTTCACAGCATCTGAGTTCTTAGGCTTAAGGTAGTGTAGCTCAAATGCAAATTCAGAGGTCAGTACAACACACCGAAGCAAGCATACTGTGTGTGCAGGGTGAGCTGAGTCTTTCTCAAAGGTGCCGTGGCAGTTGTCAAGCCAACTGTTAGCACCAACAGATGGCGCTAAACTGAGTGGCAATCTATGTGCTGTAACAATCATAGATCATATGCATGCCTGTGTCACATGTAATACTTAATGCCAAGTAATCACAGATACAAATATAAAACCAACAACTGAAAACTTACAGAAGAAAATGAAGTCTTGATGAGCATGTGCTGTGGACAGATTTCTCAGATACAACATAAAAATCACAATCCATGAAATAAGCTATATTTCATTACAATTAAAATTTATGCTCTTTAAAACAATGTTAGAGGGGCTGGAGAGATGGCTCAGGCATCAAGAGCGCAGACAGACTGCTCTCGCAAAGGACCCGGGGTTGAATTCCCAGCACCCACATGGCAGCTCACAACTGTCTGTAACTCCCAAGATGTGACACAGACATACATGCAAGCAAACACTAATATACATAAAGATAAAAATATAACAAAAAAACCAATATTAGAATGAACAAAGAAGGCATGGGCTGGGGAAAAAAAATGCCCAAGACATTCCATTTCTGGTAAAGGATTTGCAAAATCAGGGGGAACAAACACCAGGTACAGAAGTCCTGGCAATGCTGTGGAGGACCCACACTGCTGACCCACAATGCCATAGCCATGCTGAAACACACTTTGGCCAGTTAGTATTACATATTTAGTGAAGTAGAAATGTATGTTCATTCAAAACCATGAATGTTTACAGTAACTTCATTCCAACTTATCAAAAAGTTCAAATCAACCAAAATGTCCTCGATCTCATTAATGGATAAACAAAGCTCACATTTTAGTGACTTACTCTAATAAAACAAACAAACAAAAAACAAAAACCACAGCACTCAGGAAGTTGAGGTAGAATGTTAAGTTTGAGACCAGGCCAGTCTGGTCTTTGTGGCAATGCCCTGCATCAAACCCCACCAATTAACAAATCAAGCCAGAAGTACTGATAAACTCAATAGCATCCCTGAACTCAGTGCATTCATGCATATGTGAAATGCTCTTGGGTTAGCTGTCTACTTAACACAGCATTCCAGAGAAAACTAGGGACGGGAAACCCAGTGAACACTTGGGCTTCACAGAAGTGGGAAATTTGGGGAAAAGGAAATTCATTATATTTTTGTTAAGGTTATGTAGCACCCAAGATTGTCCTCTGTCCACATAACACTTGCATGTAGAAACACACACTATTAAGATTTGATGGAAAAAGAGTCTCAATAGATGACAACTGAAACCAAGGGGAACTCTCACAAAGCAAGCAGTACGGATCTATAGCCAGCCTAATAAGCAGTCCAGAACCAGGAGAAAAGGAACTTATCAAAGGTCACAGACAGTCCTCACCGTGCTCCTGTAAGAGCACATTCAGTGGAGAGAACAACTGCTATACAGCTGTTTATAATATTAAGCAACTAGGAAGAAATAATAACCAGTGTGGGATCAGCCATGACAGATGTATTCTGAAATACCATATAGACATTAAAGAGATGAGGCAGAGCCACATATGCTGATGCAGCAACTTTAAGCAAAGTCCCAACTCCTAGACATAGTCCCATAATATATTGTCTTAAAAAAAACAAAAACAAAAACAAAAAAAAACCTCACTAATGCATAGTTCTAAGAATAAGAAAAGCCCTAGAAAAAAGGCAGAGGACACACACAAACCAGCCAGATACTTACAGTGGAGCAATAGCACGAGGTATCCCTGGTAAGCAGCAGCAAGTGTGGGGTGGGCTGGTGTCGTGGCTTAGGACCAGCATGGTAGGAGGAGGAAGACACAATAAATAATAAAGAGGCTAGGTATAATATATTCCTAAGGGAATTCCAGGCTGAGCCCATGAGGGTCAAGAGGGTTAAGGTACCTGCCTCACACACTGGTGCCCTCAGTTAACTATCTGGAGCCTATGTAAAGAGGAGAGAACTCCATCTGCCCTCAACATGTACAACTTGGCATACCCGCCCCAGCCCCCACAAAGTGAAGATTAGAATATCTGAACTGTGAGAACATATCCATATCATGTAAATGAATCGTGTAGGAAATATATGCACCATATGTACATAATAGTTAGCTACAAAATGTACTTTATAAGTGTGCTGTGTGTTATGATATTTATATGTACACTGAAGAGAAACAATTTATAATTTATGCAGCATTTAATCAACTACTGTGGTTAGTGAGCCAGTTAAGGAAAACTCAGATAGCAATGTGGGCTAGATTTCTTTCAGGAAGGCACGAGTGAGAAGAGAAAGGATGAAGGAAGCCTCTTTTAAGATTGTTACATTTTTGAAAATACATACGTGGGGGCTGGCAAGATGGCTCAGCAGGTTAAGAGCACTGACTGCTCTTCAGAAGATCCTGAGTTCAAATCCCAGCAACTGCATGGTGGCTCACAACCACCTGTGATGAGATCTGACGCCCTCTTCTGATGCATCTGAAGACAGCTACAGTGGACTTACGTATACTAAGAAGTAAATCTTCATACGTACACTGGCAAAGCCACTGATGATTGAACTGGAAACTTCAGAAGTTTATGTCAGAGTAAAGAACTTAACTGATGGGCTAGAGTGGGTTGGTAGTGTCTACCCAGCATGCCGGAGGCCCTGGTTTAATCCCCAGAACCACAAAAAGACAAAAATAAGAAATATGTCTAGGATATACTATTCTGTTGACTCTAGGTTTCATGTAGCCCAGGCTAGCCTCAATTTTGTTGTGTAGTTGAGGATGGCCTTAAACTTGTAATCCTTCTGCCTCCACCTCTGGAGTGCTGGTATTCCAGGTGTGTGCCACCATGCCCGCTGTGCAGTGCTGGGAACTGAATCTATGGCTTTTTGCATACCATAGATTCCACCAATTTACAGTCTCATCCTTAGGATATGCATTTTAAAATCTGTGGGATGAGAAGTGAGCAGAATTGTGGAAGCAGGGAAATGTGAGGATTCACTATGCCTGTTTACTCACTACTCTGAAATTCCTTAAACTATGAGTATTTTAATAGTCTCAATATCCTTTTTTTTTTTTTTCAAGACAGGGTTTCTCTGTGTAGCCCTGGCTGTCCTGGAACTCCCTCTGTAGACCAGGCTGGCCTTGAACTCACTGATCTGCTTCCCGAGTGCTGGGATTAAAGCTGTGCACCACCACTGCCCCCTCAGTATCTTTTTAAAGTAAGAAAAACGAATAAAGAGCTGGGCGGTGGTGGCGCATGCCTTTAATCCCAGCGCTTGGGAGGCAGAGGCAGGCGGATTTCAGAGTTCCAGGCCAGCCTGGTCTACAGCGTGAGTTCCAGGACAGCCAAGGCTACACAGAGAAACCCTGTCTTGAAAAAAAAAAAAGACAAGGCCTTGCTATATAACTCCAGCTGAGCGGGGCCTCAATCTGTAGCGTGGCTGACTTTGAACCTACCGCAATCCTCTTGCTTCTGCCTCCCAAGTAGTGAACCCACAGGAGCAGTGAGCCACTGACCTTCCAAGTCATGCTGTTTGTTAGCTTGTGTGTGGAACTGTGGAGATGGCTCAATGGGTGAGGGCACTTGTCACAAAATCCCATAGAGAAGTAAACACTGACTCCAGGGTTGTCCTCTGATTTCCTCACGTGTGTGTACACATACTGACCTCCATACATGCACACACAAACCCTGACCCACACACACACTGACCTCCATTCTTGTTCACGTCTCAAAGTGGGTGTATGACTAGACATGCACAATTGTGATACCATAGAACTATTCTTTACAACATGCTGAACATGTGTATTATAGATATGTATCACAAGCGCCAAGAAAGTTTGTTAAAAACAAAAGTGCTCTGCCCGGCCCAGAGTCACCTGTCACCTGTCAGAACCTGCTCCGGGTTTTCTCTTTACAAAGGTGTTCAAATGCTTACATCTTAAATTTATGACTCTGTAACTTCCTACTGAGCATTTCCAGGTTTTTCTAACTCTGTTGTTCTCCCCACAGAGACTGAGGGAAATCAACAGTATGATACGGACAGGAGAGACTCCAACTAAAAAGAGAGGGATTCTCTTGGACGACGGAAGTGAATCACCTGCAAAAAGAATCTGCCCAGAGAATCACTCTGCTCTGTTACGTCGTCTCCAGGATGTGGCGAATGACCGAGGTTCACAGTGAGGTTAGTGTCCAGGAGGAAACTGTCTTCACATGAACTGGTTAGCAGGACTTAATGCATGCAGGACTACGGAACCTTGCTCCTGAATCCAGCAACTGATTAAAGGAGGGGATAAAAGGGAAGCGCTTCTGACTCAGTGTGGCAGCAAATGCCTGGTATCCCATCACCCAAGGGGTAGGGGACAAGAGGACCAGGAGTTTAAGGCCAACCTGAGCAATACAGCATGTCTGAGGGCAACTTGGACTACATGTAACCCTTACTCAAAAACAAAGAACCGGAAGGGATGTTTTGGTAAGAAATCAGACTTATCTCACTGTCCTTTGACTATTTTTCATCCCAGTTGCCTCTTCCTCTACTTAGTGCTTACCTTCAACACGGCTCAGAATCCAAACTTGGGGTTTTGAACTCTGGCAAACTTTTACAAGTACTGCAGGAAGCAAATCTTTAGAGGCTTTTGTAGGTAGGCCCCAGGAGAGGAACTGTATTTAACTTCATTTCCACTTGCATATGGTTAGGTCCAACCATGTGTTTTAGGATGAAAACCCAGAGACATTTACAAACAGAACAAGAGGGGCTGGCCCCGACCTGGAAGTGTCCAGGCCTTGGCCTAAAGCTCCTGATCCCTTGAGCACTCACTCTCCCTTCCCCAGTAGGTACTGTACAGTGTGAAAGCGTGCAATGTCTGAAGGAACCTGTGTAATTGGTGGCACTTTATGGCTGTAAGATGCATAGCATTGTGACCCAGGGTTTGCTGTATATTTATGATGGCACTTTCTATGGTGTGAACTTTGGTAGGTACAAGCCTTAGGCTAAACAGCTAATAATTTCTTTTAATGCTTTTCTTAAAAGACTGCTGATATAGCTACATGTTCTGGCCACATGTAAAAAACTTCCATTTGTGGTAGTGGCATTACATAGGGATCTTTTAGCTAAGTAAAGATTTTTAAGTCAAGTTGAATTGAGAGTATTTGAAAAGTTTTGACCCCTTCCTTTTGGAAGTAGTTATCCCAAAGAAACTATCTTTGAGGGTATTCCTGGAAGTTAAAAAAATAGGTTGGAGAAGTGAGGTTTTTATTAGTACATAGTACCATTTATACAAATTAGAAAATTATTTAACAGCTATTGATTATCTACGCATATCTTTATTAATCATTATTGTCGTTTTTTTAAGTTGGATTAATAATCCTAAGGAAAAAATTCAATTGTAAATTGGATCATGATAAACCAAGTTACTAGGTAACTTCATGCTGCTCTACAGCACCCAGCTGAGGACCTACAAGCCTGGCACTCCCCCCCCCACCACAGAGTAGTGCTGTGCAGAGTACTTAGAAAACCTTAGTACCGCTACTGTAATTTTATATGAAAATATGTGTATTTTTCAATAAAGCACTTATAAATTAGTCTCTGTTTAGTTATATTGAAAAGGAGCATTACTTTCCTGCATAAATGACAATCAATCATTTATTGGTTTATTTCATCTCCACTAACACATCAGTCATTCACCATTTAAATACCTGACTTCATCAGAAACCGTTTGAACACTTTTTTCTTCTTCCTGCCATAAAAATACAGTAATTTGCCTTAAAAAAAAAATTAAAAAAAAAAAACCCTATGATGAAGCATCCTGGTTCTGCCTACGTTCCTAATGCTTCTGAGATAGATGTTTACAGCAAGTCAGCAGGCTGAAGCTGGGAAGCCAGGCTTCTACTTGAAAGTGCTGCACTCGGAGTCTGTCCTCTACACCCTTCTTCATGGCCTAACATATGTACAGCTGAAACTACCAACTCCAAACTATTACATGGTACTCATTGTACTCATTACAGTCTCTCTGTTCTGTTAGTTTAAGTAAACACAACTTACCTCTAACATATTCAGAAAAATACTTAAGCCTCAAGGTCCCCAATAATTTGGAGTACTGAACTAGATCCACCCTGACACTTCCGACAGAAGTAACTCTACTTAATGAGAGGTCTCCATAACCTGCTGTTAGAACCTACGCATACACAACACTGATAGCCAGTCACGGTTCACGAAGTTTACTCTTCAGGCAGTCCTTTGCCATTAGTCAGCTTTAACTAGGCCAGAGTCCAGCAGGAAAGTGCACGGTGCACCAGATCCACCATCTCTTAGGTTGCTACTGTTTTCTCTTCTTTACTGAAAGGTTGTACTGAGCCAGGCTTTACCCATGACAGGCCAGCAACATGAACACTTTTATTGTGCTGTTCATCAGGCTTCTTCTGGGCACAATCAAAAACAGACATTAAAAAAAAAAAAAAAAAAAAGGACTGATGAGCAAGCTGAGAGCCATGACTGGTTTCCCCAAGCTGTATGGACGGTGGCCTCCAGGGCAGCCCTGTCAAAGGCGGCCATGTACTTACCTTCTGAGTCAGCATCTTTTCTCTGGCCTCATCATGTACAGAAGGGTTCCACGGAGAAAAGCTTAAAGGGCAAAAAAGATTAAAAAGTTTATAGTTTTCTAAACATGTACAGCATTCATTTTTCAATAACTAAGGTAATTCTAATAAAACTTAAGAAACAATTTTTAGGGTTTCTCTGTGTAGCCCTGGCTGTCCTGGAACTTGCCCTTTAGACCAGGCTTAGCCTTAAATGCGGGCCTGCCTGTGCCTCTCAAAGGCTGAGATTAGGTGTGCACCTCCACCCCATATCCCTGGCTAAAGAGCAAACTTTAATCAGTTGTTAGCTTGTATACTGATGTTCTCTGGTAATAACTTTACTAGCTTGTACTCTGATGTTCTCTGATAATTACTTCATATGAAGAGATTCATTCCTGTAAACCTCATACCACCCCTGAAATATTATTTAAAGATGAAGAAAACAAAGCAGAGCGAAACCAAGTAATAGGTTTGGATGACGAGCAGAGCCTGTAAGCACCAGCACAGCGTGCTTCTACCCATGTCCACGAAAGCTATCGGACCTCCATTCTCACACGTTCTCTCCACCTCATCTGTTAGAGCGTCAGGGTGGATCTAGTTCAGGACAAGTATCTTTCTGAACATGTTAGAGGTAAGTTCTGTGTACTTAGAGCAGAGAGAAATGAGTTTGAAGTTGGTGGTTTCAGCTCTACTTATGATGGGCCATGAAGAAGGGTGTGGAGAACAGCTCACACTGAAAACTCCTCACATGGAAAGATGAAACGCACTTGACAGCTTCTCAGGAGAGCAGTCACTAAGCATATCACTCCTGACGGTGGGTAAGCCATGCAAAGCCTCTGGTTTAAGGCTAAGAGCCTGAGCGGCATTAGGAGTTGAGCTGACAGGAAGTGAAAAGCTCCAAGCTAACATATACTCACTCCTCTGCAGCCCTACTCTGAGCTCCTGTGGAAAACGGCAATATAAAGGACACAGCACTCACCTAATGGCGTAGGGGTCTTCTATCTTGGGCTGGTCAAAAAGACGGGCAGTACACACTTTAACACTGTCGACCACTTTACTTTTAAAAAGTTGAATGTCTTTTTCATACCTGTGTTAAAAGTTTTAAAAATTTACCCATTTATTTTAAATAACAAATAAATTTATCTCAAATACTGTTTATCCTAAGTAACAAAGTAAGGGTCACATACAGCACTGCGGCCTCTGGGTTCAGGGGGCTCGTCGTGTCGATCTTGTAGAAGACTCTCCTCGCATACATTAACACCTGCCATATATGGTTATGGTTCCGCCTGCAGGGAGACCAGCGTGATTACCAGGCTTGTTCCCATGGCCGTGCCACTACAAGAAACACTGGTTCACTAACCTCCACTTTGCGAACGCTCTTTTCACATCCAGCTCACCCGAGGTGGGATCAACTAGTGGGTGAAAGACGGGAATATCAAACAGCAAGCGCTGTGGGAAAAGAGAGAGACTTCAGTGAGTGCTGTCAGCTGCTGGTCAGATCAGGCCGTTAACTGTAACCATTTTCCCGTATAGCGCTTTTGCAGAGATACCACCCTCCTCCTCTGCAGCATGGCCATTAGCAGCCATACAGTGAGTGGTGCAGCATGCCCCCAACCTTGCGCACACCCTGGGCAGAGAAAGGGTGAAGCTGCAGGCCGGGGAGCATGGCCGGAGGTAACAAAGCACCAACCCCACTGTTGGTTGTGGGAGACATACATTCGAGGAGACTGAGGTCATTACAAGATTTACAGTCTGAGAAGAATCAGGAAATCTGAAGGTCTCGCTTTCCCCTCAGTGAGTGAAGCTCTGCACAGACTCAGCTGCAGTCCTACTTACCGGACAGTCGCCATCAGGATAGTTATCAGGAATATACACCGTAAATTTGAATACGCCATCCTGATACAGCCCGTGCCGTATGAATATTACTCCAAACCACACTGCAGGAGAACATAAACATGCTAAACATGTCCGTCCCTCTGTGTCAGAGGACCCACACACTGTAAATGGAGATTGACTCCACAGCTTACCTAATGCAGAGCGGTAAGATGGCTGTACGTAGACTCCTGGCAGCTTCTGCTTCACTACCAGAGTACTGAAACAAGAGCGGTAGGATAGTCAGCTTGTGCAGTGGCTCAGTAAGTCAGGCCAGCCCACATTCTCTGAGACAAGGCAGCACGCCTCCATCGGCAGCTGGTGCCCAAACTATACAAACGGATTCATTCTAGTCTTGCACTGAACGTCTCCTAGACCATCACCCTCTTACTTCTAAAACAATCCATAGAGAAATTCAAGCTAATACAGGGTTCCAGATTCAAGAAGGCAAAGAATCAAGTTTTACTCTCAGAAACAGACCATTTTGGATATTAAAACTGAGGTAAACGAGCTGATGTGGTAGCCCCCACATTTAGTCTCAGCTCTTGGGGGCAGAACAGGTGGATCTCTGTAAGTCAAGTCTAGAGTCAACTCTACACAGTGAGACCCTGTCTCAAACACACACACACACACACACACACACACACACACATACACACACAACAACAAAAACTCACAGTAAGATTAAGATAAATATATTTATAAAATTATTGCTTTTATCATTATAAACTAAGGAGTTCACACATTCAAAAATGTAGTTTTTTACTATTAAAATGTGTTTGGGGGCTTTTTGGAAATACTACATTTGTACTACTAAATTAAAAGCGAACTGTTTTCAACTGCAATCATAGGTACTGAGAGTCCAGAGTTACCATCACTTAGCTGTCCGTGTAAATCCACCTCCCTGGGTCCCGGGATGAGACAGGCTTTAGGGGTAGTGTTGCTTGTGGAGGTGGCTAACATTTTGAGCTTCCAAACAATCCTGACTCAGTCAGACCCTCTGGGCCTTGCTAGAGAAGGTGAATACTGACACAAGGCAAGACGGAGTGTCATGGCAGAAAGATGCTACTGTTTTGTCTGGAACCCAGTTATATACTGGCCACCATTTTGGTTGGTACCCAGTGACCTGACACTGAAAAGGACAGTACTGATCAAGGCACTCTAAACACATTTATATGCAAATCCTGAAAATGTATAGGGAAACAGTGAATGGAGCTTTTTAAAAGATTAAAAGATTTTATTTTTGTTTTTTTGAGACAGAGTTTGTCTGTTAGCCCTGACTGTCCTGGAACTCACTTTTTAAACCAGGCTTGCCTCTCAAGTGCTGGAACTCCAGGTGTGTGCCACCACATCTGCTAAGATTTATTTTTATATGAGCATTCTGCCTGCCATGTATATAAAGGCATCATGTAAGTCCCTCATCCCCACAGAGGCCAGAAAGGGACATCAGATCCCTTTAGTACAAACTATAGTAACAAATGGCTGTGAGCTACCATTTGGACACTGGAAACTGAGCTACAGTTGTCTGCAAGTGTCAAGTGCTCTTAGCTGCTGAAGCATCTCTCCAGCCGGAGCCTTGTCTATTACCTAAGTGCCTCACATTTATTTCTCAGCCCTTTCTAAATTACTTGTGTGCCCCACAAGTAACTTAGCTCTTGAATGCATGATAGACCCTACTACAACCATGACAGGTAGACCATCACCTTCCAAGTCCCTGAGATTTAGAGTAGAGAATCATGGCTAGCAGGTAGAGCGACTCACAGAGACAATGTTTGTCAGGAAAGGCAGCTTTGTATTTAGCACAGCCAGCTTTCAGTCACCACAATAGGAGCCTGTCCACCTCACTGCTCAGCCTCAAGACACAAGGCAGCCATTATGAGTGAAGAGAACACTGCTACACTACACTGAGGCCTCACACCCTCCGACCAGTTCAGCATCAGTACCCTGGGAGGAGTGATCAAGATGCTTTGAAAATAACTGAACTACAGAGAAACTTAAAGATTACAGAAATGCAGAATTCCCCAGTGTTCTGTCCCTTTAATGAATGATCCAAACTACACAGTACTTGAACCCTTCTCTGTGTGGAGCAGTGTGTCACCAATACTGACATGCTGCACAGTGCACAGTCCCTGTCCTCTTAGCTTCACTGCAAGGGTAGGCTTGTGACGAGTCATGCAGGCTACTCCAAGGGAGTCTTCTAATTACAGATCTTCTGACACATAAAACAACAATACAAAATTATAAGTATTTTTCTGAGGACTGGCCAAGATAACTCCAGTGGTAAAGGTACCTGCCACCAAACCATGATGACCTGAGTCTAATTCCTGGGACCCACATAATAAAGGAAGTAACTACAAGATGTCCTCTAACCCCACCTGTGCTCCCCGGCCCAATAAATAAATAAATAAATAAATAAATACACACACTCACACACACACACACACGATAAAATGTAAAGGAAAAATGTTCAGCACTCTTAAGTTTTCTCTTCCAAGTCACTGTTTCTAGTTCCCTCACCTGCAGATGGCTGCCCCTGACCCTTCCCTACCGGAACCCGTCCCATCTCTCAGGGTGTTTCCTACAACGTGAGAACATGGAGCCCACACTCCACAGTGCGTGTGAGCCAAGAGGCTGCCACCCAGCCACTGCCCACTTACTCTAGAAAGCTCTTCCAGTGAAATGCCTCCCAGAAGGGAAGCCTGAAACTAAGCCACCAGGTTCCTGATCAATTGTGTGAAGCCCTGCGTTCCTTACTGTTCTCCAACATGGAGCAACCTGGGAACAAGTCTGAGCTGTACGATTAGTTCACCAATCTACCAGGAGACATGGCTTCATTCTTAACCTTCAGGGACACCATTCATAACTGACCAATCATCTGTGAAGGACTCACAATTCTGCAAGAAGCGAATATTCCAGGTAGAAGGGTCCATAAGAGGCATGGGTGCCGTTTGTTGACTGCGCTGCTGGGGCAGGAGACGTAGGCTTCGCTATGGGTAGAGCATTTTTGGGAATAGAAGGTAGCTGTTTTTTGGGTGCACTTCGTGGAGGACTGGTTTTCACATCTCCTGCTAATGTCTTCTCTTCACCTTCAGCTCGCTGTTCAAGATGAAATTGTGAGAGCATTTATGGCAACTCTGAAAACAGAGCACACTGTTAGCTCCGTCCTAGCTTCTAAGTTAGAGTTACTATTTACATAGAAATTCTCATACCATGATTAAGATGCCTTCAAATCCCTTGAGAAGGCAGGCCATAGAAGGAGCAAACAAGACTAAACAGGACTAAAGCAGTAAAAATCCCATTAGCTGCATCCCATAAGAAGAACACTGTCAAGCCTTTCACAAGCAACTGAAGCAGGACTGTAGTACATGCAGACACTATAGAAAGCTGGGCTGTGGAGTTCAGAGTAAGGAGGACAGATGACTGAAGTCAGTGGCCCCAGTTTGAGCAATGGGGTAGCAACAGGGAAGCAGAGCTATCATCTCACTTGCTTAGGTCACATTTGATCCTACTGTTGCCACACCTGCAACTCCAGCATACACTGCCATCCTTAGAGATCTCAGAATGACCATAAACTAGCATCTCACTGGTGCTTCCCAGCCCCGTGTACAACAAAGGCCATTTCATTTGTTAGATAAAAACTCTATTATATGGATAGGGGAAAAGGTAATAATGTTATTGGCCTACAGGCGGAACTGAGCTTTTAAATGACTACTTGTTTATTTTAAGCTTTCCCAAGAGGAAATTTTTTTTTCTTTAGATTTTTGTACTTATATTATTTCTTTGGGGCTGTGGCACACATAAGTCAGAGGACAAACTCAGACTTGGCAACAAGTGCCTTTGAAGGCTGAGGTGTTTTTCCAGTCCACATATCTGTGTGTGCATGTATATTATACATATATATAATTTTAAAACTGCATGATAGCTCACACATAATCCCGACATTCAGTAGGCTAAGGCAAGAAGATTGTTATTTGAGGCAACCTAGACAACAGAGCACCAGGCTATCCTAGGATATATAGCAAGACTTGATCTCTTAAAAAGTAAAGAAAAACATTTTAAATTTAATTCTCCCAACTCTTAGTTGACTTGACAGAAGTTTCAGTAGACAAAGGTTCAGAATGTGGCACAAATTTCATCATGCATAATACAATCTAAATGAAATGATCTTAGCACAACACTGATCATCAGAACTTCTGATGTGAGCTCTCAGCTAAGAAACCCAATTTAATGAACACAGTGATTTTCTTAAACATAAAACCAGGTAATTTTTGGCTACAGTTTACAGATGGCTTTGCTATAGATCGGAGTTGCCGTCTGGTGGCTGTACCTACTTTGCGCACAGAGCCTGCAGACATGCTCCACAAAGGGTTCATTACGTGTGCTCCACACAAAGAACTTCAGCGCTGTGTCATCAAACTCTTCTGTCCTCAGCATTCACACTGCCTTGAAACAAATGGGAGAAATGCAGATATACCCACACCAACAGTTAGGACAGGGCCTGACACCCTGGGCACATCATGCCAAGCAGTCCCCAACTTAAGAGGGCTGGGAATGTCATCAGAGAGCTCTAAGAATAATCCCTTCTCCACACCCTTCCAATGCAGACCCTAAATGCTTCTCACAACAAAAGACTGTACATAGCCAAGCATGCTAAGCCCTGTACTTGAGAGGCTGAGGCAGGAGGATGCAGAGTTTCAGGCCAGTTTGGATTACATAGTGATACCTGCTGACACAAAAACAAGCAAAGGAAACCATCGTCTGAATCCCAGGTTCCTGACCGGCATTTAGACCAGGCAAGGTCAAGATTCAGCTTTGCTTTACACTGCAGCCATGGCTCCTAATGAGCCTATAGCACAGTATGGCTCCTCTGTGCACCCGACTAATGGGAAGTCAGTATGCACTCTAACACCTACACTCAAGCTCTATCTGTCACTGTCCCCACCCTCACGGTGAGGGACTAGGCATCTCCTGGATGACTTATCTCAAGCACAAGACTAACAGCCAGTGAGGGAAGAAAAAACATGAGCCCAGTGATCTGAGTTCGAGGCCAGCCTGGTCTACAGACTGAGTTTCAGAACAGCCAGGGCTATACAGAGAAACCCTGACCTGGGGGGGGGGGGTATATACCTGTATGAGGAAAAGGGAGTAGAGTCCTGTCCCTACTACTCCAAGAAACTGCCCTTTAAGGAAAAAAAAAGAAAACAAAAACTCACTATGTGGTCCAGGTTAGTCAGGAATTCAGGATACACCCCAGGCTGGCCTCAAACTCCCAATCTTCCTGCCTCTGCCTTAACCTACAGGGAATACAGGTAACTGGTATTCCTAGCAAAAGGAGGTTTGTTTAAAGTACTAAAAATACAGTATAAAATTCTGCAGTATTCTGCACCTGAGGAATTTCAAATGCGTACATTCACAGAGGGTTCAAAGGAGAGAGACACTTCAGGTAGTGGATAAGAAACCAGGTTTCGGGCTGGTGAGATGGCTCAGTGGGTAAGAGCACCCGACTGCTCTTCCGAAGGTCCAGAGTTCAAATCCCAGCAACCACATGGTGGCTCACAACCATCCCTAATGAAATCTGATGCCCTCTTCTGGAGTGTCTGAAGACAGCTACAGTGTACTTACATATAATCAATAAATAAATCTTTAAAAAAAAAAAAAAAAAGAAACCAGGTTTCAAAGACCACAAGGTCAGTGGGTGGCTTAGTAAATATACAAAGACAGACACAAAAGTAGCCAGCTCAGCTGCAAGACTCCCTCCACAAAGTCTGCTGAGTTTAAAAGGATGGCTTCTTATTTATATCCCTGAAGGTGAAAGGGGTCAAAACTCACATTTCTAAGAAGCAATGCTATACCAGTATCTCTAATCAGCAGTGCCTTGTGGGCATATAGCATCCATGGGTGGGTACCAGCCAGTGCCTATAACTGCTGCCGTGCTTTCCAGGAGACAGTGTCACCCAGTAATTAAACCAGAGGACAGGGATCCCACTTCTCCCACTAACTTGCTGACTTGCAGCCAGGTAGGGCTTTGCAAACCTGCTTTTAAAGGTGGCTGACACCATAGTGCATCAAAAATTCAAGGAGGGTTATGTTCCTGTTTGGCTCAAATGAAAACTATATATTTTCCTTAAGGACTAGTAACCCACTGCCTAGACACACATGTTTTCTCAAGGTTTTTCTTCACCTCTTGAGAGGCGTGGCATTTCCTATTTGTAAATGTACTGGCACTGGGCACCTTTCATGTCTTCTGCCTTTAAAAATTCAGTACATGGCCCTCAGTTCCTCCAAAAGGTACCATGTACCGTCCAGCGCAGCCATATTTTTAACTCAGTGGTTCCAATAGCAACATAAGCACAAGGAACCGTAGCCAACTTTTCAGAAACTACAGTTTGCTAGATGAGCAATCTACCATAAGCATAGCATGACATCGTCCAATAGTAATGACAGATGTAAGGAAAACAGGTTCCATCCTTATTCGCAGAAAATACCACCAGACTTCCTGCTCCTCTGACTCTTAAAAAAAAAAAATGATTGCATGCATTTACACAGCTGAGCGAAGTCTGCATCTTCACCTATGCGACAGTGAGTATACCGCAGAGGGCCAATGAGACCTAGCTACCATCGTTCTTCTGTGACACAGAGCTAACTAATGTTATCACCCCAAAAAGGGTTTACGAAATTCCACATTAAGAGGCCACCAGACAGGACCGAGGAAAAGTAAACAGCCCGGGCCTCCGACAGCCCGGCTGGCTGGGCAGCTAGCTGGGCCGGGCACCCTGGCCCGGGGCACAATCCCATTTCGGAGCACGTAGAGAATCTGGACAAACCTGTCCCGAGGTGATGTAAGGCTGGTGCCCGGCCCTAGCCTGGAAGCGAGTTGGAGGCTGGCTGGGCCCGCTAGTCTGCAGCCGAGGCCGAGAGCCTGGGGCTTCATGTCAGCCCCTCGCCAGACAGACGGGACCCAGCGCAGGAGGGGCAGACCAAGCGGAGCAGAGCGCCACCAACCCTGCCGCCCTCTTCCTCGGGTGCAGCAGGTGCCTGCAGCGCACAGGTGCGGCCCCGCCCCCGTGTCCCCGCGCGGCCGCCGTCGCCCCGGTCCCTAGCGCACCCCAGGGAACCGAACGCCGGGCCGCGGACACAAACCCTCTGTCCTGACGACTCGGTAGCCACCAGCCCAGAGGTGAGACGCTTACCTGGATGCCCTCGGTGCGGAGCGCTGGGGGCCGAGCGCCACCGCGGGCCAACAGCATCTCCGGCTGTCCTGCAGCCCGGCCCCTGCCGCTCCTCTCCCGCAGAGCCCCGCCCCGCCCTGCCCTCAGCGGGACACGCCCTGGACACGCCCTAGACTGGGCGCTTCCGCTCGGATACCCATGCCGAATGGCTCTCTCTCGCCGTCCATCAAAAACGTACTTCCGGGAGGTGTTGGGGCTTGGAGCTCCGTCCTGCCAATCAAGTTAGCGCCGCTCGGGTGGGGCCGCGCTCGTACCTCCCCCTTACGTAACAGCGCCCAGGGACGAGCTGTCAGTCAAAGAAGCTTCAATCCCTGGGGAGGCTGGGACGAGAAACAAACAGGCACCAGGCCGCCATTGGACGTGGCGTGTGTCAGTCACCATGGATACCCACCCAGAGGTTTATGCGGCAGCCACTATAGCCAGTCTCCGGCAGTGATTGCTGCTAGCTCTTGGCTCCGCCAAGCGTCAGCCGGTATCCAGGCCTGGACTCTGAGCCACTGGCTGGAGAGGGAGGTCTGCAGCTCCCTGGTGGGAGTGATGGGATTTATTAATCAACTTGCTTAGGAGACAATAAGTGACACAGAGTAGAATTTAGCTGAGGTAGTGCTACCTTTACAATAAATCCAAAGTTATCAGGCTTGTTAGAAAGAATTCTGTAAATGTTTCTTCCCGGGGATTGATGTGCATTAGGTTCCATTCCCATAACCAAAAAAAAGACAACCCTGATTTACAACCAGCCATTAAACACATTAGCGTATCAAAGAACGTGTCTCTAACGGATACAAGCATCCTGAAGTTCTGGCCTGACATAAAGCCCCGTTTCTCTGGAGAAAAGCATAATTCTGCCCAGTGGCCAAGATGACCCTCTGTAACGACTATTATCGAACAACACTGATGTACTTAAGAAATAATTCTGGCGCCGGGCAGTGGTGGCGCGCACGCCTTTAATCCCAGCACTTGGTAGGCAGTGGTAGGCAGATTTCCGAGTTCTAGGCCAGCCTGGTCTACAGAGTTCCAGGACAGCCAGGGCTACACAGAAAAACCCTGTCTTGAACCCCCCCCCCCAAAAAAAAAAAAAAAGAAGGAAGGAAGGAAGGAAGGAAGGAAGGAAGGAAGGAAGGAAGGAAGGAAGGAAGAAATCTGGCAATATTTGGCTGTGTAAATCTTAAATGGCCAGACTTGCAGCCTACAGTCTCTGTTTCTACTGTGGCCTGCATCCCTTAGTCCCTACTTGTTACAAGATATGTCTGGCCCCTACTCTAATTTTTCCCCGCCCGGGAAACATGCTGCCTTTCTCCCTAGAAGCCCTTCCCCATGTAACTCAGCCATTTTGGTTACCTGCTCCTTTCAGTTTACCCCTTACTCTCTTAGCCAGTCTCTTAGACCAAGCTGCCTCTCTTGGTTGGCAGCTCCCCTTCTAGCTCTCTGTTTCCACATCTCCTCAGGTGGCGCAGCTCAGTCTGGGGATGTTCACTCTCCCAGATGTCTCTGCCTCTGTCTCTGCACCCCCTTTTATCTGCCATAAACTTTGTCCTTCACCATACCTAACAGCAGTCGCTTCCTTTCCTTTTTTGTCATTCAAGAGGCAGGGCGTCAGGGGAGCTTGCCTCTAGTCAGCCCCTCCACAGATCTGTCAGGGGCTTGAGAACCAGGGAACCGGTGTCACAAAGGTCTCTAGCACCGAAGTTGGAGGCCCTCTCCCATGGCGGCGTGTAGCCCGCTCCCACCTAGTTCTTGCGTGTCGCTCTCACTTTGACCTGAAACACTTGTGACCTTTCCCTGTTCAAATGCCTCCCACTGGGTACATTTCATGCTCCATAAAACCCAACGGCCCCTGGCTTTCAAGACGACCTTTTCTGGCCACCTCCTTCCTGGTCTAGCCCAATTCTGTGAAGGCTGCCCTTGGCCTTAAAGCCTCCAAACCTGGAGTGGGACAGCTCTCTAATTCACTGCACAGTACTGAGCAATCCTAGCCACCCTCCCCTGGGCTCCCCTCCCCCATTTTCTAGGCACAACATTTAGGTCTCCTTCTGTCACCTCATTCAGTGCCTTCCACTCTAAGAACACTTCTTTGAGAAGTTTACTTCTTCCATTTCAGTGACCTCTGAGACGCTGGTAAATGAGTAAGACTAAATGGCAGGGAGTCAAATTCCTGGTGGCAATCCCAAAGACTGGCTCTAAACTCCAACTTCCTCCCCAAGCTGAAAACAGCCCCAGCCGCTTCCTCTAAAGACAGTTTGGATACACTCAGGAATGTTCCAGTCCCATTAGTACTCTTAAAATAAAAGGCAAGAGAGCTGGAAATCCTTTTCCCTGGCCACAGAAAATCTCCTTTGGAATGTCTCTAGCCCATTTTCTCCCTGGGACGCCATTCTCTACTGAGAGTGCCTCTGATTTCTGGCGTCCCCAATTCAATGTTTGTTGAGAGTTGACCCATAAAGATTCCTCAGGGCAGACCTCTCCACTGGGTTTGCTTCATGTATGCACCCCACTACCCAGCTCACATTGGATACCCCATGTACACAGTCCCAATGCTGGGGTGCTTATTCCCGTATATGTGGAACAACCCCCGCACTAAGGAGTAAGTGCTGAACGGCTCATAGTGTGGCTGAGAGGGTCCCAAGGTCTAGCCAGAGTCAAGCTGCCACAATTCTGGGCAAAGCCATTTATTTACCTTGTTCCCCTGGACTTTAGGGAGAGGAGACACTATGCCACCAGGGTTCAGAACATATCACTTTCTGTGGAGAGCGGACCCAGGGGCACCAGAGCCAGGAGGAGATAAGTATATGAGTTCAATGACAGAGATGGAGAACTGGGTGCATTCTGGAGTATGTAAGGGCTGAAGTGAAGAAGAGTGTGCCATGGATTAGACATGGGGCAAGAGCTACAAAGCGCAAGCATCATCATGGGAAGATGATCTAGGTGTTTGGTTGAGTTACTGCCTGGCTGGTCAGACTGTTGTGCCATGAAGTTCGTGAGTCCCAAAAGACTATAAGGAGCTGTTTCCCATGTAATCGCATTAGGGTCTCTTTATTACGAACTGGAGTTTGGGTTTACTTGCCCCCAGCCCACAGGATGGTTTGGTGAAGCAGCCCCAAACTCTCATTTGGGACAAGGTTTTATAGGAAATGGAAGCAAGTGAGGGGGTCCAGCCTGGCAAGCATCTAACTGAATAGCTTATTGTAGGCCCACAGGTGGGTGTTCTGAAGCAAGACCATATATCATCATGGACGGTCTGAAAGTACTACTGAAACAATCAGACTAATCTTGGATTAAGTAGCTAGAGAGTAATTCTGGCCAAGGTCAAGCGGTGGGGTCCTTCCTGGTACTTGGGTGCAGCTTGGGTTCAGCTGCAGGCCAAGTTCTCAGGCTGCCTCCTCCTCCTCCTCCTCCTCCTCCTCCTCCTCCTCCTCCTCCCCCTCCTCCTCCTCCTCCTCCTCCTCCTCCTCCTCTTCCTCCTCCTCCTCCTCCTCCCCCTCCTCCTCCTCCTCCTCCTCCTCCTCCTCCTCCTCCTCCTCCTCCTTCTCCTCCTTTTTTAAGATGGGCCAGTTCCAAACAGCTTTGGCCTCTCGTTCTCCCCTTTCTCTGGTAACTAGAAGGTCCAAACATAGGACTTCCCGAAGCTTACAGGCTTCATTCTGGAGGGACTGGTTGTGACTTTTCATCACCATAAGTTGGATGCCCCATGTCTTTCTTTCATGAACTGGACAAAAAGTAAGGGGTAGAGGTAAAATGAGCAGGGGGCCCAGCAGGGTAGATATCAGGATGGTCAGCTCTGGGGAGCTGTTGAACCATGAGTCGAACCAGCCTTGTGCCTGTTCTCTTTCTGTTTTTCTCTTGGGCAGGCCCTCTCTAACTTCGGCCATCGACTCACTGACCAGTCCAGAGTGGTCAACATAGAAACAGCATTCTTCTCTGAGGGCTGCACATAGCCCTCCCTGTTGCAGGGACAGGAGATCCACCCCCCTCCTAGTCTGGAGTACTACCTCTGCCAGGGAACCCAGGGAATCTTGGAGATGAGTGGTCCCTTTTTCTAATCTCTCTGTACCAGTATCAATGGCCTCTCTCAAACTGTCACAATGTTTGTTTTGTAACATCAAAGAAGCTACCCTGGTTCCTGTGCCAGCCACTCCCAGTCCTATGAGAGTTACTACCAAGATTGGTTTCTACTTGGCTCTTATGGGAACTAAACCTGAGGATTTAGTTACCCAGGAAACCTACGACTTGGTTGTCTGTGTGATCGATGATCCTGAGTAACAACTGGACAAGTATACAGGATTCTTTGCCCTAATGTAGTATAGCCCCGTGGATGCATGGGGTAAGCCCAACAGTGCTTGTCCACCAGACATTGGTGGGTGGTAATAGTTATTTATCATTATCTGGATTTACCTTGTAGGTCTCGTTACAAAGGTGGCTATAGGCACCAGGGACTGTCCCTATGCAGGTGTCCTGACCTCCTATGAACTATAAGGTCAGCCTAGACTCACCTGTTACCATCTGTACTCACTGGGGTTCTCAGTTTCAGTAAAGTTTCCAATCAGGGCTATGTCTTCAAAATAGGGTGGTCTTATCTCATAGCACAGCCAGTGTGACTCACATAACTCAGGTCTGGAGGTACGGGTGACCAGAAAAGACTGGACCATCATATTCTAGAGCAGGTCGGGGCTGTCATTACTCAGTGTTTGTGTTGTCCTAGTGGCTTGGGTTGGGGCCTTATTAGGGGAAGATAGGCGTGAGCCCTGGGGTTGGATTGGTGTCCAAGCCCACAGAAGTGGTAGAGGTGGGGATTTAGCAGGACACTGGGCCAGAGAGCAATTGGGGGTATCTGAACATAATGTCAGATGGTGAACAGGACCCCAGGATCTTTGCCAGTGACAAAGTCTAAGTCCCCAAGTCTTACTGGTAGCCCATTCAGCCTACTGTCATCAACTGTAAATCTAATAACAAGAAGATTGCATTTCTCCCCACAGCCCTGGGTATAGAGCCTAGTCATGGTGATGAGGTCCTTAATTGGGGGGGTGGGGGGGGGGAGGGTCCAGTGTATCCATCCAGTGAGCCACGGATTAGATATGGGGTAAGAGCTACAGAAAGCAAGCATCGTCATGGGATGATGATCTAGGTGCTTGGGTTGAGTTACTGGCTGGCTGGTCAGACCACTCAATGAAATGAGAAACGGAGCAGGTTTGGTGGGGGGATGGAGGGCTTGCTGGTGGGGGTAGGGGTGGGGGTGGGAGGCGAGAAAACAATGAGTAGTTAATTTCTCCTCCTTTGTGGCTGATGCAACCTTGATTTTGCTGAGGCATCGTTTTGAAATTTCCCATTGGTTTCCTAATAGGAAGAGATCATACTTCTGACAGTGGCTATCTGGCCCAGCTGCCCCCAAGCCCCTCACAGCTCCTCACCTGAAGGTGTGCTGCTCACCCCAGGAGGGCACGGGGCACTATATTTTCCTCCCCTTTCCATGCAAACCGTTTGATGCAGGGCAATGTGCTGCTATGACTGGTATCCAAATCTCACACCAGTCAGAAGGCTCCGTGAGGGAGGAACCATGACTGTGGGGCTCTCCACCTTCCCCACATCCAGCCTCAAGCTGGGGTGGAATGTAGGGATGAAAAAAAAAACCCACAAAAAAAAGGATAAATCAACTCAAGTGTGTGTGTCCACTCCTTACTGTCCCTAAAGTGGCTTGAAATGGCTGCCCTTCTGAAATGCAGGAGGGAATTGATCTCCAATGAGACCATGTCCTTTCAGAAAGGAGAGCGCCATTTTTGTAGCACTCCATCGGCCACTGTGATGGTGGGCATGACTACATCTGCAACCAGCTAAAACCACAAGCTGTGGGGCGCTCCTTTCTCAGTCAGATTATTTGAAGCAGGATCACCTAAATCTGGGCTTCCATTTCTCGTAGCATCCCCGATGAAAAGGGCATGAAAGAAGGAACTGCTTCTTGCCTGTCCCCGCTCTCTCTCTGCTCCCTCACTCTTGGTGGGCAGCCAGGTTTGCTTTCCTCCAGTACAACAGAACCAGATTGAGTCTGCTAAGACACACAGACTCATGGGCTGAACAACCCCCTGTGTTCTCAGCCTCTCCAGCTCTCCAGTGTGGAGAGGGAAGGAGGGAGGGTGGGAAGGAGGGAAGGAGGGAAGGAAGAAAGGAGGGAAGGAAGGAGGGAGGGAGGGAAGGAGGGCGGGAGGGAGGGAGGGAGGGAGAGAGAGAGAGAGAGAGCAAGCTGGGAATGTACATACATACATACATACATACATACATACATATATGCATACATGCATACATGCAGCCTATCACTTTTGTTCCTTTACAGTCACCACAGTGATGTATTGTTTCAAAGTGTGTCCACCTATCATCTTTATCATCTTTCTTCTACCCTTTCCTGGTGGTCCTTCTGCTTTATGCCATGAAATGAACAGTACCCACCCTCACCAGATGCCACAACCACACCCTTGAATTTCAGCCTAAGGAATCATGAGTGAAATAATCTTCTGTTCTTTATGAATTACCCAGTCTCAGGTATTGTATTATAGTAACGGAAAGCAGGCTGAGACCGAGGTCGCTAAGAAAAGAACAATGGATATAAATGTGCATGGCAGGCCTCTGAAAAGATGGACTGAGAGTTTGAGGTCAGCCTGTGTCTCAGAAACAAAACTAAGCCAAACAGGGGGATGGCTCATCAAAAGCACAAGGAAAGAGGATGCGACCTCAAAGAATCTTGTATCATTATAAAGCAGCAGATCCGAACCTGTGGGTTGTGACCCCTTTGGGGGCTAAATGGCCGTTTCACAGGAGTCATTTATCAGATATCAGATATTTACATTACAATTCGTTACAGCAAAATTACAGTTATGAAGTAGTAACAAAAATAACTTTATGGTTGAGGGTCACCACAACACGAGGAGCTGTATTAAAGGGTTACACACAGCATCAGGAAGTCTGAGAACCTCTGTTACAAAGCATCAGGCTGAGAAAACAGTCTACCCCAGCCTTTACCTGTCGTACCCATTAGAGCTAATCATTACCTTGCCAGTCTAGAATCACCTGAGTGACAGCCCTCTGAGTGTGCCTGTGGGAGATCACCTTGATTAAGTTAACTGAGGTGAGCTTGCCTGGCCAGTGTGGTTGGCAGTGTTCCCTGACTAGAATCCTAGTCTGTAGAGGCCGAGCAGAAGCAAGCATTCATTGTTCATAGGACAGGAATGGCTGCTTGAAGCCATTGACTTGACTCCCCTGCCATGATAGATGGAGCCCAAACACGCATCCACCCACACCCACACACCTGCATTCAGTAGAATTGAATTTCTATTGCTGGATATTTTAGCACGGCAAAGGAAAGGTAACTAAGACACCGGGTGAGTTAGGTTCTCTTCTAATGGGTCCAGGAGATGGGACTCGCATCACCATCTTGGTAGCAAAGACATTCAATCTTTCAAACCACTCTTCTATTTTATGGTATTTGTCAGTCTACAGTTCTGGAACATGTGATATGAAAATTGCTTTAAAGGTTCTTTTTTGTCAAGAGAACGTCACAGATGTCTGATCCCTGTCAGAACTCTCAGCCATCAGATAAACGATCACTCAAGATCTTCCTTTGGTCCCCAGATAGTCATTGTACAACTCAATTTTAGTCTTTCATCTACTACCAAAAATCTTAACAGGAAGGAGGAGGGAAGGACGGACCTGTTCTCTACATGGGGTCATTTGCCTCAAGTCCTTCCTGAAGGGTGGAGCCCCCTATCTGTATTGCTGGTTACACATATTGTTTAGTACACATCAGACAACTAGTTAACATCTTACAAAATAGAATTAACACATCAAAGACTTTACTGATAGTAAGATCAAAGTAGGCATTTAGTTGTGGTTTTTTTTCCCCCTTAATTGAATTGATTTAAGGGATGATATTAAAGAAGCAGTGAGTCTATTGTTAATAATTGTGATAATAAATTCTGACTAACAAGTTGGTTGGATTGAGAAATACCTAAAATTCGAGTTGGGGAGATGGCTCAGTGGCTAATGGGGCTTGCTGCCAAGTCTGATCCCCAGAATCCACATAGTAGAAGAGAGAGAACTGGCTCTTGTGAGTTGTCTTCTGACTGTCACATGTGTGGAATGATACGTGTTTCTGCATGAATGCTTGGGCACACACATACACACACACAATAAACATTTCAATACCGACTAGATCCTAGGAGGTGTGACCTGGCTGGAGGAGGTACCTTACTGGGGATGTGTCTTGAGGTTTAGAGCTTGCCCTGACCCTTTCTGTCAGGACTCATCCCTGCTTCCTGGGTAACGAGGTAGAAAGCTCTGTTCCCTTAGGCCCTCCTCATCGTGTGTCTTAGCTACTGTTTTATTGCTCCGACGAAACACTGCAACCACTGCAACTTATAAAACAAAGCACTTAATTGCAGAATTGCTTACAGTTTCAAAGGGTTAGTCCATGACCATCATGGCAGGAAGCACTGTGGCTGGCGACAGGCATTGCACAGGAGCAGAAGCCGAGGGCTCACATCTGACTCATAAGTGGCAGACAGAGAGAGTGAGACTGGGCCTGGCACAGGCTTTTAAAAAACTTAAAGTCCAACCCCCAGTGACACACCTCCTCCAAGGTCACACCTCCTGATCCTTACCAAATAGTTCCACTAACTGGGGATCAAGCCCAAACAGTTCCACTAACAAGGGATGGAGCAGTCAATCCTATGAGCCTATTTGGGGATGGAGGGAGCATTCTCATTCAAACTACCACACCACGAGAGACTGAATCCTTCCTCCCTTTGGTCATTTTATGCTGGGTATTTTTCTATAGCAATTCAGAAGCTGACAGCTACAATCCTCAGATACATCAGAAACCACAGATGCGTGAGAAGCACTGCTTTGGGAAGATGACACGATGAAGGTCCTTTCTATGTCATCACAATCATTCTGCATTAACCCCCCCCCACACACACACCTTTGAGTGAGTAGATGGGTTGCTGAGTGGGCACACACACACACACACAATTTTAAAAAAGATAACAGCATTTCAAAAAACAAAAAGAATAGCTTATGAGCATTGATTATTTATGGCTTAAAGGAGAGCAACCCACATACAATGATGCTCATCCAGGCTGGAAGAGAAACCAATTTCATTTTGTAATCAAACAGCATCTTGAAATGACATAATGCTTGCCAATAACTTCCCTCTCTCTCTCAAAGGCTGAGCAATCTGCTGGGTAACTTTATTTTGTGGAAACCACCTCCATCCGTGGTTTAGAGCTTTTAAAACATTAAATGTTGAGTGCCCATATAACTCGATCACCACAGTGAGAAATAAGTTGGGCCCGATGGCTCGCACCCGCGACCTCTGCTCTTCTGAGGCTGATGTAGGAGAATCTTTGCTCTTCAAGGCCAGCCTGGGCCAGAGTAAGACCCTGTCTCCAAACAAACAGACAAATGAATGGGGATACGAAAGGAAAGAAGAGAAGGAACGTTTGCTCGTGGATAAATGGCCTATGTGGGAAGGTCTAGTCCCAGCATAGTCCAGACATTTCTATTTCTTGCAATAGGGTCATCACCTTGATTTTGAAAGTCACCCACTAGTGGGAATGACGTCACCTTCCCTTAGCCCAACATTTTAGTAGGAGATTTTGAGTCCTACCAAAAAAAAAAAAAAAAAAAGAACTACTTTCTCATCTGATATTTTTTCCACCTGTTTATTTTTTTAAAGATACTACAACCATCATGACCATCAGTTCTAAACACTCTTACAATGTGCATCACAAGTGCATGTCCCACAGCCACACTTGACAACATCTGACCAAAACTCCTACACTGTTGAATAGCAGACGCCAAGGAATTAGTTCTTATAGATATTGGGCTGCCCTTCCCTCAGAGGCTCCTCCCTATACAAATCAGACATTTTGATCTCCTCTCTCTTCTTCTCCTTCTTTTCTCTCTCCCTCTCTCTGTGAGCTCTCTCTTCCTCTCCCCTCTCTCTCCCTTCTCATGGTGACTCCTCTGACCTGAGTCCTTGGGGCTAGTGAATTTACCCACAAGCAGCTTCCCAAATAAACCTGCTTTTAATAAAATCTAATCTGCCTTGAATTACTCATTTCACCAGCGGAGAATTATCATTTATATCTCTCATCAAAATTCATACATAAAAATTTTGATCACTGGCCACGTGGCCCAGGAGGGGCACAAGCCTGAGATAGCCCCCAGCCTGGTGCCACATAGGCCTCTGTCCCTTGCCGCTATGGCATTGGGTGAGCCAGCTGGGGCAGTGCTGGAGAGCTCGCCCTAGTGGTGTGGGTACAGGAGAGCTGGCTACCATCCAGGCGCAGATCCAGGGCTTTGAGTTGGCTCAGACCAACATTTGTAAATGCTCCATCAATAAACTGCTGAGACACATGAAGGAGACCACCCTACAGATCCAACGCTGCAGGATCTCCATGACACAGGGCAACAACAGGATATCCCAAAAGAGTCCTGGTGAGGATCCAGTACTGATAGTGTAGCAGAAGCCAGAGGCCTCGGATCAGACCAACGATCATTGTGATAAACATGTGGAAGCAAAGAAGAGGGGACAAAGGGTATACTGTGACACACTATAGCTTCTGCAATGAGATTCTTTTTTTCTTTTGGAGGGAGAGGTTGCAAGGACAGAGGGCAGGTACAAAGGGATGGGGAGATGAGTGAGATCGGGGTGCATGATATGAAGTCACAAAGAATCAACAAAAAGTTAAATAAAAAAAGTAATAACCAATATAATGGTATAGGAACGGTGACTTAGAGAGGCGGGTGGGTCACGGGGGTGAAGCTACCACAGATGAGCTAAGTGCCTGTATTTACTGCTTTTCTCATTACCTGAAAGAAACCACTCAAAAGAAGAAGGGCTCAGCTTGGCTCACAGTTTGAGGGGGACACCGTCTGTTGTGGTACAGAAGGCATGGAAACAGAGCTTCCCTTTGCCCACAGAGGCAGAAGTGTGAGGTCGCCTGCTCATACCTTGGTGGGTCGGGGAGCAGCTTGGGGCAAATAGAGCTTGGCCATAACCATTAGTGCCGGTCTCCCCCCAGGCTCACCTCCTCCTCTAGACCCACCAGCTGAGGGCCCAGTGTTCAAACACAGGAGCCACTCAGGGACAATCTATACCCAAGCGTAACGTTCCAACTCTGGTCCCCTTAGGGCCTGGCCATCTCATAATGCAAAAGTGCTTCCCAACCAACTTCAAACAGTGCCCCAAAGTCCAGTGTCTTCTGAGACTTCGGGTAACTTTTTAACTGCGAGCCTCTATAAATATAAATAAATAAACAAATAGAAGAAACAAGTCATATTTTCAATAGATAATGGTGAAGGGTAACACTGCTCTTCCAAATAGGTGGTGATGTAGAATAGCCGAACAAAGAAACAAGTATGAAAACCAAACCAAAACAAAGCCAACAGCGAACAGGGCAGGCGTTACACCCTACAACTTCATGTCAAGAGTTGGCATCTGAGCCTCATGGTGGGACTATTTGGGCTTGAATGTCTTTGGTAGCCCTGTCCCTCCAACTCTGCCCCCTGCAGCACACATTGCTTCTCTCTTGAGCTGTCCAGTCAATGTCCCTTGCCAGGTGTCCTACATTCCTGGATCTCCAGTGTCCTGGGGTCTCCATGGCAATCTAGTAGTTTTGTCCATAGCTGGCCCTTAGATCTGTAAGAACACACACACACACACACACACACACACACACACACTGGAGGGAGGTGTACAGGCCAGCCAGGGGTTGGGTGGTCACAGGCTCAGCCCGAGGGGCAGCCACGGCAGTGCCCAGCCCAGATGGGGATTTAGGTTTCTTAAGAGAAACTGGAAGTTTGGGTTACTGTGTTTGAGACAGGGTCTCGTGAAGCCCAGGATGGCCTCACATTCACTATGCAGCAGAGGATGGCTTTGAACTTTCAGGTGACAAGATTACAGCCCAGTGCCACCATATCTAGCTTGGTTTTGTTGTAGTAGTTTCAGGCATGGCCCACTTAGGAGCTCCACGCACCCACGCTGACTCCGCTGTTCTCAGCAGCTGTCTAGAACCTTGGGGCCCAGCCTCTAGGACCCTGTGACTCCTGAAAGGAGCACCGTGGGTCCCCAATCTGCTGCTGGCTCGAGGTATCACCTGGTTCACTTGGGCCTGGATTACAGTGGCCTCTGAGCATTTTTGTGGCTAGACTGGACAAACTTTTCTCTAGGCAGCCCCGTTAAAGTGGCAAGCCCTGCAGCCTGTCTTCTCAGGCACTCTGTGAACGCAATCTCCTTTCAAACGAATTTGTGTGTGTTTACCACCCAGAGTCTTCAATGGATGGGTCTTGCTCTTCAAATAACTTTTCTATCCCAAGACCTGGATCTTAGTTTCTCTTTCACCGTACCAATCTTTTTTTTTTTTTTTTTTTTAACAGTTACAGCTGCTTTGTGTGTGCTTGCCCTGTCTACACACCTTTCCTGGTCAAACTGCTTGCCTTCTACACCCTGTACTTTCTGGATTCCTCCCCACCTCCTCTTCCTTCCCTGCTTTCCCCCACCTCTCCCTCCTTTCTCTTTCCCTCCCTCCCCATCTTCCTCTTCATCTCTCTCTGGAAATCAGGCTAAGAAGAGTGAACAACAACTATGCCCTGTGCCGAGGCTTGAGTGCTTTGCTGTCTTGGAATGTCCCCCACCAAATCAATCCATTTGACTCTGTGAAGACACAAAGAAAAGGCAGCTGGCTCCAAACGAGCAAGGCACCCCTGCACAACACAGGACCTGCACTGGCCCATCTATCTCACCGTCCTTAGCCTCCAACTGTGAGAGAGAAAAATTTGATTCCTGTATATGCATGGGTACACGCATATGCGCGGTCAGTGGAGGCCAGAGGTCAGCCTCTGGTATGACTCTTTGAGAGTTGTCCACTTTGTTTCTGAGACAAGGCCTTGCACTGGGACCTGGTGCTTGCCGATTAGGCTGACGCTGGTCATCAGCAAGCCACGGGACTTCTCCTGTTCCCGCTTTCCCAGAGCTGGGACCGTGGGCACACGCCAGGGCGCCCTGCCTTCTTGTGGGTGCTAGGGATTGAACTCTGGCCCTCATGTAGATCTCATGCCTCTGCACCTGCACTTCACCCACTGACCTACTTCCCAGCCCAAACTCCCACTCTCAAGAGCTGACTTGCTGTGTGGTGTTCTGTGTTTCATCCTAAATAGGCTTGGGTTATTCTGGTTTTCCACATCAGGATCCAGCCGTGATTCAGTCATCACATTAGCTGATCTACCTTTTTACTCTATAACAAACCCCTCCCTTTATCTGTGTCTGACACATTATTTGAACAGATCTGCCTCTGGGTATACTCTGCTAACACAAGTCCTTGACCACTCAGCACTGTGCATATTAGTACATTTGAAGCATCCCACTGAGAACGGTGGTCATTTCTATCTGAATAATGGCTGACTTGCTTCTAATAAGTTTGTTCTTGCAAATATCAGTGAGCCTAGACTGGCTTCCCACAGCAACTGCTAGATACTCTATGCCAGTCAAGTGGCATCCAGTTGCCCTGCTCATGTCTGTGAACAGGAAACAGAAGGACAGGAGGGGCAGGGGTCACTCATTCCACCCTCAAACACTTGCTGCGTACCCTGATCTGACCTCTGTGGTCCTTGATCATTGGCACACTGTGAACTTTCAAAAGAATGCACAATGCTGTTTCTCTCTCTGATGGGATGCTCACTAGGGTGTCTAGAGAACGGAAATGGAGACGTCTTGACACGCTCTTAACGCCAGGCTGATTCTTTGCTCTACACTAAACTAGGGAGAGAAGGGTGCAGTTTGATGAGCTCATCGGACTATAATTGGTGTTTTCCCAGTGATAGCTGCAGCTGTTTACACAGCACCTCCCCTCCAACTGATATGAACAGGTAATGCCTCCCCTACCTGTCTAACTGGGTTCTGCAAAAGCAGGAGATGAATTTCTACAGCCAGAGAGCAGCCTCTCCTCCTGAATAGTCGAGTGCCCTCTGGTGGTTATCTTGAAGAATGCAAGCAGCAAAGCGAAAATTAATGTACCCAAGAATTTCTCGTGGAAAATCTTAAGATAAATCTATGTATGAAAGATGGTGGCGGACACCTGCAGGCCTAGCACTTGGGGGGTAGGGGGCGGAGGAAGAAGAAATGGGCTGAAAGTAACCCTGAGCTATGGGGCGAGAGCCTGTCTCAAACAAAACAAAATGAAACATGCTTTTAAAAATAGCCTGGGTTATTTTTAAAAATATATTAATATATAAATAACACTCGAGTTCCTGAAAATTCATGTACAGACACTTTTCAGTTTTCGTTAATCAAGGTGTTTAAACGTTTTAAGCAGGGCAGCACTCCAGTGGGGTGCTTGCTCAAGTAACAGAGGTGCGAGGTGAATTCAAGGGAAATCCTTTATTAAACCTGTCACCTACGCCACGCTAAGCAGCCTGTTATCCCCACTCAAAACTCACTCCCCACACCTGCTTCTGGAAGGCCTTGACTTTTTAGCTCCCTCCAACACACTCTCACGACTCCATTTTTTTTTTTCTTTAATCACCCAAACAGCTAGCAATGTTCGTTCCCTTAGATGCAAATGACAACAGGGTTCACTAGTCAACACACACCGAGGCTCCAAGTCATAAATCAAAGGGATGGAGCAGAGCTAACTATGGATTCCACAGTGCCCGCGGCAGAGCAGGGATTTTTTGCCCGGGAGAGATGTGGGTGGACAGAGCTGGAAGGAGAGGCGTGGCTACCAACTTCTCTGGATCTCACACTGAACGTTGGGGGAGTGTGTTAATATCACCTAGGGTGAGGCTGGCCTTGGACCAGTCTACCAAAGTGAAAAGGAGGCTCGTAAGCTGGCACGATGGTGCCGACTACCAGGGAATAGGGATATAGATCACGTGACCCAGCTTCTAGGCCAAACGGTTGCTTTAATCACAGGCTAAATGGAGCTGATAATCCCAGATCATGGACAGCTGGCACAGCTCAGCTGTCACAAGGGCCTGAGAAAAGTCCTCACCCCCAGACCCTCCTCTACCCTTAGTATCCGTCTACTTCAGGACGGGTGCCAGAGTTACTGCGGCTTTCTACCATAAATCACAAGGCAGGGTGCGGCACAAGGCCCCAATTAGCTTGCAACCTTCCTTCAGGGTCATAGTCATTTAACCCTGTGCCAAAGGTGCCGGGCCTCGCCCTTCCGTAAGTGTGGGCTGGTGAGATGGTATGTGGTTCTCGTTTCCTGACCAGAAATGCCTAAGTACAAGGCCGGACAAAAATGGATCCCGGGAGGAACAAGAGTCAACTCAGGAAAAGTCCCCAATCACTGACTCGTCACCAAGCCATCTGAACTCTGGGTTGGGGGCTGTCTGCCTTCTCTCTGGGCTCCAGCCAAACCCACCCAGCTTTTCTTAGTTCTCAGCGAGGCAGGTGGAATGATCTGTGCACCTTGGCTAAATTATGCCAACCCCACCAGTGGCTTCCTGTCACAAGCTGACCATTGACCTATACAAGGTCCAGGAAGTCTCATATCACCTGCCACCTGTCCCTCAGTCCCTCTCAGCACAGCCTCTAGCATATCTTCCCTCCAGCCCGCAGCCTCTGCTCTCCCTGTTGCATGCTAGGCTCATTCCTATTCCGGTAGGAGCTGTCCTCTCTTCCCCTCCTCCTTCCTTCCCCCCCCCCCTTCCCTTCCCTCCCTCACCCTCCTTTCCTTCACTTCCCTTTTGCCTCCCCTCCCCTCCCTTCCCTCCCTCCTTCCCTTCCTCCCTTCCCTTCCCCTCCTTCCCTTTTTTCCTTCCTCCCCTCACTTCCTTCTATCCCTTCCTCCCCTCCCTCCTTCCTTCCTTCCTTTCCTTCTTTCCTGTGTGCACACAGTTTGGACTCCCTGACCCTTTGAGTGAGGAGAGCCACCCTGCCCCCACTCTCTAGGGCTGGCTTTATTTGGCTTCTCAGCGGTTATCACTCTAGAGCACAACAAAATAAGTTTACCTTTCCTAACCACAAAACCATAAAATAAAACCAAAGAAGGCAGAGGTCCCCCTCGTGTCAGACAATTCCCACTGTTCATTCCTTACTGCTGGTCTATCTGTAGCATTGGTCTCTGTCATAACCTTACGGAGAAGAGCTGCTTCGGGAAGCAGTGATGGGAATCCGTCTTCAGTCTCGCTTTTGCTTTTATCGGTTTGGTTTTCTGAGACAGGGTCTCAATTACAGCTCATACTGGCCCGTAACTTGTAATCCTCCTGCCTCAGCCTCCTCGTGTTGGGCTTACCTAGTTCTAAGACTCATTCGAGGGATACATAACAACCATGGAGCAAGGCACACATTTCTAGTGGAACTCTGACCCAGCCCTCAAAACTCATATATGAGGCCTAGCCCCTGGTTCCTCAGATGAGACTATGTCTGGAGACAAGGTCTTTACGAGGGCAGTTAAGGTTACATAGGGGCGGGGTCAAATGGGCAGGCCTAGTCCATATTGATAGATGTCCTTGTCAGAAGAAAAGACCTGAACACACAAGTGACGACAGGATTTTCTCACAGAAAGACACCCATGAGACAGGAAGTTAGTAAAGTTATTGTGTGAGATAGTCTTGTGTCAACTCGACACAAGGTAAAGTTACCTGAGGGGAGGGAACCTCAGTTAGGAAAAGGCTTCCATAAGATGGGGCTGGATGCAAACCTGTAGAGCATTTTCTTAACTAGTGATCGATGGGGAAGGTCCCAGCCCATTGTGGGTGGTGCCATCCTCAGGCTGGTGGTCCTGACTGAGTTCTATAAGGAAGCAGTCTGAGCAAGCCAGAGCAAGCAAACCAGTAGGCAGCATCCCTCCATGGCCTCTGTATCAGCTCCTGCCTCTAAATTCCTGCACTGTGTGAGATCCTGTCCTGACTTCCTTCAGTGATAAACAGTGAAGTGGGAGAGTAAGCCAAATCAACCCTTTCCTCCCAAGTTACTCTGGTCATGGTGTTTCATCACAGCAATAGCAATCTTAACTAAGACAGCCACACACCCTGTGAATGCTTGACAGCTGATGGCTACCTTTGGAAGATCAGAAACAGTGGTTTCCTTGGCAGCGGTGGACCACCGCACCCTTGTGTGGTTCCAGGGATTGACCTAACTGGGGCAGCGAGAGAATGAAGGCCAGACAGACATAGAGACAGAGACAAGCCTCTGATGGAGAGGCTGCAGCACCCCGGCAGCTTGATTAGTCTATACAGCTGAACAAGTAGGCATAGTTAGGTGATCTCAGTAGGTGCAGTCGCTGTAGGAGAGCAGTTTTCAGGCTGTAAACATTCCAGGGAGAAAGCTTTGATGAGCATTTCCTGCACATTCCACCAGCATTGACATTCAGACTAGAGGTTAGGCCATGCCTCAAAAGTCTCGCCAATGCCATAGGTCTGTTAAAACCACACACTCACTCAGGAACTCATTCAGTCTCTACAGAGGATCGGCCTTCTCATCTGCTTCCTATAGGAAGAAGGGTACCCACTGGGTAGCTGTCTTAGAGTTTTATTGCTCTAAAGAGACACCATGACCAATGCAACTCTCATAAAAGCAAACATTATTCAGGGCTGGCTTACAGTTTCAGAGATTCAGTCCATTATCATCATTGTGATGCACCGCCTCGTGCAGGCAGACATGGTGCTAGAGGAGCCACTACATCTCTATCCAAAGTGCAGCCAAGGAGACGACCACTGTGTCTCACACTGGGCAGAGCTTGAGCATATGTATTACCTCAAAGCCCACCTACACAGTGATGCACTTCCTCTAACAAGGCCATGCCTCCTAGTAGTGCCACACCCCAATGAGCCAGTCATTCAAAGACATGAGTCTATGGGGGTCACACCTATTCAAACTACCACAGTAATCTTTTCGCTTGGAAAAGCCCATTTAAAATGCAGATGGTTTCCCCACACTCTACACACACGGTGTAGAGCAACCAACGTTGGAGGGTCTCAGAATGAGGACGATGCTAATGGACTGCAGTGTCAGGCAAGGTGGCTTTGTGTATGCTAACTCCGACCAGACTCAAGAGTCAGATAGCTGTATAACCAGGAGGACCCATAATGGTCATGGGCTTAGTGGCTACAGCACCACCAATGGCCATAGCTGGCACACGTACTATTTATCATCTCAGCTGCTGGGACCCATCTGAGTGAGACAGGAAAAGTTAGGCTCAGGGAAGGAGGCAGCTGACATTCAGAGGAAGCAGAAATGCAATCATTTTTCATTTCCCCGCTCATCTGTTCTGTTCCTCCTTCTCCTCCTCCTCCTCCTCCTCCTCCTCCTCCTCCTCCTCCTCCTGCTCCTCCTCCTCCTCCTCCTGCTCCTCCTCCTCCTCCTCCTGCTCCTCCTCCTCCTCCTCCTCCTCCTCCTCCTCCTCCTCCTCCTCCTCCTCCAGATCACACCTCTCCAGCTCCCTGGTGCTCCCGAGTTTGCTGCTTGTTGTCTTGATTGATTTTATGTACATGGGTGTTTTGCCTGCATATAAATCTGTCTACCATATGCATGCATGCTGTGCTCCTGGAGGCCAGAAGAGGGAGCCAGATGCCCCCAGAACTAGAGTTTAGACAGTTGTGAGTTGCCTTGTGGGTGCTGGAAATTGAACCCAGGTCCTGTATGAGAATAGTCAGTGCTCTCAACTGCTGACCCATCTCTCAAGCCCTGTTTGTTTGAGACAGGGTGTCATGTAGCTCAGGCTGGCCTAAAACTCACTATGTAGTTGAGGATGGCCTTGTATTTCAGTCTTCCTGCCTCCAGCTCCCGAGCACTCGATTATAGGCAAGTGCCACCATGCCTACTTCCTAGCTTGCTCTTGAACTCCATCCCCCTCACTCACTCTCTACCTAGATCTACACGAACGAGAACTGACCAATCAGTTGTCTTTTCTAACCCCTCCGACACCACCCCCACTGGTTTAAGGACTGAAGGATTGTCATACTTGAGTTATGGTGGGGGTTTGTAGTACTTGGATATAGTTTAGGAGTTGCAGCCTTGGTCCCCAACTGGACATAGGCACTATTGAAAGGTGATTGGCTTGTAGGGATGCTAAATTCACTATTGAGTAATCCATTGATGAGTTCTCTACCAACTGGAAGAAGCAGGCCACTAGGCACATCCCCGGTGCAGTCCTTTCTTCTTACCTCTGTGGTTCCTGGTTGTTGTGAAGTGAGCAGACCCGCCCTGACCCATCACCCTCCAGGAACTGCTATCACCATGCTCTGTGTCACCACAGCCCATAACAGCAGAGCAAGCAACCATGGACTGAAACTTCTGAGCTCATGAGCTGAAGTAACTCTTAAGTTGTTAACATCGGTCATTTGGTCATTACAACAACAGGCTACCTAATACAAAGTCAACCCACTGTAAGTTGGAAGGAGATGTCTATAATGAATTCCTTACACATAATTTTCTGAACGTCCCAGCTGAGCAACAAAGCCCACTGCAGTCTCTGCTGCTCCTCTTGATGCTGAAGCTACGTAGGAGGCACAGCTTGCAGCTGCCACCACCCAGATGCGAGAGATAAGACCAGGCTATACATCACTAGCCTTGTGTTATAGTTAGCTACCATCAACTTTACATAAACCCGAGAAGAGCTAGAACCTCCTTGAAGAATCACCCTTATCAAATCGGCCCCTGAGTGTGTCTGCGAGTATTTTCTCCCTTGTCAACTGGTGTGAGAGGCCCCAGAGCATTGTGGGTAGCTGGGCCTGAGCAGTATAAGCAAGCTAGTTGGGCTAGCCAGTAAGCAGTGTCCCTCCATGTTTTCTGCTTCAGTTTCTGCCTTGGCTTTTCTGGAGGATGGGCTGTGACACAGAAGTGTAAGTTAAAATAAACACCTTTTCCTCCCCTAAGCTGGTTTTGGTCAGTGTTTTAATCACAAGAGAAAAGCAAATGAAGACACCATAGAATAGATTAAAATTCAAAACCCATTGTATGATCTCTGCAGAAGGTGTTTGTTTTCATACTGCTTTCTTTTTTAGAAGTATTCCTTTATTTTTATTTCATGTGTATTTTTGCCTGTTTATTAGGCTCTGTACAACATGCATGCAGTATCAGCAGAGGCCAGAAGAGGGCGGCAGATCTCCAGGAACTAGAGTTATAGAACAGGTGCTGAGACTTGAACCCAGGTCCCCTGGAAGAGCAGCAAGTGATCTTCACTGGGGAGCCATCTCCCCAGGCCCTGTATTGTCTTCTCTTTCTAGCCATCAGCAGCATGCTAGGCTGAGCTGGTGACACGAAGAACAGGCAATCAGCTTCTGCTGAGACGGTGGAGCATCGGGTAGCCAAGTTCTGCTGAGACGGTGGAGCATCAGGTAGCCAAGTTCTGCTGAGACGGTGGAGCATCGGGTGGCCAAGTTCTGCTGAGACGGTGGAACATCGGTTGGTCAAGCTGGCATTTAAGCTGAGGATTTTTAACTTGAACCCTTGTCCTCTCGGGGCCATCGGTAGCGTGAGAGAGCCTTTGAGCTGAAGTTCCACACTCTGGCAGAGGCCTTAGGGTCAAGAGATTCCCAAACACTAAGTTGATAGAATGTTAACTCTGAACGTGGCTTTCAGCAGACTTAGTTCTTCGCAGCTTTAGACAGAGGAGGAGTGCCTTAGTTACTCCCACATTACTGTGGTAAAATACCCTGACAGAAGCAACTCAAGAGAGAAAAGATGTATTTCAGTTGACAGTCCCTAGGGGGACTGACCATAATGGTAGGACAGACATGTGAGGGAAAGCACAGTAGCAGAATCAGGAGGCAGAGAGTGAATGGGAATGGGGCGGGGCTAGAAAGCCTCAGAACCCGCCTCCAGTGGGCTACTTCTTCCAGTGAGCCCCACCCCTTCAAGATTCCAACAGCTTTGTCAAACAGCGCCACCTTCTGGGCAACAAATGTCCAACACATAAACGTATAAGGGACATTTCTTTTTTTTTTTGTTGTTGTTGGCTTTTCGAGACAGGGTTTCTCTGTATAGCCCTGGCTGTCCTGGAACTCACTTTGTAGACCAGGCTGGCCTCGAACTCAGAAATCCGCCTGCCTTTGCCTCCTGAGTGCTGGAATTAAAGGCGTATGCTACCACACCCGGCTCATGAAGGGACATTTCTTATTCAAACTGCGGGGGGATCTACCTATGGTGCTAAAAGGACTGTTAGACACGGTTAGGATTCACTATTAATTTTAAAGTTCTTCTTGTAAGTATGCCTTTTGAGGGTTACTTTCTTGTAAATGAGCAACTATGGTGGGACATGGGGGTGATTTGATTCCCTAATTGACAGCTACACAGACTATCCTGGAACCCTAGCTGCCTAGAATGAAGAAAAGCGAATCAAGCAGCCAGCCAGACTAACGTTATAGCACCAGCTGTTCTGAACATCCATTCCACAGATGTCTTGAGGAAGCAGTATGGCAATCGCAGCCATACTCCTATGACAGGAAGATTGAAATTCCCCTGAAGTTGTTCTCACACCAGGCAAAGGGGAAATACTTTCCAGTGGACTACCAGAGGGACATCTGTGACTTTTGCCATGACCATGATCCTTCATTTGCACAAAGGCCTACTGGTGATTGGTTCTAATCTCCTGGCAAAATAAGTTGACTGTCACAGCTCACTTCATGGGCCTTCCGGGAGACACCCTCCTGTGCTGTCCCTGGGGGTGTGACATTAAACCCAATAAGACAATCCTCTCAGGTGTTCTTTTCTGGCCTCTCTTAAGAGCTATCAGTAGTAGGCTGGCCTGAACTGGTAGACGGAGGGAAGCAGAGGTGTTGGTGCAGATATCCCAATGTCAGCGGCAGAGAGGGCAGATCATCTGCTGGAGGGCTGATACCTGAATGTCAGCAGCAGCGAGGGCAGATCATCTGGCTGGGGGCTGCAGAGGCAGCAGAGCTAGGGGACTGACAGCTTTGACAGGCACAGGAGTACTGGAGCTACACTGGAGACTGGCTAGTGGCCACAGGAATAGTGAGCAAACACGGCGGTAGTGGTAGACCCTACAGGAATTGCTGGTGGCCTTGAAAGGGCAGAGATGGGGCTGGTAAGAACAGCCTTGGAGTGACAGTGGAGAGCGAATGACAGCGGCAAGATCACAGCAGAGAGGTAGAGTGGACGGTGACAGCCACATCACCAGTGGCAGCAGCAGGCACTGTGGCAGAGTACCAAGAGCAGTAACACTAGTCTCTTGTCTAGGGCTACACAGGACTAGAAACCCTCATTACTGTAGGGCTAAACATTACTGGATCCTTGGGGATCCTAGCAGGCTCTACCCAGCCCTGCCCTGCTCACCATGGTCCTGGCTCATTGCTGTCCCCTGCTCACCGCTGCCCCACCCACTGCCCTGCCCATCTGCTGCCCTGCCCCTCTGCTGCCCCACCCACTGCCGCCAAGAAGCCAAGGTTACAGAAACCTTAGAACACAGTAGAAAAGTTTCTCTTGACCTACCACAATTTTTCCCCATGTAAGGCTCATATGTTTGAATTTTTGATCCCCAGCTGGTGGAACTGTTTGAGAAGGATTAAGGGGGTGTGGCCTTGTTGGAGGAAGTGTATTACTGGGGGGTGGACTTTGAAATTTCAAAAGACTTGAACTTGAGCCATCCCAGTCCCAGTGATTCATATTCATTCTCTCTCTCTCTCTCTCTCTCTCTCTCTCTCTCTCTCTCTCTCTCTCTCTCTCTCCCTCTCCCCCTCTCCCCCTCCCATCCCTCCCTCTTTCCCCTCTCCCCCTGCAGATCAAGACATAACCCCTCAACTGTTCTTATACCATGCCTTTGCTCTGCCACCATGGACTCAAAAACAAAAACAAAAAGAAAAGTAACTAAGACTGAGCCCCACTTAGCATCAAGACTGATTCTATAAAAAGCACAAAATGTGACAGTCAAGATTGTCACAACCTCCCTGTGGGTATAAGTGGGTCCCAACAGCTAGGTCTTAACACCCCTGTTAATTCTGCACCAGGACTCTGCTGGTATCTAAGCTGGCAAATGGCACCTATCTATAGGAGCTCCACCGGTAATGTGAATGTGTGAACCCAGCCAAGTGTGAGTCAGGAGATGGAAGAATCCCACCTCTTTTTTGTTTGTTTGTTTGTTTGTTTGTTTTGTTTTTCTAGACAGGGTTTCTCTGTGTAGCCCTGGCTGTCCTGGAACTCACTTTGTAGACCAGGCTGGCCTCGAACTCAGAAATCTGCCTGCCTCTGCCTCCTGAGTGCTGGGATTAAAGGTGTGCGCCACCACGCCCCACGAATCCCACTTCTTAACACAGGCCAGCTGGGTATGTGCGTCTTCTCTTCAGTCCTCAGTACACAGAAAGCTGAGGCAGGGGGATTCGAAATTCAAAACCACCTTGGGCTACCCAGTGAGACTTTGTCTCAACAAACTAAAAACAGACAAACTAAAAAGCGAGCATAACAAAACAACAAAAACTTCGGCTGCAGAGATGCTCAATGGTTAAGAGCCTTTGCAGCTCAGGGTAACAGCCCAGACCGGAAGGAACCCATGCCACTGGTCTGGTGGAGTTCCTGCGTGCCTGTGTCCCGCTGGTCCCAGTTACTCCCTGGTGTTGGGGCAGATGTTGTGTCCTCCTCAGTTCTGATCCTATGATCCTGGGCATGTTAGAGCACCTGAGAGTGGCGCTTCCTCTGGGTGTTAGTGGACTGGCTGCAGAGTTTAGAACCAAGGTCTGCTCAGGGCACCTGCCCAGACTGGAAGGCTCAGGATCTGCTCTTAAGGAAGTGTTGTGAACAGAAATGGGAACCCACTGAGTGAGGTTTTAAAGGTGATGTCTTTCCTCCAGTTAACATATCTACCTCAGAGGCTCCCGCAGAGAGGCTGAAAAAATATAAGCACTGAGGCAAAGAAATGTCTTTGCAGCGACAACAGAGGATTGCTTCCAGCCTACAACTCCAGAAGACCAGGAAAGATGAGCAGGTGCTAAAGAGAAGAAAGAACGAACTATTCCCCACACATTTCTTTGGAATATCACATGGACTTTGTTCAACTTACGCTGAAACAAAAATCCACATCCTTGTGAGGTCGCCTCCATGAGGCAGATGCTACCGACCCTCTGTCAGCCCCTGCTGCACTGTCATAATGAGATCCTCTCAGTTACCTGTGCTACCTGACTGAGGGTGGCAAAGAGTATGCCCATCATGTGGTGACCACCGGCATCCTGCCCATCCAGCTTGGAACTCAGTGTCTTGACCCCTTGTCTCCACACTATGGGCAGCATTGTGGCTGGAACAGACGAACAGACCCAAATGGCCATTGATGCTGGCATGCTGAAGGTGTTGGGCCAGGTCCTGAAGCACCCAAAGTCCTCCATCTACACGCTGGCTTCCCGGACTGTGAGCAACGTGGCCGCTGGGCCCAGACACCACATCGAGCAGCTGATTTTGTGTAACTTGCTGCCTGTTTTGATAGACCTACTAAGGAATGCAGAATTAAAAGTCCAGAAAGAGGTTGTGTGCACCGTGGCTAACATGGTAACTGGGGCCTCTCAGTGCCTGCTGACTCTGCTTGCCCACTCGAGAATCTCAGAGTCAATGCTGAGTCTGCTTACTGCCCCAGACACGGATGTTGTCATTGTCATCTTTGACACCATTTCTTTTTTTTTTTTTTTCCCTTGTTTTTTTGAGACAGAGTTTCTCTGCATAGCCCTGGCTGTCCTGGAACTCACTTTGTAGACCAGGCTGGCCTTGAACTCAGAAATCTGCCTGCCTCTGCCTCCTGAGTGCTGGGATTAAAGGCGTGCGCCACCACGCCCGGCTTGACACCATTTCTTATGTGCTCCAGCTAGACAATCTACAGGAGAAGAAAAGGCTGTGTTTTCAGATAGAGGAAGTTGGTCCTTACAGCACCACCACAACACTTGCATCAGCAATGGTGTCCTGGACGCCATTGAGAAATATTTATGTGAGGACAAAGATAATGACCGTTTGCCCAGGCCTGGGCTGAGAGTGTGACTACGTGGAGAACTAAGACATCTCACACACTGTATTTCAGCTGGAGTACTGATCAGTTATGGACTTCCACTTGACTTCTGGTGATAGCACGGACCACGGACATCCACACGGTCTCTGGTGGCAGTACAGAACTTGGACATCAGCTGGGCCCTCTGCCACGGACAACACCATAGCCCTCCACAGCATCAACAGCCCAGTTACATCAACATGGCTTCAGGGGGCAGCACAGACCAGACACAGTGACCTTCAGTGGTAACACAGGCCACCAACATTAATACCTCCCCCAGCCGCAGCAGGACCATGGACCCAAGCACGGACTGGGCTGCAGTGGTCAAATGTACACAGCTAACAGTTTTTACCAGCTGAGGAGTCTAACTGACTAGGGACCGTGTTTCTTTGTTTTCGTGGCTGTTGCTAATCTTTTTTGTTAGTCTGCTTCATTCGGGGAATTGAGCCTCTGCTGCTGGTGCAGACCTGAGTTCAGGGTTCAGTCTCTACCACCCACATGGTACTCTTGATGCCTTGAAACTCCAGTTTCAGGGGATCTCATGCCCTGGTCTAGATTCTGTGAGCACCGTGAATGACCACGGTGCACAGCTATGGCTGTAGGTGAAACACTCACCCAAATACAATATAAATCAAGCAAGCAAGCAAGCAAGCAATCGGCATATCAACGAATCAATGAGTCAACCTCTTAGCTCAGCATGAAGTAAAGAGACATTGAGTGTAGTTTAAGCATATACCCTAGGCTGGTATGCAGCTATGATAATGAAAACAGTATCACTCATTCCTTTCCCAGTGAATCCGCCCTTTCAGTGTGAGGGAGCAATGGCCATAGCATCTGCTTTCCTTAGAAGCTTGTAGTCTGAGTTGGGGAGCATCAATAAGAGCAAGAGTGGACAGAGCAGCTGCTCCTCCAGGGATGGGCCCAGCCGAGGCTCCCCTAGCGCAGGAGAGGTGGCTACAGAGGCCACACTTTTAATTTGGTGCAGTGATCTTGCTCAGGTGGGAAACACGTGTCAGGAAAGAGAGATATCCGTTAATCCCCAAAACTATCTGCCCCATAATCCTCTTGGTTTGACTGTGTGAACCCCCAAAGGCATCTGTGACCTCTCTCTGTGCCATTCAGGAGCAGCACCTGATTCGACTGTTAATTTGTGCTATGCAAACAAACCCACGGGCAAAGTGGCACTGCTGGCATTTAAAACGCAACATACAAAAAAACCGGAGAGAACGGTGCACTGAGGAATAAAAGGGCCTGTCAATCAGCCACGGCCTTCTGTGCACTCAGCCTGTCGGAGCTCTGCCACCTAGACCTGACGCAGGAGCGCTTCTCAATTAACAGGAACATAATGGGAGGATGTGGTGGCTTGGTTTAAACTTTGTGGAGCCTTGGGGAGGCCCCAGACTGCAGGGTGCTTCTCTGCTGGCATAGGTCACAGCTCTTCACTCTGCTTCCCCGGGACACCTGCCTGCAAGCAGCTAAGACAAGCTGGAGAGGCGGAAAGTCAACCCACAACAGCCTGTGTAACAGGAAGCCCCTCTGTGACAGACAGGGGACAGTGTAAAGTCTCCAGCGATGCACATCCCTGTGCTAGACCCTCCTCTCCTGCCAGTCACTCACCCAGTAACCCACCCAACAATGGAAGAGGCCACAGATACACATTCATTCACAAGGGCAGCCTGTCGGAAGTGAGATCAGAAGAGACACATTCTGGCTCCTAGCATTCCACAGAGCACATGATCAGGAGTGGTTTCTGCAGGAACTGGGTCTGCCACTTCCTGACGGGCCAGGTCCGTAAGTTACTAACTTGGCAGCTTGAACCCAAAGAAAGGGTGGGAGGCTGGACATAGATTTGGCTATCTCTGACCACAGAGCCACCTAGACCCCTGGGCTGACCTTGTGCTGTGGTACCATGATGCCCACTTTCTTGGTTTCTAGGAGTTTCTCCACACACCCATGACTAGAGGGGAGAGTGGAATCCTGCTTCAGGTCCTTCACACAGCTGCTTACATCTGCCCTATGTGATTTAAATGTTTCAAGACATTTTTCCCCCTCATTCAGTATCTCCTTACCCAACCCACTGTCCCAGCAACGGTTGTTGAGGCTGCCAGTGGGCATACATGCTGGAGAGTCCAGAGAAAGGTCTTTGTTTCTCCAAGTTAAGCTCTTTCTGCTCTTGAGAAACAGGAAAAAATAACCCTAGGCTGAGGAAGGGGAGACTCTGTTAAGAAATAGTCACACTTGCTGTCCTGCCATGACCACCACTGTGACCTATGAGTGGGTCACCTCATTTGTAGGAGGAGCCCCAGTTTCTCACTGTGGGGAGCTGTTGTAGGTTGTCCTGTTGCTGTTTGTATTCCTGATGTTAATTCTACTTCCTTAAGAGGGGTTGCTCCTCTCTCCCTCAAGAGCGGTCCATCTGTCCATAACATACTCAGGTGATCTCATGGGAACCTTCTCCCCGTTTTAAATGGTAAATAAAGGCTGGAGCCTGTGATTGGGCAATGGAAGGGAAAGGTGGGACTGGAGGTTTAAGAACGGGGGCAGGGAGAGAGAGAAGAGGAGGGGAGGGGAAGGAGAGAGGACTAAAGAGGAAGAGGAAGAGGAGGAAGAGAAAGAGGAGGGGGCCATGATGGAGCAGAACCACATGGCCAGGAGAAACCGCAAGGAGAAAAAGGTCTTATAGCTAGGGTATAAGTTAGTATAGTGTTAGATCTGCCCAGTCTAGGCTTATAGATTATGATTATAATAACTGGATTGTGTTTTTTTTTTTATCATATGGGCTTATTGAGGTTGAAAACTCCAGCAACAGGGAGTGAACATCGGTACAGATTACTCCATCCCTTGTAGTCCACCATCTTTGGTTCTAGAGACGTTGAATTAGAACCAGATGTGGTGTTACAGACCTATAATGTCAGCACTTGAGAGGCTGAGGCAGGAGGATTGTGGGTTTGAAGCCACCGTGAGCTACACTGGAAGGTTCCTGTCAGGAACCAATAAACAACACCTCAAGCTAGAAAGGACTTCAAAGACAAACTTCTCTGATTTTGTAGGAGAAGGTAGGTGTAGACCACTCACTGGGAATTAGTTACCCTTGTTTGGAGCGGTCTTCTGAGTAGGGATTTGTGTGTAGGGGTGTGCCCAAGGAGAGGGGGCTCAAGGGAGTGGAGAGGTACCCTAAAGATAGCTCCAGGTGTTTTCTTAACTTCACGGGTAGATAAATGGGTTAGCTAGGTAGACAAACCTGTATTAAAGACATTCTGAAAAATCAACTTGAGAAGATTTGAGGAAATCAACTATGCTCAGTTGTGTCCACTGAGTCTGCAGAAATCGAAGCTGGCTAGTTAGCAAACAACTTCTGACCTATAGCTCCCTCCATCTCCTCACTGGTGACAGTCACTTTAGTAACTGAGCCGTGGAGTGGGGCCAGGCCAGAACGAAAGGCATCAGAAACGAGGCTTATCCAAATGAAAACTAATTTGTTTGTTGCTCAACAAAGACCAAAATCACCTCAGCACTTCAAGGCTGGTAAGACATCAGAAAATGGTTTATGCCTCTCATTTCCTCCTTAGGTTAGATATGGAAATAGCAAAGAGCCAGACACCTCCATTCCCATGGATGGTATTTGAGGTACAGAGGCAATGAGCGGGTCACTCAAGGAGCAAATCAGAGTGGGTGCGGTACCCACGTGGTGACAGAGTCCACATGCAATAAGCAAACAGTGAGTGGGAAATACCAGCCATGTAGAGAGTCAGGGAGCGTTCTGTTGTGCTCTGGGTGTTCCCCACACAACAGGGCAAGAAGCTAAAGGGACTAAATTAACCTTAAAAGGCAGACCAAGTTCACGGTCGAAAGAAAAATAAGACTTAAGGCCATGTTACCCCTTAGCACAAAAAGCAGGCCGGCTGTAGGGAGGACACTGGGGGAAAGGACAGGATTGGCCCTCTGGTAAAGTGGTGCAGGCACCTTGGAGTTTATGAACTCAAGAAGGTCTGTCATGGTGAGACTATAGCTCAGAATGCATGAAGTCCTAGGTTTAGTACACAGCTCAGCACAACAGGCAGGGAGGGCGGGACCATAATATAAACAAGTCCACACACCCACCAGAATGATCTTTTCTAGAGCTGTGGCCTGTCTGTGCTGCCCAGACTGAATTCTAACTCTGAGGCTCAAGTGAGCTCCCTGCCTCAGTTTCTCGAGTTGCTGGGACTCATGAGATACCACCATGACTGCTAAGTGTAGAGAGACTAACTTTGTCCTTTGCGACAAAGCCCAACAAGGTATGGGTACAAGCCAGGCTCTGTCAACACAGCTGTGTCACTGCTATGACAAAATGCTTGACATAAGCAGCTTAAAAAGAGGAAAGGTTTCTTTTGGCTCACAGTTTCAGAGTCCTCATTTATGGTCACTCAGCTCCATTGCTTGTGGACTCATGTGGTGAGGCAGAGCATCATTGCCACACCGGTGAAGGAGGAAAGCTATTCAACTGGCGGTCAGGAAACAGAAAGAGAGGGTCATGCTATGCAGATCCATATGGCTGTCTGAAAATTGCTATATAGACAAGGCTATCCTTGAACACACAGAGAGCTGCCTGTTTCTGCCTTCGAGTGCCGAGATTAAAGGTGTACACCACCATCCCCAGTTGTTGTTTTTGTTTGCTTGCTTCTTTAAAACACAGGGACTCCCTATATAGACCAGGCTGTCCTGGAACTTACTAAGTAGACCAGGCTGGCCTTGAACTCATGATCCTCTTGCTTCAGTCTTGAATGTTGGCATTATGGATGTGTGCCATCGTACCTGCTTGTTCATACTGTTTCCAAAAAAGTCTACTGTGCAACAACTTCAGAGTTCAGTCACCACAGCTCTCAATTGCATCAAGAAGCTACTTGAGTGACTCTTCTCTCAGTGTGTCACTCCTGTGGCTTGCAGGCCACATGCATGTTGGGTTGGCTATCAATAAAGCCACTGAATATGTAGACGATAATTTTATATTGCAATGTCAAAAGGCATCTAAGCGTGGGTAAGAGCGTGTCATTGTTTCCACATAATGACTATGTTAATGTTTTTTTTTTATCTGTGATCAAATGTAGCAGCAAACAGGGAGGAATTACTCCTGTCAGAGCAGAGTTGTGGAGTGTCCATGGCAGAAAGCTTGGGGGAGAAACTGACCCCATGATGGACAGGAAACAAGAGGGGAGAAAGCCTGGCTCCTCCTTTCCTGTTTCAATCCATTTGGGCCCCCAGCCTGGGGGGTGGTGCCTCTCACATTCAGGGTGGGTCTTCTCTCCTTGATTAACCCTCTGTAGAAACACTCTCAGAGACACACTCCCCACTCAGAGGGTGAGCCTGGCAGCCTGAGTTACAGAATCCTGGTAATCGTAAGTGAGGGTGTAGTGAAACCACAGACCTGGACCACCGTGTGGGTAGAAAGAAAGGTTTATTGAGGATCAAACTCCAAGGCTATCTCTTGGGAGGGGCAGAGAGAAGCAAAATGGTGGAAACCTAAGCAGGTTTTACGCTACTCTCAGCAGAGTGGGCCTTAGAGCTGGTAAAGGCTGTTCAGGCTGACGGGGAACTAGATGCCCTTTGCCAGATAGTTGACCTTTGGGGTGGATTAAAGACGGTTCCTGGTAAAAAGAAATTCACCTTTAGGCTTGTTTACCCAGCCAAAGTTATTCTGTTTCGAATACTGTCACCAGCACTGCCATTTTGTAGGATCACTTGGCCTAACGGTAACAATGGAAGAGAACTCCATGATGTTGTCCTTTGACACCCACCCTTGATATAATAACAATGAATAAAAATTCTTTAAAAGACTAAGGATCACAATGGCAAATTTGCCTGATGAGTCTTTTGGAGAATATTAAGCATTTTTTAAAAAATATTCTAAGAATATAACCTTAACATATATAAAACATTGGGGCCTGGTTGACTCTTGGTAAGGAGTCATTGGTTAAGGGTCAAGGCTTCAAAGAAAGAATGTTTTGCCTTCATAGTTAGAACTGAATGGTGAATATATATTATATAAAATAACAAAATTAAATGCCTTATTTTTGTGTGGTTTTGTGTGTGTGTATACACACATGTGTGGTATTATGCACTATAAAAGTACTTTTTATTTGCCTTATGTGATTGTCATCTCAGAGGCTGACTGCTGAATAAGCTCACCCTTTCTAGTTCTTTCTTAACTCTGATTCTTTCAACTCAATTGTTCTGACTCAAATTCGTCTTTAAGCTGACAGATTCAATCTGGTTTTTCTCAGCTTCTCACTGAATTGCTCTGCTTGGCCTCGAACCAACTCTGGCGGTGTGTTCTACTCTTCTGGAGCTTTCTTATTCTCTGCCTTCAACTGCCTTTGCTGACCTGCTCTGAACTGCATGAACTCAGATGAGCTCCACCGCACTCACTGCACCGCACTCACTGCACTGACTCCCAGCTGAATCAACTGAGCCAACTGGACTGATGCTCTTAAAGAGCTGTTTTCCCGAGAGTCAGACATATCCTATCTCTGACTCATTCTGTCAAATCTTTCTCTGATTCATCACTTTGTCTGCCCCTCAATTAGACATAATTGTTTAGGTTAAAGTTGTATACTAAGGGTGCGTCTGCATTCCAGCCAGATCACACAGGCCTAGAAGGTCTTTGGATGTAGTCAGAAGAGCCATGTTGTTGGACTAATATTCCTCTCTAGTGCACACTTGGGGTGCAGACAGGTGCATATGCTGTGGAGACCAGATGCTGATATCAGTGTCTCTCTTGATTACTCTGCACTTTATTTTTTGAGACAGAGTCTTTCCCTGAACCTTGAGCTCAGTGGTTGGTTACGCTGTCTAGTCAGCTACTTCCAGGGCTCTGCCTGTGTCTGTCTACACAGTTCTGGGGTAATAGACATGAGCTGTCATGTACAGATTTTTTTTTTCTTTTTAATTTGGGATCTGAGGATCCAAACTCAGTTTCAGGGCAGAGCAAGCACTCTGCTTACTGAGTCATCTCCCTAACCCTGCTTAAGCAGTTTTAAGCCATTTAGATCTGATATCAGGGCAATTAAGGGGCAGAAAATTCTGTGGTTTAGTTGAGTCATATAAAATAAATCAGCAAGACCTTTTTTCTCCCTATCAGAAATCACCTTGATGATGGCACAATACAACCTAACTGCCCTCCTGACCTCTGTACCTCTGGTATCTCCATGTATGCAAAAGCCCTGTGTTTGTTGGTGGGTGAAGAACTCAGTCTGAGACCTCATTGGAGTCTATGTTAATATGCTTGGTGTCCTTTAACAGCCACTGACGACTCCTGCCTGGGCATCCAGGTGAAACCACCCCCGTGAACTTGGCTTTTATAACCAAGTGCTCACTCAATATCTTCCCTTGGATGTTGTCACATCAAAACAAGCACATCCAGTCATCTCTGTGTACCGACTCCCGGATTGGTACTTGGACGTGCCGCTCTACCAGATGGACAGGTGTAACCTCAAAACCAGTTCCTCCTCACACCCCACATTTAATTGTCACCTCACCTAATTGTCAGCTCCAGAGTGCTACCTTGCTCATTTGTTACATTGCCTTCTCTTCTTGTTCATTTGGGTCATTGTGACAACCCTGTGGTGATCAGCTCTCTGCCACCATAACAAAGGGACTTGAGAAAGTCAAGCTAAGGGAGGGAGAAGGGATTTGGGCTCATAGTTTCTTGTCCATGGTCACTTGGCTCTATTGTCCCTGGGCAGTGGTGAGACACAGCATTGTGGAAGGAGTATGCAATGGAGCACAGACACTTATCCATGGCAGCAAGAAACAAAGAGAAAGGGTCCAAGGACAAGGCACACCTTCAATGTCATGTCCCTAGTGACTAGGCCCCACTTCTTAAGATTCCAACCATCTCTCCATAGCATCACCAGCAGGGGAACCAAACCTTTGCAGGCAGTTAAGAACTAACTCAATTCCTAATTGGTGTCTTCCTGTTTGCTTTTTGAACACAGTCAACAGAATCAGACCAAATCTGACTTAGACTTGTTGGCTGAAACTCCCAGTGTTTCCTATATATGTCCCATAACACTATATACCATTGTGTGGTGGTTTAAGTATGCCTAGCACAGAGAATGGCACTATTTTGGAGGTGTGGCCTTGGAGTAGGTGTGTCACTGTGGTCATGGGTTCAACCTAGCTGCCAGGAAGCCAGTCTTCTCCTGTCTGCCTTCAGATGAAGATGTAGAACTCTCAGCTCTTCCTGCACCATGTGTGCCTGGATGCTACCATGTTCCTGCCTTGATGATAATGGACTGAACCTCTGAACCTGTAAGCCAGCCCCAATTAAATGTTTTTATAAGAGTTGCCTTGGTCATGGTGTCTCTTCACAGCAGTAAAACCCTAACTAAGACATGGTGGTTCTCCACCTTCCTAATGCTGTGAACCTTTAATACAGTTCCTCATGTTGTACTGACCCCTCCCCCCCAGCATAAAATTAATTTCATTGCTACTTCATAACTGTAATTGTGCTACAGTTACAATTTATAATGTAAATAGCTATGTTTTCTGATGGTCTTAGGTAACCTCTGTGAAAGGGGTCGTTCCATCCCCAAAGGGGTCAAGACACAGAGGTTGAGAACTGCTGCTCCTTCCTGATTCTAGGCACAGGCGTAGTAGCTTCTGTATTCTTTCAGATAGGGTCTCACCATACAGCCCTGGCTGGGCTGGAACTCTTTGTGTAGACCATACTGGTCTTAAAATCATAGAGTTCTGTTGTTCTCTGCCTCCTGACTGATAGAATTAAAAGCAAGCACCACCTTGCCTGGCTGGCGCCTGTGCTCTCCCTTGACCACTCAGAGCACAAGAGCTCTGTCCTTGCTATACCCTCTGCCAGGGAACTCTCCTTTCCAAATGGCTATGAGACTCACTCTCTTCAGATGGCACACACAGAGGTCTCAGGATGCTCTGTCTGTACCCACACTCCCTTTTGCTCTGCCCACCTCCATTTCCACCCCATCCCTTTTTGGCAGCTTATCTCAAACATGAAGCAAGCCACATGTTCACTCACCTACCTTACACGTTTTCTGCCTCTCAGACCTGAAGCTCTCTCCATGAATGTAGGAAGGCTTGTCTGTTGTCCATAGCTGGCCCTTAGATCTGTAATAACATACACACACACACACACACACATACACACACACACACACACACACACACACACACAGGATATTCAACAAGCACTTGAAGAAACGAACAAGTCACTCTCTTGTGTCACTCTGGGGAGTGGAGCTTACTATCCCCTGTGCTCTGTTGTGGAAGGACTCCTTTGAGTGGCTTCCTTGCCCTGCTCTCCCTGTGGCCCGTTTGCCTGTTTGCCTGTTTGCTTGCTGTTCGGCACTTAGCACCTGCCAAGCGGTCCCTGGCTGTGCCCACATCTGTGTTCCAACATCTGTTCTGTCTTTAGCATTGCACTGAGACGTGTCCTGAGCCAAAGGGCAGGGAGGTGTACAGGCCAGCCAGGGGTTGGGTGGTCACAGGCTCAACCCAAGGGGCAGCCACTGCAGTGCCCAGCCCAGGTGGGGATTTAGGTTTCTTAAGAGAAACTGGAAGTTTGGGTTACTGTGTTTGAGACAGGGTCTCGTGAAGCCCAGGATGGCCTCACATTCACTATGCAGCGGAGGATAGCCTTGAACTTTCAGGTGACCATATCTAGCTTGGTTTTATTGTTTTTAAAGAATAGGTTTCTTAGCTTTGAAAAACAGAAAACTGTAACACTTCTCTGCAAATAAGGTGGGCTTGTTTTGTTTTGTTGTTTTGTTTTCTGAGATAGATTTTTCTCTGTGTAAGTGCCCAGGATGTCCTGAAAATTGTTCTGTAGACCAGATTGGCTTCAAACTCAGAGATCCATCTGCCCATGCCTCCCATATGCTAAAGGAGTATATCACTACTGCTTGGCTAGCAAATAAGGTTTTAATTAACGGCATCCTAAGAGACACTAGTTTGTGACTTCCCTGTACTCTGCTGACCCTGCCGTTGCCGCTGCCACTGCCGCCTGGGTTGTCCCTGAGATGGAATTCATCAAGAGTTGCTATATCACAGGAAAAATTTTATCTTACAGTCTCATTGTTTTACAGCAATCCTAGTAAGTGAAGACCTCTGTTTCCAGAATCCAGGGTTGTCCTTTTCTAAGGAGCATGTGTCACACGCGGGCAGTCACGCCTGTGGGAGGGAAGCCTTAGCCTGGTACCTTTGAGAGGAGCTAAACTCAGGGGATGAAGACCAAAGGCTGAGCAGTGATGTGGGCATTGGGCAGAGGCTGAAGAGGATGCAGGTTCTGTGGAGGTTTTTATTTACCAAGAACTGTGGAGCTTCCGTGTTGGCTCTCTCCTTGGTCTCCCTACAGCGGGCATTGGGCAGAGGCTGAAGAGGATGCAGGTTCTGTGGAGGTTTTTATTTACCAAGAACTGTGGAGCTTCCGTGTTGGCTCTCTCCTTGGTCTCCCTACAGCATCTTTAGTACACATCCTCATAGTTGATGGACTGCGGTGTCCGTGGAATCGCTTCTGTGGGAGCTTGATGGAAAAGGCGCCATCTGGTCGAGTCACTGTGTAAACAGCAACAGGAGGAGGTAGTCTCTTTCTGTTCCAGGGTCAGGCCTCAGTTTCCCCCTGGGTGCCCATCTCATCACATGTTCTATTTCATAAACTCAAATGGGCACCAGGAAAGTATCTGTGCATTTAGAATTAAAGCCTTTTTTTTTTTTTTTTTTTTTTTTTTTTGGTCTGGAAACCAGGGAGGACCCGTGTCAGGGCTGTGGGCCACTGAGGATTCTTCTGGCTTGGTAGGGACAAATGCAGAAGGAGCTGGGACTCCAGGGTCCACTGTGTCTAATTCTAAGCCCAGGTCAGGTCCTTGTTTTCCCTTTGAGATTGAGTCTTGCTATGTAGCCCAGGCTGGCCTCAAACTCAGTCCTCTTGCCACCAGCTCCAGGGTTTCTGAGTTTACAGCCACACCATCGACACTGGTACTTGTTATCCAAGGGCACCACTCTGGCTTCCAAAGGCTTGCCTGCAAATCTTAAAATTTACCAGACGGTGGCTGACAGGAATTCTCCTTTGGTTTGGCCTGTACTTGGCTCCCTTGAACTGGACCTTTCGGGAGAGCAAAGAAAGCCTAGTTCTTCAAGGGTGGTCTAGTGCTTAGAATACTAGTGGTTGGGAGCCACAACGCTGTGGTGTCTGTACGGCCTTGGCTTAGTCTCCTCTTGGTGACAGCCTTTCCCTTGCTCCACTTTGGTTAGGACCTGCGAGGCTGCTATGGACAGTAAACTTGTTCCCATGTAGCTATTCTTAAGTAGAGTGGTTTCTGGGCTCCTGCCTAGGCGCTCAGGAGGCAGCTGGAACCGTCTCAGCGAGCAAGCCCTACTTTCCAGATACCTGTTAATGTTTCATGCAGAACACCTGCTCCTTTGTGAATACCAAAGATTCCACAAACAACTCTGACCTTCACTGAGCCGCCTTCTCAGCCATACCCCACCAGGTTCCTGACTCCTAACATCGAGTGGCCCTCAGCCACTCCCCTATCACCACACCCAGTCATCCCAGGGTTTCCAGCTGTGGCATACCAAAATCCCTCTGCAAAGTTACCCTACTTGGGAGCACAGGGTCCCCAACAGCCTCTGAGACTTTCAGCTCTTCCCAAGCATCAAGTGAACTCAGGTACAGGTGCCCAGTGGGCTCTGCGTGCAGCCCCAGGCTTCCTGGCCACCTGTACACCGCTTCCCTCCGAACACCCACTTGAGTGTCCAACCACAGTTAAGGCCATGATAAAGTGCTAAATCCCCGTGCTTTCCTGAAAAAATAATCACCGAGAGCCCCCTTTGATTTCTAGGGCCATTGAGACTCCTTGCTGCCCTTCCTGTCAGGCCTGCCCTTTGAACAAGCTCACTCCATAATTTAGAGTTTGAATCTCGTTTTAAATGGCAGTTAAAAATTGTGTGTGGCAGTTCACAATGAAATTTAGCTTGACAGCTTGGACATAAAACTAAAAATAAATGACTTCACATCCAAATAATAAGTAATAACAATGTTAGCCTGCATAAGAATAGCAGGGCTGGATTCAAATACAATATTAATTTTAGGGATATGAGTGACTGGGGAGAGTCAGAGGAAAGAAACAAATCCTTCACATAGCAACCGTCTCCTCTTATCCCCCAGGCAACCGGCTGCCTTTCACCTCCGCGGCTCGGCAATTACGTGGTGTAACGGAGGCAACGCAAATAAGCAGAAAGATTTTATTAAACCAAATGAGCAAATCATCTGCGTATTATTGCGATTTGATTGACACTGACAAGTGTCGAGCAGACTCGGATGTGAATATGATAAAGAAGCCGGCAGAAAAGCTCTTGATAATGTTACTCTTGATAAAGTTGCCTGGCCACCCTCGCTCAGCAAATAAAGCGGAGGGGACTAGAACGCATATTAATTCTCCCGGTTTGCAGCCCAGCGGAGGACGGGAGGGGAGAAAAGTTGCAACGGCTTCGGCATGTGGCATTTTATATGAATACCAAAATTGCATTCATGATTCACACAGACTTTACGATAATATATTAATATTAAAACTAAAGGTCACCCCACATAACAGTTAAGCTGCCTGAGCTTCAACCTTTATACCAATAACAGACTCTGGGAAGTAAGGGAGAAATATTTGAATATCAAAAAAAATTTTTATTTTATTTTATTTTATTTTTATTTGGGAAGATTGCTGGCTAACACCAGCTGAGGTAGCCCTCACCCACCTGCCCTCTCCGGGGACAATTAAAGGGCTACCTCCAGGACGGCTGCAGTCAGACAGCTGAGGCTGCCTGTGAGGAGAGACGATTAATTGCCACAGGCCTTCGGGCCCTCGCATGCCTGCGTTCCACTAATGATTCCCTTCTGAGCAGGTGGAGCGAGCTACCGCCATGCCAGCTTTCCAAACGGAGTCAGCACAAAACTTTCCCAGGCTACCAGGGCGCTCCGAGCAAATGGCCCAGCCCAGGCAAGGCTCTGTCTAGGACGATTTAGGGAGAGACCTGCCTGGAGGCAGGGGGGCAGCTAGGGTGACCTCTGGCGCTCCCCCACCCCTCCCCAAGAGCTGGTTTGCTCTGATTCTGTCAGGCAGGATGGCTCAAACAAGAATATCTTGGGTAAGGTGAGTGGAACCGGAAATGGCCCTAGAAGAGCTTAGAGAAGAAAGGGGGACCTGAGGAGGATGGCTGGTCACCCCACTGAGGCTTTCCTCCAAGCCAGAGAGATGTTTCCACAAGCAGTAACATCTGCTTCTGGAGAAAACGAGTTTTAAGTGTTGGTCCTTAGCTGCCCAAGGAAATGTCAAGTGTGGGCTGCCGAGATAGGGTGGGCCAGCAACCCAGTGAGCCCATCACCTCATAGCTGACAGAGCCCGCGTGTGCTTTAGACTTGAGTCTTTCCTCTTTTAGCGAACTCACTGGTAGCTTGCAGTTGACCACAGTGAGAGGAATTTACACCACGGGAATTGGCAAATGCTATAAAGCATCCCACTGGCCGGTGGGTGGTGGGTAAGGTAAGGAGAGAGGTCGCTTTCACCAGATCTCTGGGTCCCTTCAGTCTTTTACCAGTACCCCCACAAAGACATGGGAAGATGGCTTCGTGAACTCCAATATGACACAAAATAAGGGGAAGGGAGCAGGGTTAGACAAAGGCCATCTGACTGCTACTGTGAGACAGACAGCTCAGATAGTATCTGCCCGTTGGGAAAGAACCTGGGCTCTGGTTTCTGTCTTCTCTCTGCCCTAGCATCTCCCTTGCTCAGTCAGCACAGTGTCTCTGGTCTCTTATGGCATTCTGGTGACCTGCTCTCTCTCTCTCTCTCTCTCTCTCTCTCTCTCTCTCTCTCTCTCTCTCTCTCTCTCTCTCTCTCTCTCTCTCTCTCTCTCTCTCTTTCTTGATTCTGGTCACTCCCCAACTGGCTCAGCCTCAACTTTGGCTTCCCAGGGTGGCCTAATTCAGGAGGACCAACCCAGGGACTTCTATCTGGTGTCTGAGCAGAAACCTCTGTGCTCCCTTTATTGCTTTCTGTCACAGTTTTCCTTCTCCAAACCAAGCTAAGAGGCGGGGCCCAGGAGACACATCCAGTGGGCCCTCTCCTGCCTCCACACTCCCAAGTGTTTTCCAAACATGGCCTGGGGGTTGGGGCAGGCAAGAACGTTAATACACCAGTGAGAAATAAAACCAAGGGCCTGCAGAGGTGATGTAGCAGGACAGTGCTTGCCATGAACATGCAAGGACCTGTGTTTGGTCTCAGCACCCATAAAGAAAGTCAAGTGTGGCGCTACATGCCTCTAATCCCAGCCCTGGGGAGTAAAGATAGGGAGATTCTCGGCTAGTGTTGGCCACTAAATCTAGCTAAATTGGTGTGCTTCAGGTTCAGTAAGAGGCTCTGTCTCAAAAAAAGATGGAGTAGAAATACTAAAGTAATAGAGAAATAATAGGATGTAATAGAGAAAACACTTGACTTATGATACAGTGGTATGGCATGCACCCTTGATTGATGGTGTACATATATAACCCTAGCCCCACACTATAGAACAAAAATTTTAAAATAACAAATAAAATTGTTTTCTAAATGTTGTTTCTAATCTAAAAATGTCCCCTTCCCCCTACTAATGTACTACGGATTGAACGTTGGACATCCTAGGCAAGCACTCACCCCTGAGCTGTAGCCCCAGCCCTCTCTTTCCCTCTTTGAGAAAGCTTCTCATGAGATCACCCAGGCTGCCCTCAACCTCAAGCTGTATCCCTAGCAGGCTGGAACTTGCTGTCCTGCCTCAGCCTGTGGAGTAGCTAGAACCACAGGCTACCACAGAATGACATACCACATGGCCCAGGGGGACACTGGGACATCTTCACCACTCTGAAAGATGTCCAAGCACTGATGCCTCTAGGCTTGGGGCTTGATCTGATAAAGGGAGGATCAAGATTATATTCTAAAAGGCAAAGATAGGAGGAGGAGAGAAGAGGAAAGGGGAAGGGAGGAGAGGAGACAGAGACAGAGATACAGAAAGACAGACAGAGGGACAGGGGAAGGGAGAGAGAGACAGAGAGACAGAGAGAGAGAGAACAAAGAAGGTAGAAAGAGAGACAGACAGACAGGCAGACAGACAGACAGAGAGATCCTGATAAGTCTGGCTTGCCTTGCACACTCTAATTCTGGATGTCATGAAGTGACTGTAATTTCCTCTCTTGTGTTTCTTCTGTGAGTGACTGTGACCCTTTCACACTCCCCTAGGAAGTCTTTACACCCCAGATGAGGAGGGAGAGATTATATTCTAAAAGGCAAAGATAGGGTAATTCATGTTTTTTTCTAATGACTTCTACTGCAGCTCTTAGGAGTGCTCTGTTGGCATCCACACCTTAGGTACGGAGGCTCTTTACCTTCCCTGTAGTGTGTGTGACAGTCACTGGGAACCCTTCCTCTAGAGCAGCCACCCGAGGTAGGATCCCATCCCCTGTCTCTATGCCTACAAGCACTGCAACATGCTCTAAAGCACACGAGGCTGTGAAGAAAGCTAAACCACATGATTGCAGGTAGGTGCCTGCTGTCAGGGTGAGGTTGGAGACATCCTTGGGATAGTTTCTTCCATCTTCCTCCTTTAGGCTAAGCTGTTAGGAGGGCTGAAACTCTGCCTCCTTTCTCCCTTGCCACATCCCAAAGAGCCACGGACACTTGGTAGGTACAGGATCAAAGTGCTGACCATGAATGAGAGCGGGCCTTTTTAATATCTCTGCAGTGGTTCCAGGGAATGGGATAGGAGACTGACTAGGATCTCAGCTTGTCACGTCAATATGAATCCAAAGCCCCATCTGGGCCTTCTCGAAAGAGTTCTCCCGCAGGCTGAAAACTGGGAGACACACAGAGTGACATCAAGCGTCTCTGTTGCTCTTCCGGAACTTTCGCCACCTTCGTTTTTGTTCTCGATGAGTATTTCAGGTGCCGGACAATTACTGTGCATGCACAGAATTGAGCGTTCATTAATGAATAATTGCAGTGCTCTAGAGATATAGGGGGTGGGTAGGTAAGCTTCAGGCCAGCCTGGGCTACATAGCACACCCCCATCTTATCAAAACAAAACAAAAACAAAACAACAAAAAAATCAGAACAAATGAATAACTCAATAAAGCGTGTATTGTGTTATCTCGTCTTTACATCTATCCTGTTAGTGTTACTAATGTGAGATACACAAGTACTAACTTATCCACCAATTGGTATATACAAATACAATGTCATGTATATAATGTCATATATACATTGCCATCAGCATCCCTACTTAATCCTGCTTAGTGCTCTGAAGGAAAACTAAAGCTGAGATAAAAGGCCTCTAAATTCTATAACATTGTAAGGATTAAAATTCATCTAATTTATTTGAAATGCTAACAGCCACGACCCTGATTCATACATGTTGAATACTCAATATCTGTAAGATATGTGAACACTCATCCTTGACTTTATGCCTGCAGAAACTGACACTTTATTTTAGATGAACAGACTATTTTCCCAAGGAACCTTTCTAAGCTCTGTTTCCCCATTGTTTTTGGAGTGGAAACTTTGTAACCCAGCCCTGGAGACCAAGGAGATGCTCAACCCTGAGCCCTTTCCCAATCTAATGCATGCAAGTGTTCATGCCATCAGAAAAATACCCGTTAAGTACCAGTGTAACCAGTTAAGATTTTGACAAGGGTTTTCATCCTGGAAAGATGACACAAAAAAAGTGACCAAGACATTGCAGATTGTGTCACAAAGGAAATACAGAGCAAAGGGCCAGTGAGCACCCAACAGGGAGGAGTCTTGAGCAGAAATGTCTGGAGGTCACTGCAGCCTGTGCCCATGAGGAGCAGCAAAGGGGAGCACCCTGCGAAGAGGTGTGAGGGGAGCCAGTTCACACTAGGCCTCAAGGATCAGAAGGAAATACTAACACTATGTTAAATCTGAAGGAAATACAACTTTTAGAAAAAGCAGAAAGGTTTTCAAGCTGGAGAACAGCTAACAACTGTGCTACCTGCAAAGGCACCCCTGCCAGCCGTAGAAAGAACTGTTACTCTGCAGCCATGTGAGTGACTTTCAAACACTATACGCCAAGCGATAAAAGACAGATTTTGGAGGTAAGAGTGTATCTCAGAGAGCAGTTGTTTGGCATACGCAAGGCCATGGGTTCAATGCCCAGTCTTAGAAGGAAGGTGAAGTTTATATTCATAACTCATTCTTGCACAATAAAATGATTTCTAAAGCCCGCAGGGGCAGCGAAGCAAACTCCGACCAAGCACCTGATCATCCATCCGGAAGGAGAGCAATGGAAACTGCAGGGTGCTGTCTTACTTTCAGAGAAGGAAGTTCCGTGATTCCTCACAAATGAGACCCGTCCTTGGAGCTTTCTGAAGCTGCGGTGACAGAGCCAAGGGATTCACAGTACTCATTACTCACATTACCGGAAGCTAAACGTGCTCTCTTATTGAGTCAGCTGGGAAAAGAGGAACACCCTGTGACACACAGGCTACCGCTGGGACGAGAACGCCGGCACAGCAGAGTCCACAGCCGCAGAGCCTGGGGCTGCTCCCTCAGGGACAAGGTGAGGACCCTAGCATTTCAGAATCTCAGTCCCCCACCTGTAAAGAGCGTGTCTGGGACTCAATACCTATGGCCCCTTCATTATAGATGCTTAGCCGTTAGTCTGTGGGTTTACAGCATGCAGCTTCCTGAGTGATAAGTGGGGGCCCAGAAACCCACCCCGGGCACATCCTCCCATCCTTAGGACAACATTGGCCTCATCTGCTCTACTGTTGAAGTAATCGTGTTCTTAAATAAACTCGGTTTTTAAAATGTATATTTCTAAAAGTAAACTTTATATTACAGTAGTAATATAAATATAATCAGCAATGCAAAGGAAGGATGGCCGAGGCAGCAGCACAGTGGTGGTCCAGGCTGGCCCATGCAGCCCTGGGTTGATGTCTGTATTTCTTTCTTTTTTTTTTAAATTCATTTATTTATTATATGTAAGTACACTGTAGCTGTCTTCAGACAATCCAGAATAAGGGAGTCAGATCTTGTTACAGATGGTTGTGAGCCACCATGTGGTTGCTGGGATTTGAACTCTGAACCTTCAGAAGAGCAGTCGAGTGCTCTTACCCACTGAGCCATCTCACCAGCCCAATGTCTGTATTTCTTTAAGAAGATATGGTGAAGAGAGGCATCATAGACCTATTAGCACCAAGCTGAGATGCTCTTTGCAATGCCTTGTCTGTGTGCCACCCAATAATACGTTCCACCAGTCGCTGACAAACACACACACACACACACATATGGCACACACAATTAAAGAATTAGAGACCATGGATTTGAGAGAGCAAGCAGGTACATGGGAAGGGTTGGAGGGAGGAAAGGGAAAATGATGCAAATATATTTTAATTAAAAAAATTAAAACCATTGAAAAGCACATTTATTTATGGTGTGTGTTGAGGGGGGCAGGTCATAGAGAACGCGTACTATGGCACCTGATTGGAGGTCAGAGAAGAACTTGTGGAGTTTGTTTCTCTCCTTCCAGGGAAGTGTTTTAACATTGATTGTGATCATGATTGGAAAACTCTGAATATATTAAAAGCCATTGACATATGTATCATACATATGACATATATATCTGTAGAACTATTTAAATATTTTAATACTGTGTGTGTGTGTGTGAAGGTATGTGCACATGAATACAAATGACCACAGAGACTAGAAGAGAGTGTTACCCTTTAGGTGGTGGGTGCTGGAAATTGACCTTAGGTCTTCTGGAAGAGGAGTGTACACTCTTACCAACTGAGCCATCTCTCCAGCCTTATTCCACTTTATACATGTATACAGTGTATCTTGATCTTATCCAGCCCTTACTAGCCCCTTCCCCTAGATTCTCCTCAACTCTTTCTTTCTTTTTATGAACTCTCTGAGTCCTGTCAGTGTTGCCCACATGTGTGTGAGTGTGGGGCCATCTACAGGAGCAGGAGCAACCTACAAGGGGCCACAGCATTAAAGACAATGGACTCTGCCCTGCAGCCATCAACTGCCACTAGCTCCTCAGCTAGGGCTGGGGCCTTGGGAGCTCCCCCTCCCACCCCCACCGCCCACCCCCACTCCCACCCCCACTCCCACTCCCACCCCTACCCCCACCCAAGCTGGGGTGTTAAGTGGCCAGATCTGTGTAGCTCTTCTATAAATGTCCCATGAGTGCAGGCGTACAACATGGGGAGATGACAGCAGTTCAGAGCACCTCTCCCATCCCCAGCTTGTACATTCTTCCCGCCCCCTTCTTCCATAATGTTCCCTGAGCTTTGGGAGGGAAGGAGTTGACCTAGAGAACCCATTTAGGGCCAAGCACTCAACAGTGATTCCCAGCTCTTTGAGCAACTATGAGCCTCTGCACTGTAAGTAGCCCCTCTGACCTAGGTTGAAAAGATCACTGGTCTCTGGGGATGTGCCGATGTATTTAGAATGCAGGTTGACAACATGAGGATTTAGCAAAACAACACTAGCCACCCGGACCCCTGCCTACAGATTTAAAGTATCAGGCATACTGTAATGCCTGTGGATCAGGGTCTTAAATCTAACCAGAAAGTGGTTGGCTATACTCTTAACAGTCAGGCCACTATCTGGACCAGTGAGCACATCTTGCCTGGCAAATAACTATTAGAGCATGCAGGGTCCAGGGGTAGGCAATACTGACCCAAATCCACAGGAATTGAGGAACAAAGAAGACAGAAGGAGTAATAGGAACCAGGAGGTCTTGTATAAGCTGATGACCTATGCCAAACAAGTCTACGAAGAAGTACAGCATCCTATGTACTATTTACATTGGGTGAACAGACAGCTAAGTTAGACAATATTGGCAAAGGGAACACAGGATACCTCAGACACAGCTGCCTTGGGACTGATAACCACAGTCCAGGGGGAAGAGTTGGGTCTCTAAAACCCACAACCTTGACTCCTTTGAGACATTGGCTCCAGCCCCAGACTGGCCTTGCCAACTCCATTCCTGGACAAAGACACAAATCTGAACTTTCTTTTGCACTTTCATTAGGACCTCTGAGAAAGTCGTGGGACAGTTCAGCTCCCAGGAAAATCCTATTGACTTTTCTATTCCAGACATCTGTATAACACCTTCCACCAGCCAGCAAGGAGCAAGACTCACAGTTTCATATTGATTTCCGTATGGCCTGCAACCCTAAAGTGCGTGGTGCCTTCGACAATAGGGTCTTATGTTGACTGCTGTATGGGTAAATTGCATGGGATTTGAATTGTCTCAGTAAAGCTGTTCTGACATCTAGACAGCTTTGTGCATCAGCTGTGCGTGCGCCTGGACGGCAGGTGGTGGGTGAAAAACCCCGATGATGTTTGCATAGAGCAGTGCTTGTGGCCATGGCTACATGTAAGAACCGTGGTAGAGCAGCTTCAGAGTCTCCATCTGACGCCGCCGAGACTTTTCGCAGCAGAAGTTCTGCTGCACCAGCCTCTGGTTTTAAAAGTTTCCCCTAGCGGGGGCTAGAGAAATAACCCAACAGTTAAGAGCACAGACTGATTCTTACAGAGGACCAGAGTTCAAGTCCCAGCATTTACATGGTGGCTCAATCTGTAACTCCAGTTCCAGAGATCATATGCTGTCTCCTGGCCACTTTGGGCACTGCATGTGCATGGTGCACATATATACACACAGGCAAAACAGCTATACACATAAAATACAAATAAATACATCTTTTTTTCTTTTCTTTTTCTTTTTCAATCTTCCCCAGGGATTCTTACAGACAGGAATAGTAGTAATTACCCACTGGAATGGAGAATTCCCAAGTAAAGAGATAAACTCAGCTGTGCACAGCATCATGTATCTATAATCCTAGAACTCGGGAAGCTGAAGGCAGGAGGATTAAGAGTTTGAGGTCAGGCTGGAGAGATGGCTCAGCGGTTAAGAGCACTGACTGCTCTTCCAGAGGTCCTGAGTTCAATTCCCAGCAACCACATGGTGGCTCACAACCATCTGTAATGAGATCTGATGCCCTCTTCTGGTGTGTGTCTGAAGAAAACTACAGTGTACTCATATAAATAAAAATAAATAAATCTTAAAAAAAAACCGAAGAGTTTGAGGTCTGCTTGGGCTATGAATATCTTGTCTCAAAACAGTACACCCTCCCCCAATGAGGCAAACTGAGTCCAGAAAATGTCTGTGCCTTTGTACTTTCCCAGACTAGCCCCACTTGCCCTGATAGCACCTTACTCCGAAACACACGGCTCTCAATTTTATGAGCTTTGAACAAAAGTTAGGTGTATGAATGGCTATGATCACAAAATTAGATACATATTGGTAAGGATGCAGAGAAAGTGTACCACTGACAGAGAACCACAGGATACAGCCATGCCGAGAACACGTGGGAGTGGAAGACACCCCGTAGCCCCCAGCATGGTATATACATATAGTTATTCAGCTATAAAGAGAATGGAATTCTTAAACTAGGAGGTGGGTGAACCTTGATAAGGTCATGTTCAGCAAAGCCAGCCAAGTACAAAAGGGAGAGAATTGGATGACTTCACTGAGGAGGCAATGAGAATAAGAAATTCTTAATGAAAGCTTAATGGGTCACTGTATCAGCCCCCTTCTTATCACTAAAATGAAGTACTACAGGAAGGTTGGAGGTTGAAAAGTGACATGCATCCCTGACTCTGATGAGAGCTTCTCTTGGCCAGCAGGAATGACAGGCACCTCTAACAGGTACGGGCAGGGAAGTAAGAAGACGCACAGTGAAACAGGAAGCCAGAGGGTCTGGGGCTCTACCACCCTTTGAAGGGTAGTGCCTCCAGGAGCTTACACATTGTCTCAACACGTGTCACCTCCTGACTGACAGATTCCCACCACACAAATCTCTAGGGGGAAAATCAGATCTCAACCACTGTAGTTACTGAGGGCTGGAGAGGAGGAGTGGGGCTTAGTGGTTGATGAGTGCATAATTAGATTTAATTAAGTATATGTGTGTGTATGAGTATGTGTGAGTGTGTGTGTGAGTGAACATGTGAGTATGTGTATGTGTGTGAGAGCATGTGAGTGTGTGTATGTGTGAGAGTGTGTAAGAGTGTGTGTATGTGTGAGAGTGTGTAAGAGTGTGTGTATGTGTGAGTATGTGTGTATATGTGTGAGTGTGTCTGAGTGTGTATCTGAGTGTGTATGTGAGAGTGAGCATGTGTATGTGGGTGAGAGTATGTATGAGTGTGTGTGGGAGCATGTGTGTGTATGTGTAAGAGTGTGTGTATATGAGCATGTGTGTATATGTGTGAGAGTGTCTGAGTGTGTGGGAGTGTGTATGTGAGTGGTGTGTGTGTGCCAGTGAGAGCCAGAGGCAAACTCCCCTAGAACCAGAGTTCCAAGCAGTTGTGAGCCACTCAGTGCTGTGTACCAGGACTCATATTCTTCAGGTCTTTGGCAAGCGCAGTACATATTCTAAATCACTGAGTCACCTCTCCAGCTCCCAAACTTCCACTTAGGATGCTGAAATGGGTAGTGATAATGGTTATTGATAATGGTTTTATAACATTGTGAGGGAATCCAATGCCAACACAGTGCACACTTCAAACTACTGGAATGGCAAACACGGAAGTGCATATGTTGCCATAATATAAATCTTAATATGGCCAGGCATGGTGGCCCACACTTTTAATCCCAGCACCCAAGAGACAGAGTCAGGTAGATCTATGTGAGTCTGAAGGCAGCCTAGGTGAGTGTGTTCCAGGCCAGTTAAGACCACATAGTGAGACTATATCTTAAATTAAAAAAAAAGAAAAAAGAAAGAAAGAAAGAAAGAAAGAAAGAAAGAAAGAAAGAAAGAAAGAAAGAAAGAAAGAAAGAAAGAAAGAGAAAGGAATTGGTGAAATTAGGTGCAATGGCTATCTCTACTTGAAGGAAGATTGCTCATAAATTTGCAAGGTCCAGATCCAATAGACCCTTGGAGAGAAAGAACAGCCTGATACCAAGAATGTAACAGTATCATCCACCGATTTGGTTTGTGGTGTTGGCTATACAGAATATGTAATTTTCATAAATGTATGCCCATGCACAGAAGCTGGTTGACAATACTCCCTCTGGTACCCACTGTCATCACCATCCATGCCCACAGACACGGTCCACCTTAACTCCAGTCATCACTCAGAAGGCAGCATGTATTTTGGTAGTGACTGCACTGCTTCCAAATGTACCAAAGGCTGGATGCTCTACATGAGATGGTGGACATCGTGGTACATGAGTTCCAGCTTTACACAACGACAGGGTACAGAGTCACAGGCAGTGCTCATGCTGAAGACACACAGTCAAATGTTGGGCTTGTGTATTTGGTAGGCAACAAAGGCTTCCACACTCAGGTCTCTTTTTCATCACTTCTGGGGAAAAGTTTCCTGCTTGCCAGCCTGAAATAGCCTGCATGTACAGTCTGTAGGAGCTGCCAGTGCCAGCAATGAGACCCCATGATTCTGAGTGTTCTAGCTTGCTTTCTGTTGAAGCTATAAACACCAGGGCCAAAGGTAACTTGGGGAGAAAGGGGCTCGTTTCTTCTTACACCTTTCAGTAATCATTTGTCTGAGGGAAGTGAGGGTAGGAACCCTGCAGGGAAGCTGCTTAATGGCTTATGCTCTACTTGCGCTCAGCTAGCTTGCGCATACAATCCAGGTTCATGCGCCCAGGAGTGGTACAGTCCAGAATGGGACAGGCCCTCCTCCATCAATTAGCAACCAAGAAAAATGTTCTCCCCCAACTCTTCCACAGGCCAATCTGATGGAGGAAATTCCTCAAAGGAAACTCACTCTTCCTAGGTGGGTCAGGTGGACAACCACGATTAGCCATCACATCTAGTCATCTCTGCTCAGTGCAAGGAGGAGTTGTCACATTAGACCTGTCCTCTAGCAATAACCTGCTTCAGATGCCACACCCAAAAGCATGGCTTGCCTGAGCTGGTAACTCTTCCTTATGGAACAGTACTGAAGCCTGAGAGTTCACAGAAGTGTGAACACTGTAGAGGAATTTTAATCCAGCAACAAGGTTGATCTGATCACATGCAAAGACCTGCGTGATCTGGGTCTGTGTGATCTGTCTGGAATTCAGACATGCCCTTAGTACACACCTTTAATCCCAAAAGTTAAAGTTAGTTGGTAGAAGGAAGAACCCATGTTTGAAATGGAGATCTAATTGAGAGGCAGACAAACTGATGAATCAGAGAAAGATCTGACAGAATAGGATATGCCCCTCTTAGGAGAACAGAGAGGAAAGGGAGGCAACAGAAGGGAGAGCAGCACAGAGGGAGAGGGAGAGGGAGAGGGAGAGGGAGAGGGAGAGGGAGAGGCAGAGGCAGAGGCAGAGGCAGAGGCAGAGGCAGAGGCAGAGGGAGAGGGAGAGGGAGAGGGAGAGGGAGAGGGAGAGGGAGAGGGAGAGGGAGAGGGAGAGGGAGAGAGAGGGAGAGGGAGAGGGAGAGGGAGAGGGAGAGGGAGAGGGAGAGGGAGAGGGAGAGGGAGAGGAAGAAGGGAAAGGGAGAAGAAGAAGGAAGAAGGAGGAGGAGGAGACAGTTTTACTGGGGCAGTTATAGAAAGACAGAAGAAAGAGAAGAAGCTAGACACAGGTGAAGACAGAACAACCCAGAGAATGAGAAGGAGCCAGAAGATTAGAACAGATTGTTAGAATTAGTTTGAGGCAAAGCAGAGCAATTCAGAGGGTAAGAGAGAAGCCAGATTGAATCAGTCAGCTTGGAGAGAAGTTTGAGCCAGAACAGCTGAGTTGAACCAGCCAACAGAGAAGAAAAAAAAAAAAAAAAAAGAGTGAGCATATTCAGCACTAAATCTCAGAGGCTGAAAACATTCTGGGCCTAGATTAGATTGTATAGAGGCTAGAAGCTTCCAGAACTAGGCCTAGGTTAGCAGTAAGCCTCATAGACAATAGGACAATAAAGGTTACATTTACAGAACATTGCTTGCCAGCAGGAACCACACAAGGCAGATGATCCATTTCTGATGACAAAACAAAAGATCTGGCACCAGTCACCTCCTGCTTGAGCTTGTGCCCTGTATAGCCTTGGGGCTAGGCAACTCTGAGCAGGAAGAATGGAGTCTAGATCTTTCTCTTACTCTCTGGTGAGTGGAGTGTTTAAGAAAAGAGTCATGAGCAAAACAATGGATTCTAAGGCTTCTGGCAATAAAGAGACTTGAATTTTACCAATGACTGAAATATTCTTTCTGGGGCAGAGAGATAGTTCCTGCCCATTATGATTGTGAGAGAAGGAGGAAGCTTGGAAGAACCCAGAGCCAGAGAGTGGAACAGGAGCGTCTCAGTAAAGGGAAGACACCCAAGTCTAGAGGATCTTTCTTGAGGCACAAATGTGGGTGCTCAGGGAAATTTTCCAGAGCAGTGAAAAGCCCCAAAGTCATTATGATTATTAAAAAAGAATATTGTAAAGATTGGTGTGTCTAAGCTGCCTGCCTCTTGAACTGTATAGCCAGATCTTATTAATGGGGAGAAAGGATAGGTGACCAGTAATGAGTGGCCACTTTTCCTGGGGATCAGGCTTTTATCTAGTGGTGGGTCAAACTAAAGAGCAGAGCAGAGCTGGACACTGTAATATCCAAAATAAATTCAAGACTACCCACTTCCAGCTGCCAGAACAAGATTAACAATTCCCCTGCCCCGCCTCACACCAAAAACCACAAGGACAGACAAAATGAGAGTCACCCTATACAAACCAACCAATGTCTAAAAAGGTTATTGGCTACACCAATTAAAATAAGCCAAACTACCCTGGTGCCTATATCTGGCCCTTACAAAGGTATAAAAAGTGTGTTCTTTCTTTGTTCTGCACCTCTCCTCCAGCCTGCGTGCTGAGAGTGGATTCCCCAACATGTTGGATAAGTAAAATCCTCATGTGTCTTGCAACGATGGCGGTCTCTGTGGTCTTTGTGAGTAAGCATCTTTTGACAAATTACAACAACACCTGAGTCCTGCCCCTATGCAGTTTCTGCAAGTAATTTCAGGGCTGATTGGTTTGTGAAGAGTTCTTTCTCATATACCCTTGACCGAAGACCAATCCTCTATTTGGGGAAGATGCCTCTTTGACTGAGTGCACAGGTTTAGCTTCAGGACACACACACACAGAGCAGTGAGGGAGGAAGGGACCACCCTGAAGCTAGACAGATCAGCCAGATCAACACTGGTGACAAATGACGTAGCAGGTTTCTCAGGTAGCTGGCCCTCACATCCATGAAGAGTTTTTCTAGTGTCAAAGTGATGGAGCCTCTTTTTCGCTCCTGCATTTGGAAGAAAGACCCACCTCTTACTCAGTTAGTTCCCTAAAGAAAATGACCCTGAAATCCATGTCTCATTTCCCATGCTCAGGAACCCCAAGTTAGGAGTTTTTTAAGCCAATGTTTTGGCCAAGAAAGTACTGGCAATAGTTATATGAACCAAGCCATGTCTTTTTACCTTAAGATAAAAGGTTTGAGTATCTTTGTGTATGTGAAGAAAAATGAGGAAGATCACTCTTTAGAAAAATCAGCTCACTTTGAGACCTCCTCGGCGTTATTGCCTCCTTTAATATCGCTGACAGCCTCTTGCAAATGTATCACAAGTTGGCATTTATTAGTGCGAGGCACAAGTAAGGGGCATGTTATTTGATTTGAGTAACAGCTCGGAGCTACAGTTTGAGTCCAGAAATATATTAGTCAGAAACAATCTCATTTAATAACACAGAAACTAATAAAAGAAAAGTATTCCAACTGATTCAGAATTGAATTTATGAATATTGCCTTAGCAGGATTAATGATCAAAACCCCAACCTGTTTGTCACGTTAGAGCTGACTTTTCCATTTAAATGCAGAAGCAGAGGCCAACGAGTCCAAGGGATTGTATATTGCTTCGAAGAAAACCAGTTCATTTTACATGTACGCCTCCAAATTGGCAATAAACTTTAATTACAGGGTCAGATAATCAAATTATAATCAAATGGGCTCACATAAAAATCTATGTTTGAAATTAATGAGACACCAGCCTGCCACGAGGTGTCACGGAACTCCTGTAACTTACTAACCAACACTTCATTTTCATTTAAAAGTCACCTGAAGGACTCTCGCTCCTCAATTTCCACCATGTAGCTTAATTTGATTTAGAAAACATTTCATTCTGAGACCATACAGTGCTATGGATTTTCATATTCATCTCTGAATTCTCCTCCCCTCACCTCGAGGGAGGTCTGCTTTATAATTGACTATGAGATTTCCAAATCCTTGCTATTTCCAGCCTCTCCGACAGAGAGACTGATCCACCCTCATCTGCCTCGGGAGGCCCCGTACCCTGGTGTCAGATGTCATCGCCTCACAGCTGTACACGCTGAAGGGCTGAGGAGCTCGGAAAACTTTGTCTTGGAGAAAGTGCATAGGGCTCAGAAAAATTATTTTGACATTAATAAACACACCGGGAAGTAAATGCCATTGATGCTCAAATCCGATTTACGGCCTCACTGAAAAGCTGAATTGTGCTTTAAACCTCTGTATTTCAAGAAATAAAACCTCTTTGTCTTTTTTTTTTTTTTTTTTTAAGTTTTGTTTCCAGGAGGAGGAGGAAGTGTTGCCGAGTGGCACACAGGTGGGCGTGACCGCGAACGTGGTGAGCGTAGGCCAGGGTTGCTCACAGCTGTGGTGCGCTCTGGGAAGGTGGCAGCAGGAACTCATTCTTGCCCACATACCGAGTGGGAGGCCAGCCTCAGCTTCACGAGCCCTTGGAGAACCATGAGAACAAGAACTGATTAGCCAAGGGGCTCCCAGAACTGTTCAGAGCCATTGCTCTCCCAACAGTGCCGTGAGTTTTCCTCTAAAGATTAGACATTTTGCATCAGTTGTGGTCCTTGTCACCTAAGAGGCTTAGGAAGGAGGACCGTACGAGCACAAAGTTTGAGGCCAGTCTAGACAGCACAATGAGACTCTAGCTTGTCGGTAACATGGTCCTCAGAGCATCTCCCAGGCTGGCCAGGCAGAAGGGAATTTTTAGTGTAAGTATGTCCTCCAAATTGCACAAGATAGACTTAAATAATGCCTTGTTTGTCTGAAGTTCAAATTTAATATGAATATTAAATGACTATGAATATTCAAATGAATATTCCATGCTTTTATCGGCCACATGTAGAGCTAGAGTATGCAGTGTTGGTGTCGACTCCATGACTAACTCAACATCTTCCGTATTTGTCAGATCACTGGAGCAGTACAACCAGCCGGGACCCTTTGCAGTAAGACCGTCACGCCCTTCCACAGCCGTTGACCCAGGCAGCCTAGCATTTGCTTCATATTTGGACATGTTTCCAGGCTACTCTTGGCACTGAGCAAGCCTGGAAAACAGCTCTAGCCTTCCCACTGGGAGAGGCCAGTGATGGCTGTGGAGGTCCGGTACCCAGGAACATGGTCGGTAGTTATATATGACCCGGGATCTACTGAATTGCTAGTCTCAAAGATTCTATTATACGGTTGAGACGTGGTTCAGTAGTTCGGAGCACTGACGGCCCTTACTGAGGATACAGGCTCGATTCTCAGCACCCACATGGCAGCTTGCAACCATCTGTATCTCCAGTTCCAGGGGATTTAATGTCCTTTTTTTTTTTTTTTTTTTGAAAAACACTTATACACATAAAAAATAAAAATAAAAACAGTTCTCTTAAGAATAAAAAAAAAAGTGTCTCCATACATAATAAACTAATTGCTTCCAGTTCAGTAAATACATTTATTATAAAGTAAATGGTTCGAAGCTGGAGAGGTAGCTCAGCAGTTCACTCTCCTGGCTGCTCTTCCAGAGGACCCACATGGTGACTCAGCATCTGTTACTGCAATTCCAGGCGGGTGGTGATGATCTCTTCTGGGCTCTGTAGGCACAGACATACATCCAGGCAAAATACTCACAGGTGTTAAAAAAAAAAGATAAGGTAATTTTAAAAATTATACTATACTACTTGAAAAAGTCACCTTAACTGTGGTTTTGCTCTTTCGTCTGGAGTGCTCAAGGGCTGGTGGTGGGCGCTGCTGGACTCCACATGAGGCTTCTCCTCCCGTGCTGAGGATCACTGCCATGTCGACCTTTTATGGTTTTCCCGCTGGGTAGGAAGGGTCAGAGTAATGGGCTGAGAACCTGAGAGAACCTGATAGCTCCATCCTCTAGAGACACGGAGAAGAGAGGAAGGGTGTCCTGCAGGATGACGGCTCTCTCACTCACTCGGGTCCTTTGTGACCCTTCACACCCCGGGTACCCAGGGAGGAAAGCCGACTCCCCAGCGTAGTAAAGCACACCCTCACTCACTGCACTGCATCTGACACATGCACATTGTGGAGGTAGGGTGTGTGCGGGGGGGGGGGGGGCGGGGGGGGACCAAGGGTGTCCACATGACGGGCCTGGAATTGGGCCACTTCCCTGCATTCCAGGCAGGGCTGGGATGACGTGTGAGGGCCACCACTCATCCTCTTCCTAAATGGTGTTTACTACCAGCAGCGTGAGTCAAAGAGAAGAAGGAGGTCGGGGTTCCCTGCCTTTCAAGAGTTCCTAGCCCAGCATGCAGGAGAAAACACAGTGGCAGTTTGTTTCTTTGGAGAAGATTCCAGACTCCTGGATAACTCTCCTGGCCGGTGCGCAGCCTGTCTAAGGCTGTGACGGTTTGCTCATGTAGGTAAATCACCTATGGAAGGACCCCTGCACCAGCAGTGTGAGAGCCATGTACTGTCTTATTCCAGCCTTGGTCTGGGAATTCCAGCCCTGCCTCAGCTCCCACTTATAAAGCGTGTTTGGTTCCAACATTCTTGGAGTCTTGGTTGAGACCTTCCTAGTTTGCTGTTACTATTTTCTTTTTGCTATGGTCCCATCCTTGTAAGATCTGCCTTTCACAAAACTTTGAGATGTTTTTTCCTACTCTACAGAAACCCAGGGACTGAAGGAGACAGCCTAGAAAATGCTCCCATTTCCAAGAAAGGTCCAAGGAAAGATCACCTGCTGTGCACAGGTCCCTTCGGTTTTGCCTCGCACTGAGAGCAGCCTGAGTCCTGTCAAAGACCAGAGCAACACTGGTGCTCCACACTGGTGCTCCACATCCCAAGCTTCCACACCTTTGGATTCCAACCAATTGCAGATGTGAAACATTTGAATTAAATTGTGCCTGAACTGAGCATTTACATCTTTTCCTGTAAGAATTCCCTAAATATCCAGCAAAACAAACTGCTTGCGCAGCCAGTGCTCGGTGTCCTATGAAGTCCAGGGCTGGCTTGGAGCAGAAGGAGGGTGTGCAGAGGTTCTGTGCAAGCATCAGGCTTTATATGAGAGACGTGAGTGACCTTGGATTTAGGGTCTCAGAACCAGTTGCCATGGGTACTGAGGAACAACTGCAATTGCCTCCCTGAATATGGGAAGAAGGACATGGGAGAAGGAAAAACAAAATAGGAATGACATCAGTCACGACAAGGTGGGACGGGGCTGCGGAAGACGGGTAAACCAGTCTTGTCTTCCATTATCTTCTGAACCCCAGGTCAAAAGCATGCCATACTGCCTGTGTCTCTAGAGATATTATTATTTAAATCATCTGCAAGGTAGAGCAGTTATTAAGAACCATTCTGCAGTGCTCCAACCTACTGTGATGTTCCCAATGCCCCTTCCCATCCAAGGAACACCACTTGCCACCCAGTCCAGTCTCTCTGGGGCTGAGCACTCAAGAATCCTGAAGGTAGATTTTGGTCCAGACATGATGAGGAAGTCCAGGAGGTTGAACCTCGCTGGCAGATGGATGCATATCTCAGAGGACTGGAAGCTCTCCCTTGCTCTATAGCTAGATGTCTCTCTTATGGGAACACCTATACAAAGCCTATAACTGTGAACAACTCAGTGACCACGTACGGCATCAGTGATATGTTTACACAAAGCATGCTCCATGGTAACTCAACATCACATGGAACATGCATATGGGGAGAGCACTCATCTCTCCTGGGCCAGTAAAGAGACCTTGCCATGGCCTGGAGAGATGGCTCAGTGGTTAAGAGCCCTGACTGCTCTTCCAAAGGTCCTGAATTCAAATCCCAGCAACCACGTGGTGGCTCACAACCATCTGTAATGAGATCGGATGCCCTCTTTTTTAGTGTGTCTGAAAAACAGCTACAGTGTACTTACATATAATAAATAAATAAATCTTAAAAAAAATAAGACCTTGACATGTTTATAAACATACAATTTATTTTTGCTCAGTAGGATTTTGACAGGTTATTTTCTTTCATCTTTTTTTTTTCCTTCACAAAACAGTTACTTATTTAGGAAACAGCTAACTATATCTTATTTTTGGACACAGGCTGGCCTCAAACTTGCTACTGATCAAGCCCACGCTGGTCTTGAACTCATGGCCCCTCCTGCTCCAGGTGTGTGGAGCCAAGACCAGCCTACCTACACTTCTGAGGGAAAGATGACTGAAGAGGATAAAAATGTTGCTGATGTATGAGGTTGGCTTCTGCCTCTGCCTGAATCAAAGGACCTCATTCATGCCCGCTGTTTCTACTCTGTCTCTATTTCTGAATCACTCAGGGTTTTGGTCTTTTCTTTCCTTCTTTCTCCACCCATATGGAAATGCTTCACCCAGTCAGAGCAGCCTTCTTTCTGATGATGACTGGGATGGAGTCTAACTCAATGCTATACCAGCCTCACAGTAGGTGCTAATTGAATGTTTGTTGAGAGAATGAGAAAGAACATGGGATCTTGGCATCTTAAAGGCTTGTATGGGTTCCATTGCAACAATAGAGAAACACAGTGGTAAAAGGATATTTAACTCAATTCATAACAAACAGTGGTTTAAAATAGAGACTCCAAGCCGATTTTGGCTAAAGAGGTTCTGGTATATTCTGAACAGCTGTTATTGTAGACATAGTCTGAGTAAATAACTTCCAGCGTAAGCCGCGTCTGCGTTGAATAAACAGTGCAGCTAGAAGAAAACACTTTATTAGTGTTAATTGCAGCGAGCCTGTGCTCCACCCCTCCGCTGCTCGCAGAGAAACCCAGTGCATCCGCTCCTTGCTTAGGCTGTAGATGGAGCCATAGCCTTACAAAAGGCTGTCGCGGCGCGGTGCGCTGGGGGTGCTGGGCTGTAAAAGGCAGATGTTTGGCGCTTCTCTGGCTGAACTTTCTGAGTTTGAACAACCAGAAAACGCAGACTTTTCCGTGTGCTGTGCAGCTTACAGGGATGGAGGATGCTGATGGTGGTGGCGGCTTCAGCCTTTAACTGCCCCCCAGCCCCCATTTGACCTCAACAGAGCTTGGGGAAGAAGAGGCCCAAGAGTCCTGCAGACATTTTTTTTAAGCCTGTGGTAGCCCAGAAGGTCTCTGAGACAGAGTCTGGCCTGGCAGCAGAGATGGCAGGGCACCTAGCCTTGCTGCCCTGATTGTGCCTTCTCTTTACCAGCAGGCCTTACACCCAGGCTGCTAGCACCTGGGCATTTCTGGTTGCTGGGGGCTGCCTGGCTCGTTCAGGCAGGCTCCAGTGCTAGGCATCTATGCTCCAGCAGTGTTGGTCTGTCCAGCAGGCACGAGAGAGAGAACGCACACTCTGCTTTCTTGGGAGAGAAAGGGCTCACAGGGAGAGAGGAAGAAGAGAAGGTAATGAAAGGGAGACAGTTATCAAGTGTTTCTCTTCATGCTGAGCCTAGATGTAACTACATATGTGAACATACACACAGTATTATAATATGCATGTCTGAAAATGTTATAATGAAACTCATTATTTTATAAGTAAAAGCAATAAAAATACAATCATTTTTGGTTGGGGGCTAGCTTAGTGGTGAAGTGTATGCTTAGCACAGTCAAGGTCCTGAGTTTGATCCCCAGCATACACACACACAGAGGGAGAGAGAAAGAGACAGAGAAACAGAGAGGAGAGAAAGAAAGAAAAGGAGAAAGAGCTTTAAAGAATATTTGAGTGTGTGTGCACACTACAGATGTATCTTTGAGGATCCATATAACTGCTACTCACAAACATTCTGGTCTCAGAACACCCTCATACTCTTAAAAAAATAACTTATTGGGAAAAATGTCACTCAAGCATTGAGGAATTTGGAAGAAATATCATCTAGCTACAAATGTTAGTAATGTAGATGTGGCATTTGTATACCTACAGAGAGGCTGGGGCAAGGAAGAGGCATGTGTCGCCAGCTACTCCTCTGCACAGTTCCAGCCCTGATGACAACTGTCCTTCTCCTCCAAACTTTCTGTGTCCTGTGCACGAAATCCCTCACTAAATTCTGAGAAATTGATTTTGGACAATCTCCCAGGACTTCTCCAGTGTGGCATCCACATTAAACCACAGAAAGTTTTGAGGGTTCCTTGGGTATGCAGTACCCCTCTCTGCAACCAGATTTGCTCACAGTATAGGTCTACTGACCCTACATCTCTCTTTGCCTGCCCCTACTGGTAGTTAGTTCTGCCTTACCTACCATCAGGTGTGGACTTTTCTGTTGTTCCTTTGGTGTGATGTCCCAGGCTGGCTCACATTATCCCTGGCTTTTCTTTTTGAAAGAACAGATATGGTTTGGGAGGACTTGGCAGGGGGTGGGGTGGGTGGGATGGGAGGTCATTAGCAGACACTGGGAAAAGCTCCTTCTAACCACAATAATAGCTGCCAGGGGATTCTGTCAGACTGGGAAAGGCCTTCAGGCACTCGTTGGATGTTTGAGCACCTTTAGTGCCTTGCCCTGCGCTGGCCATGGCTTCCTGGCCTTGATAGATGCAGGCTATGCAGGCTATGCAGGCTTTGAGTTCTGGGCTTTGCCATTTCACGGAGGCCTGGGTCCTAAACCTGCAGTGGCAATTATGGCGTGTGAAGGGCAGGGTGAAGGGGACCTTGTCCTTATTTTCTTTCCTTGATGGAGGGAGAAAAGCATCCAGTATGGGGAATGCTTTAGTTTTCTGAGTTAGGGGTTCTATTCCTGTGAGAAAACACCATGACCAAAAGCAACTTGGGGAGAAAAGTTTCAGTACACAGCTCGCATCTCAGGTTACCACTGAGGAAAGTCAGGGTAGGAACTCAAACAGGGCAGGAACCTGGAGTCGGGACATGATGGAGGCCAAGGTTGAGTATTGCTCCATCCTGCTTGCTCAGTCTGCCCAGGGGGCAACACCACCCATGATGGGCTGGGTCCTCCCAGAACACTAATTAAGAAAATGCACTACAGACTTGGCTATTGGCAAATCTTGGAGGCATTTTCTCTATGGGAGAGTCCTTCTTCCCAAATGACTCTGGCTTGTGTCGAGTTGACAGAGTTGACATAGAACTCGCTAGCAGAGTGAGCTTGCTTGCTTTTGTCTATGGGAGTTAATCGTGAAAAGCTTTTGGAGACTGAGCACATTTCCCTCACAAACACAAGTGCAAGTGACTTGAGTGCTGAGTGTTAATGGCTTAAGAAGCGATTGGCCTCCAGGAAGGTTCCAGAAGGAAAGATTCCATCCACAGAAAGCATGCTTGATTCTGACAAAGGGACACAGGAGTAGAGCCGAGGCTGGAGAACGTGGTGGTTGGTTACCCTTAGGAAATTTCCAGGGCAAGATTCTTCCATGAAGGGAAAGAGTCAATGTGTTCCACGGGAGGACACACTTTGCTCAGGCCAAACAGAGAAAGGGTTCTGAGCACTGGGGGTGGGGGTGGGGCAACAAGGCTGGAGCCTGGGGACAGGGCAAATGTGACGGGGACAGGCCAGCGGGATGACCTGGAGCACTGTGCTGTAGAGAAGCCCGGAGTTGCTTTGGGAAGCCCCAGAGACACTGTTGAGATCTGTCCGAGCTGCAGCTGTGCAGATTCTAAATGAGCAGCAGTACCTGGGACGGGGGCTAGCAGGTGCGTTTGGGTGACAGAAGTCTGATGAAGGGGACCAGGGGAAAGCATAGCGCACATACAAGGGGCTATGGAGTTTTCATTAGGAAACGAACTTGACCTTGGGTCGGAAGAGAGGCCCTGCCTTCCATTTGGATGAGGGTCTCAGGATAGCTGGCTCTCATCCGACCTCCTCACACTTGAACCTAGGACTGGCCCAATGTATTCCTGGCATATGTGGAGAATATGGGTTCCACTGGAACCCGTGAATCTGGAGCACGTTTTCTAGACGAGAGCTGTCTACCTACATTGCTGCTGTGCTGGGCAAGAGATGGGGAAGAGTAAGGCCAGAGCAATGAGGGTTAAAAGCAACTGTCATCAAGTTCCCATCTCCACTAGGTCCTGTCCCCAACCCCCTCAGCCTCTCCACCCCCAGCCCCTCAGTCCCCAGGACTTGGCAGACGAGCTAGACTTTCCTGGCATTGGGCTATGAAGCCAGTTGGCTTGTGAGCTTTGAGAAGCTTTGAGCAGCCTGCATCTCTAGGGTCTGCCTGGGAGGTGAGAGTCTTGCTGGAGGGGGCCCAACAGTTCTTCTGGGGGTACACGGGTAGGCTTTGGCTCTCTTAATGCAATGATGACAGGGATAGCAAGGTAAGGCTAAGTATGGCTGGGATTCAGGGCAGATCTCACAGCTGAAGCGAGTCCCAAAGAGCTTCAGGGAGTCATGGTTCCTGGTGGGAAACCAGTTCTTGCTGACCTGGAAACAAACAGCAGGGCTCTGAAACCCAAGGAGCAGGTTCCATCTGGGATGCTAAGACAGGCTTTAGAGTTGTAAAGACTTCTGTGACCCAGTGCCCACAACTGGCAGAGAAGGCTCTTAGGTCCAAGCTTTATGCAGACACTTAAGGAGGCGGCTTCCTTGTCTCTTTGCATTACTGTCACAGTCAGCATACCCCGTTCCTGGCTAGTGGGAGCAGGGAGCTTGGGTTCCTCTCTGAAGTGGGGATCCCTTACTGGGAGGAATCATCAGCATGTTTGACCCATTTACCCGGCACTTTTGGTGACCAGCTGCCCTGCCTGCCTCCTTTTCCTGAAAAGACGAAGTCTCAAGAGGCCACAAAGGAGGAAGAATGGGTGGTGACTGAAGGATTTATGCCACATCAGCTTTCTCTCTTTCTCTCTCTCTCCCGCTTAGCATCCTGTCTCAATTCACCCTCACGTGGTTACCGCTGATATACATGTGGGGTACAAAAGTGCAAAGGAAGGGTAGAGTTAAGCTCCATCCATCCCCATGGAACTAATGAACCAAGAAAGGAACTTGGCATTCTGTTCTGCAGAGAGAAACAGGCTGGGAGACAACAGAATGGATACTCCACAGAGGTTCTTCTCTTCCTAAGTGGGCAAACTTGGGGACTTGGGGTTTTGCTGCTGAACGGGAAGCTAAGCACCTTCTAGGGAGGAGTCTTAGTACGTGGATGAGGCGGAAGCACCTTCTGGAAATAGTCGACTAGGTTCTCCCTGGACAGCTCTTACGGTTCTAGAAGTAAATAACTCAGAAGGAGCTGCCTGATGGCTCTTGGGGCTGAGGACAGACATGGAAGTAACATTGCCTTTACACTCGTGACTCTAAGACCTGTGCGCAGGCGGCTCAGTCACTGGAAGGTACTTAGGTGTAAATCACTGGGAGCAAGCATGGGCTGCTGGTACAGAGGGTTGGCTTTCTGTCAGAATTCTTTCCATAGGTCTGCTAGCCTAACCAAAGTGCTGTTCAAAGGCCATGTCCTAGAGACCCTGTCCCAGGGCTATGCCCTAGAGAAAAGGATGCTGAAGAGAGAACTTTTGGAGTTATCTGTGAGGCCCCGGGCAGAAGTTCAAGATCCTGGAAGAGAGATGTAAGCGAACAACACTGTCCCTTCTCCAAGTTCTGTTTTACACTTTTCAGGTCTGTGCAAGGTGAGAGGAATACACCAGCTGGCGACTCAGGAAAGGTGGACCAGAAGCCTCCAACCAGCACAGTGACTGACTCTACACTGCATGGAACCCAAGGAAAGCTGACTAGGCCATGCAGTCAGAGAAAAGGCTATACCACTTGTGGCCCAGCTCAGACTGGAAACAACTGCTTCCTTCCACCATCCTGGAGAGGTGGCTCTTAGCAGGGTGGGAATAAAGAGGGAGGCTTAGATCTTGTGACCATGCTGGGTTGGAACAAGCAACAGCAAGGAAGTCACTCCCGTGTGAGAGAAGACAGATCATATTCTAATGCAACATTTGAAAAAAAAACATAAACCTAATACAAAAATCCACAATGAATAAAATACCAAAAAAATTAAATAAAGTCAGAATTAGCATTACTGACTCTTAGGTTCAAATATAGCTGAACAATGGCTGTGTCATAGAGCCTGTTTTCATTAAATAAAAACATTGATTGATTTGTGCGTGTGTGATTTAAAGAAGGAAGCAAGGGACACATCCTAGACTGGGTGCCTCTTGGCACATATCTGTAACCTTTGCAGTCAGGAGGCCAAAACAGAAGGATAATGAGTTCCAGGTCGGCTTGGGCCACATGGCAAAGCCCAGCCTCAAAAAGAAAAAGGAAGGAAAAGAAGGGAAGGGAGAAAGAGAGGGAGGAAGAAGAAGCGAGGAAGAGAGGAAGAAGGGAGAGGAGGGGAGGAGCAGGGAGGAACCCCATGAATAAGTGGGTTTGTCCGGAAGAGCAGACACCTGGGTGATATTCCTTCAGCATACTGTTGTGCTCAGAAGACGCTGCCCCAAGTACGGCACTTTGGTTCAGGAGCCCTGAGCTAAAGACAGCGCCGTCTTATATTAGTTTCGTCTCTATTGCTACACCCACGACTCAATGCAGTGTACAGGAAGAAGCATTTATTTGGGGTCTTATAGGTCCAAAGGGAACGTTGGTAATAGTGGAAGGGTCTCAGTAGGCGGTCTGAGCAGGGGGCTGAGGGATCACATCTGTGATCCCTCACACAAAACTGAGAGGATGAACCGGAAGTGGGGCAAGGCCCGCAGGGCGCCTCACAATTTTTTCTCTATGGCAGCAAGAGCTCTGCAAACAGCGCCACCCACTGGGGACCGAGTGTTCTAGTACCGGAGGTTACTGGGAACATTTCTCATTTGAACCACCACAGCCGCCCCCAGCTTTGCCTCTGGATACTCCCCTCTCTAGGAGTCAAAGCGAGGCTTTCTCCGAGGAGTCTCTTGTCAGACTAGGATATGTTCCCCCAGGACAGATTAACTACTGGTTGCGATGAAGCTCCTCACTGGGCTCGGCATTACCCAGAAGGCATCCATCCGGTAGAAGAGACCGGAAGTTGAGCTTTACCTCCAGAGCCCAGGAGACATTTATCCTATGGGGCTGTCTGTTCTTTGGGCCCTTATCTTCCCTAAAGATAATTTACTTCTTCTGTACAATTACTTATGGCCCACATTTCCTGCTCTCCTAAGGGGGCATTTAACCTGCAGCCACGGGGCCTTTTATATGAGCCCATTATCTGTTATAATATACAATAAGACATGGGCTTCGGAGTGCTTGAGAAAGGAAAGAGACACACAGTCTGGAGGTTCTAGAGCACGGGGCCAATAGCAGCCCTGTTCTGGTAGGGACCCCAGAGTGGATGACATCATGGCAGGAACACAGGCAAACAGGAGAGGTCACACAGGGACAGGAAACTGAGAGTGAGCAGGGAGGAGGCAGGCTTCCTGCTCTTTTATAACACCCCCCCCTCAGAACTGACCAAGTTTCCAGGACAACTACATTATTTCTTTCCAAGGCCATGCGGACCATAACCTAACCCTTACCACCAAGCCACACACAGCTTCGGGGTCCCATTAGCTCCCACACTGCCGCAACAGGGACCAAGCTTTGGGGAACACCCACAAATAGTCTTTAAAGCACCGCTCCTCTCCGTGAGTTTTGTACTTGGTGGTTTCCTGTGTGCTCAGTAAGAATACATTTTTATGCTTTTTCTATTTGAGTGGATTTGTTTTTTAGGAACCTTTAGAACCTGGTTCCCAAACTTCCTAACACTGGAACCCTTTGATATAGTTCCTCATGTTGTGGTGACCCCTCCCCAACAATTAAATCGTTGTATTGGTACTTCAGAACTGTAATTTTGCTACAGTTATGAACTGTAATGTAAATAGTTTCGGAACTACAGGTTTGCAAGGGGTCGCGACCCCATAGGTTGAGAACCACCGCGTTAGAGGCTGGTGGAGAACTTCCTACAACCTCCTTGACCACCACAAGAAAAAAGGGTCCCCCTGGACTCTAAGACTTAGAGCCTCTGCCCAGGGACAAGCCACATGTTCACACATCACTGCAGGCACCCAGGCTTCAAGGGACTCTGAATACAGATGCTGGGCACAGAGCCAAGGGGCCCCACTGGTCTATGTGAGGTGGTGAGTTGATTTGATTTTGTCTCAATGGGAACTTTCTTTGGATCTCTTTCCCTGCCTTCGCTGCACATTTCAAAACAACATTCCTTTACGCACAAGCCTTAGGACATCAAATGCTTCCACGCCCTCTGCAAGGAGTGCTTTGGGCTCCTCCTTTGCTCTTTTTTCTTTTAAAGAGTTCCATGTAAAATCAGATGTTAACTCTCTCTTGAGTAAACCCAAGTGGAAAGGTTTTCTTTCTTCTCGTTTACTAACACCAACGACAATCAGAACAGGTGGAAAGAATATGTGCCCCCCTTGCAGCACAGTGGATAAAAGTTGAGAGGAAAAACTCTTAAGTTGTTACACATGTAACCAATGGTTCCTATTTTCTATTGGTGAGAAGAATGGAGAGCAAGGCTTAAAGAGAGGCCCAGCAGGAAGAACTGATTGCCTCTTTAACCAGGGCGGGCTTCTTCTCTAAACTAATTTTGTTTTGTGTCCTAGTCAACACCAGCTTCTTCCACTTTGGAATGCAAGCTCTCATCAGACCTCCATTTTCTGAAGGCAACAAGCTCCTAACTAGAGCAGGATTTGAGGCTTAGCAATGGCCGGAGTCTTGCACCCTGAAAGGTATGCAGAATCCTGCAGCCGGCTTTGATCTAGAAGTTGATTGGTTCAAAGTGACAATTCTGATCTTGGAGCTGTCTACTCTCTATCCTACCTGTGAAGGAAAAGTTTTTTTTTTTTTTTTTTTTTTTTTAGTCCAAATCCTTGGCTGCTGGTAGAAACAGATCATCTCTTAAGGGATGTTTTGCAGGGTGACTGTCTTAGCTTCCTTTCTGTTGCTGTGATAGAAATACCCTGACTGATAATGTAAGGAAAAGGAGGTCTTGTATCACACACTTTTAGTTCTAACCCATCACAGCAGGTAAACCGATGCAGCAGGAGCTAGAAGCAGCTGTTCACAGTACATCCCCAGTCAGGAGTGGCAAGCCATGGACCCACTCATGCACATATGCCCACTTTGCTCTCTCCCATTTTAGCCAGCTCAGGATCTCTGCCAGGGCATGGTCTTGCCCATAATCTATTCACGGCAACTGACTTAATCAAGATAACCCCTCAAAGATAGTCTCAGAGGCTAACCTTCATCAAGACAATCCCTTCCAGGTGTCCCCAAGGGCCTGCCTCCTAGGTGTCAAGTTGACAAACAGTACTAACCATCACTCAAGACCCAGACACTTCTTTTTCTCTTAAATGCCACGTGAAAGGACAATTTCATTAGCGCCATTGCATATGGTATAGAGGGTGCCACAATCACACAGAGCACTCAAGCTAGCGGCTTGTTTCCCTCCAAGGCTGACTCTCTAACCTCCCAGCTGCCTGTTTTCAAACACCCAGACTTTATGCAGGATGCTCAATGGGTTCTGCCTCATGACAGATAAAAACTGCCTGCGGTTGGTCTCATGATGAGGGAAGGAGGCAGATGATCTTTCGGTCTTCAGTCACAACAGTTCCAAAATGCCTTACACAGCATGGAGAATACAGAAAATTTTAGGCCTAGTGAGTGTCTCTCCTTGGTGCAACATGCACATTTCTCATGCTAAAGCAGCGGATGGGTAAGAAACAACCCCATCGCCATTCCTACAGCATCTTCCCGCCTCAGAGCATGGCCACTCACAATGCAACTCAGTCCTAGCACCTACTCACCTTTGAGGTTGTCTGTAAGGCTCTGTCCTCAACACAAAACAAGCATCTTCATTAGATCGGCCTGCTTCCAAGACACCGCCATCACAGGGGGCCTGTTGCCTGCTGATATTCCCTCAGGAGGAGGGGTGGGGAGGAGCATCAGGTCTTCACCTGAGATTTCAGCCACCATCTCCGGCCATCTGTGTGCAATTCTACCCACTAGGTTGAGAGGTTATGCGGCAGCAGCGAAGTTATTGTCTTGAGGCTTTCCAGCATGGCTGCTCTGGGGGTCTCCCACAATTCTGCCAGTAAACCCTTACCCTAAGTAAGCTGTCCAAACTCCTTGGTCTCTAGGATCCTGAGCATACTGCGCAAGTGCTGACCAGTGAGCTACACGATGGGCTCTCTTGTTTCTGTGTCTTCATTGGTAAATACTTGGTTAGGATTCTGCTTATTTATTGTGTGTGTGTATGTTGAGATCAGGAGCTGGCTCTCCCAGCTGGCTCTCTCTTACTTTATTTTGAGGCAGGATATTTCTTATTGTTTCTGCTTCTAAGCAGTGTCCTGACCTGTGCGCTTTCACCGATCCTCCTGTCTCTGTCTCCCACCTTACTAGAGGATCACTGGGATTACAGCTGTGATTCTACTGTGTGCAGATTTTTAACATGGGTTCCGGGAGGGGGTGGGGGTGAAACACGGGTTGTTAGGTTTGAGTGTCAAGTGCTTTTACTCTGAGTCTGATTCTATTAAAAATCAACGCCGGGCGTGGTGGCGCACGCCTTTAATCCCAGCACTCGGGAGGCAGAGGCAGGCAGATTTCTGAGTTTGAGGCCAGCCTGGTCTACAAAGTGAGTTCCAGGACAGCCAGGGCTATACAGAGAAACCCTGTCTCAAAAACACCAAAAAAAAAAAAAACAAAAACAAAAACCCAAAACAACAACAACAACAAAAAATCAACACCCTGGACCCTTGGAATGGATGAATTTTTCATGTGAGGTATGTCTTAACAAACTGTAAGATACAGTTGTAAGTATAGTAAAGTCCCTCATGGACCTCTGTCATTAGCTGTCATACTCCTGCCACCAGAAGCCACCACTCTCCATCTTGGTGTTCCTAGAGGTGCTGTGTTTAAGATGCAGGATGCGCAAAACACTTTTCTAAACACTTACTGCGTAGGTCACAAGCTGTTCTTTTCCTTACTGTGTTTATTTCAAGATGTGTTTGGAAACACACACACACATACACAGTAGAGAATGACTGATGAAGAGGCAGACTGGGGTGATGGGGACTAACAACAGGAAGCATGCTAAGTACTGAAATCATGCGAGGGTGAGGGGCAGCTCTTGCTCCAGTACCCTCAGGGGCAAGAGTCCCACTGACACTGTCAGGACTTTTAGCCTTTAGAACCATGCAAGAGTACATTTCTGATTTAAGCACGAAGCTGACCTGAGTGGATTGAGGTCATGATTACATGCAGTGTCTGTGCATGTAGTTTCTGTGAAGGCCAGAAGAGGGACCTGGGTCTCCTGGAACTGGAGTCACACAGATGGTTATGAGCTGCCTTGTGTGTGCTGGGAGTGGAACCCAGATCCCTGGGAAGAGTGGCTGGTGCTCTTAACCACTGTGCCATCTCTCCAGCACTTATAAAAGAAAGGACTGAAAACTGTGTCCTTCTTCCTTCACTTGGCATTTTAATTTTTCTAAGCATTCTTTATGTTCTTCCTGCCTAGTCATTTTTATGGGGTCCTCATGGTGCTCTTTTATGAGGTCCCATTGATTTTAGAGCATAAGCTATTTGTGTTCTGTTCAGGAAATTTTCCCTTGTGCCCATGTGCTCGAGGCTCTTCCCCACTTTCTCTTCTACTAGATTCAGTGTCTCTGGTTTTATGTGAAGGTGCTGGATCCACTTGGACTTGAGCTTTGTACAAGGAGATAAGAATGGATCAATTTGAATTCTTCTACATGCAGACCGCCAGTTGTGCCAGCACCACTTGTTGAAAATGCTGTCTTTTTTTCCACTGGATGGTTTTAGTTCCGTTGTCAAAGATCAAATGACCATAGGTGTGTGGGTTCATTTCTGGGTCTTCAATTCTATTCCATGGATCTACTTGCCTGTCACTGTACCAGTACCATGCAGTTTTGTTTTTCTTTTAAATCACAATTATTCTGTAGTACAGCTTGAGGTCAGGGATGATAATTCCTCCAGAAGTTCTTTTATTGTTCAGAATGTTTTTTGCTATCCTGAATTTTTTTGTTATTCCAGATGAATTTGCAAATTGCTCTTTCTAGCTCTGTGAAGAATTGAGTTGTAATTTTGATGGGGATTGCATTGAATCTGTAGATTGTTTTCAGCAAGACAGTCATTTTTACTATATTAATCCTACCAATTCATGAGCATGGGAGATCTTTCCATCTTCTGAGATCTTCGATTTCTTTCTTCAGAGACTTGAAGTTCTTGGCATACAGATATTTCACTTGCTTAGTTATAGTAACAAAAATTGCAAAGCTTTATAAGGCAAAAACACAGTCAATAGGACAAAACGGCAACCAACAGATTGGGAAAAGATCTTTACCAACCCTACATCTGATAGAGGGTTAATATCCAATATATACAAAGAACTCAAGAAGTTAGACTACAGAGAATCAAATACCCCTATTAAAAAATGAGGTACAGAGCTAAACTAAAAATTCTCAACCAAGGAGTGTTAAATGACTGAGAAGCACCTTAAGAAATGTTCAACATCCTTAGTCATCAGAGAAATGCAAATCAAAACAACCCTTAGATTCCACCTCACACCAGACAGAATGGCTAAGATAAAAAATTCAGGTGATAGCAGATGCTGTCAAGAATGTAGAGAAAGAACACTCCTCCATTGTTGGTGGGATTGCAAGCTGGTATAACCACTCTGGAAATCAGTTTGGCGGTTCCTCAGAAAATTGGACATCGTACTACCTGAGGACCCAGATATACCACTCCTGGACATATATCCAGAAGATGCTCCAACATGTAATAAGGACACGTGCTCCACTATGGTCATAGCAGCCTTATTTAAAATAGCCAGAAGCTGGAAAGAACCCAGATGTCCTTTAACAGAGGAATGGATACAGAAAATGTGATACAGATACACAATGGAGTACCACTCAGCTATTAAAAACAATGAATTCATGAAGTTCTTAGGCAAATGAATGGAACCAGAAAATATCATTCTGAGTGAGGTAACTCAATCACAAAAGAACACACATGGTATATACTCACTGATAATTAAGTGGATATTAGCCCAGAAGTTCAGAATACTCAAGATACAATTCACAGACCACATGAAGCTCAAGAAGAAGGAAGACCACAGGGTGGATACTTTGGTCCTTCTTAGAAGGGAGAACAAAATACCCATGGGAAGAGATACTGAGACAATGTTTGGAACAGAAACTGAAGGAAAGGCCATTCAGTGACTGTCCCACTGGGGATCCATCCCATATACAGTTACCAGACACTATTGTGGATGCCAACAAGTGCTTGCTGACAGGAGCCTGATATAGCTGTCTCCTGACAAATACAGAGCCAGTGCCTGACAAATACAGAGGTGGAGGCTCACAGCCATCCATTGGACTGAGCACAGGATCCCCAATGAAGGAGCTAGAGAAAGGACCCAAGGAGCTGAAGGCGTTTGCAGCCCCATAGGAAGAACAAAAATATGAACCAACCAGTACCCCCAGAGCTTCCTGGGTCCAAACCACCAACCAAAGGGTATACATGGAGGGACCCTTGGCTCCAGCAGCATATGTAGCAGAGGATGGCTAGTGGGACATCAATGAGAGGAGAAGCCCTTGGTCTTGTGAAGGCTCATGGGGAATGTCAAGATAGGGAAGCAGGAGTGGTTGGGTTGGTGGGGGGTGTGTGTGGAGGTGATGGGATTGGGATGGGATAGGGGGGCATTCAGAGGGGAAATGAGGAAAGGGGAAATTTTGCAATATAAATAAAGAAAACATATAATAAGGAAATAAAATAAAATAAGGAGAAAAACCAAAGAAAAACCACGGTGCTCAGGCTGCCGACCCACTGAAGCATGCTTTTCTGTAAATATTTTCACTCTTTCACCCATTTTCTGTGGGCTGGGTTTTCTTCTTGCTTTCTCTAGGAGGACTTTGTACATTAGGAAAATAAGCAGTTTTCTTGCTTTTAAAAGCTATTTTTCCAAGTTTTTCATTCGTATTTTAATTAATTTTGTCATAAAAAGATGTTCATTTTCATGCAGCCAAATTTATGCCACCTGCCTTTGGGTACGTCTCCAAGTGTACCTCCCGGCACTGGCTTCTTCCAGGGTTTCCAGAGTTTGTGTTCTTTGACTTGTGAAGGATCCGATTAACCTTTCTCTAGACGCCTTTTCAGTATGGTCAACCCCAGTATTGAATAGTCTATTTTTCTCTGACTATTTGATATGTCACTTCTGGTGTGCCAGCTTGGGATATGTGTGAAGTCACTAGAGCTGAGTTATGCCATATTTACCCTCTTCAAACAGACACCATTTAAGCACATTATATTTTAAATATGATATTCTTTTTATTCTATTTTTATAAGTGTGTGTGTATGTGCAAGTACTGGAAGAGGACAGAGAGATTAAATCCTCCTGGAGCTGGAGTTACAAATGGTTGTGAATGACATAACATGCTTGCTGGGACTCGAAACCGGGTCCTTTTAGCTGCTGAGCCATCCCTCCAGCCCCCGTGGCACTCCATTTTGTTTGCTGCTCTTTTACTTAGGATTTTTACTGCATTCCTCATCCATGAGGTTGTATTGCAGATCTTTTATGTTCCTGTCCTTATTGTTCATGACTGGTACTCTTCTTGTGAGAAAACAGCTGCAGAAGTGGCTTTGGCTCACAGTTTAAGGGTTTCTTCTGTCACATCAGAGAGTCACGGTGGTAGGAGCTTGAGACAGCTTGTCCCACACTCTGCATGTGAAGCTGGGTGACGAGTACTTGTGCCCAACTCATCCCTGTTCTTCTCTTTCAGCCTGAGCTCCCATCTGTGGAGTGGTTGACTTACACAAGGTGGGCCTTCTCCGTCAAGACCATCCCTCACAGGCATGGGTGGCCGGAAGCTAACCTAACCCAGTGTTTAGCAGACGTCCTGGGGGCTCATCCATGTCGTGGTTCCAATCCTGACAAGACGCCTATCAATACCAACTATCTCCTTTACAATTCTAAATTTATTTACATCACGCAGTGGCTATTGACGTTTCCTCCCTTTTCTGGTACTCTTTGAAGCACACTGAAATCACCTAGATTTTGAAGGGCTCTTTAGAATCCCCAATAAAACAAGTTCCTTCCTTCCTTCCTTCCTTCCTTCCTTCCTTCCTTCCTTCCTTCCTTCCTTCCTTCCTTCCTTCCTTCCTTCCTCCCTCCCTCCCTCCCTCCCTCCCTCCCTCCCTCCCTCCCTCCCTCCCTCCCTCCCTCTCTCTCTCTCTCTCTCTCTCTCTCTCTTTCATAGGCTGATAGTAAATTTGTCTTCTGTGAAAGTTGATCTTTTAAACTTTTCATCTCTACTAGGATGATTTTGATCAGGGGATTTTGTAGACAATTAGCCATTTGCACAGGCCGCAACAACCTGCTAGCCCAGGCTGCCTCAGTCACTGGCTAATCTCCGGCCCACATGCTTAATTGGTACCCACATGTCTTTTTATAATGATTACATCTGTCTAGAGAACTGGTACAAAGCATTACCTTTTTAGTTACCAGTACAACTTGAGTTTTAATCCAATTAATTTCTGTTTTTATTCTTCTCCCATTTGTAATATTTATGTTTTCTTCACTTTCTGGCGTTTGAAATTGGAGTTTGGCTTGCTTTACACCGCACATTGAGTCTAGTTTTTATCCACATGTGATGTGGCCTTTGTCTTTTACTTGTTCCTTTAGGACTCTGAGGGGCAGCACTTGTCAAATCACTTACCAAAAATGGTAATGTTTTCCTTTATGTTTCCTCTTTAAACAGAAGGTTGATATTTTAAAAAATACATACGTTATTGACTAATTTGAAAATAAATTGCAAGCAAAATTCCTGTTCACATTAGTAACAGGTACAAAAGAGGCCCGGTGGGAAACTGAGGAGAACCTGGCAAAGTGTGAAGGACAGGTCACACTCTGCAGAGCGCTTGTGCTCTGTGAAGTGAGGCGCTCATTGGATTTCAAGTCAAGCACCTACACAGCCTCATCGGTTCAGCCAGCACATGAGCTGTGTGACAGCCACTAGAAGAGGGACAGTGAAGGTTCAGTGCACAGTCATGGTGAGGTCAGTGACAGCCACGGCCTGTGCAGCACATGGGCCTTGTCCTGAATGTCCTGTGACTTTCATTCTTTAGTTAACACACAGATAATGGGCTGTATTGTGATGTTCCCACACACGTGTGTCATGTACCTAGTTCATAGTCCCTCTCCCCAACTCTCATCTCCATTTCCCACTTGCTGGTCCCCTTCCTCTCCTCAAATTTGTAACATTCATGTTCCATTACACACACACACACACACACACACACACACACACACACACACACACACACACACGCACACACCAACCACTGGATTTTACACATGAGAGGAAACACACAGTATTTGTCTTCCTGAGTCTGGCTTACTTTGTTTACATGATGGTTCCCAATTCTACTTACTTTCCTGCAAATGACATAATTTCACTCTTCTCTATGGCTGAATAAAATTCTATCATGTGGAAATATACTATATTGTCTACACTTTTAAAAAGATTTACTTATTTTTATATATAAGTATACTGTAGCTGACTAAGAATGTTGGGATTTTCCAAATAGTTATTGCCTTTTGTATTTCTTCCTTTTTTTTTTGAGAACTGTGAGTTCAATTCTTTTGCCTGTTTACTGATGAGATGACCTCTTCTTTGGGGATTTAACTGTTGGGTTCCTTCCATAGCCTAGATGTTATCTCTGTCAGCTGTATGGTCAGCAAACACCTGTTTCTATCCCCTAGGCTCTTGTTTCCTCTCCTGATTGCCTCCGCTGCTCCAGAGAAGCCTTTTAACTTCACACTGCTTCACTTGTCAATTCTTCGGATTATTTCTTCTGCTGAATTCTTTGACCGAAGCTCCTTGCCTACATCTTTAAGAGTATTGTCTGTTTTTCTCCAGCAGTTTTGCAGTTCCAGGTCTTAGATTTTGACTTTGGCTCTGGTGAGAGAAAGGGATCTATCTTCTTAGGCAGAAATCCAGTTTCCCAACATCTTTTGTTGAAGAGATTATCTTTTTCTAATGCTTGTTGTTTTAGAAAGTTGTCATTATTATATGTCAATAGCTGTGCGGGATTATCTCTGCTCTCAGTTCTATTCTGCTGGTTCACTCGTCTTTTTTTTTTTCCACTCGTCTTTTTTTGAGCGAGTACCATGCTGTTTTGCGTTTACAGCTCCGTAGCCTGACACGATCAGCTCGCTCTTGCTGCGTAGGCCTGCTTTGGTTATTTAGGGTCACTTTTGTTTCCATGAGCTGTTCAATAATTTAAAAACATTCATGTGGAAAAACATCCTCCTCTTGAAAAAATGTATTTCCAATTTTGTTGAATTGTGATAAGACAGTGTTCTTGATTTTATATATTCTTGGTAGAACTTATTAAACTTTTCCTGGTACCTCATATAGGACCAATTTCCATAAATGTTCCCAAGCACTTAGAAAAAAGGATACTTTCTGTTTTATAAGGCTGAAAAGTTCAATATGTATTTATAAGGTCTGCTTAAGGATTATAATGCTTATGCTTTTGCCTTCTTCTCCCTCCTCTTCCTCCTCTTCCTCCTCCTCCTCCTCCCTACTTGCCCTGTCCTGAACAGAGAGGACTTGGCCATGGCTCTAATTAATGAATGTTCTGGAGCTTCCCCCACTTTGCCCTGTATTTGTGCTTCATGTAGTCTGTTGCTGTGGTCTTTGCTGTGAATTACGGCCCTTAGACTCAGAGAGCATTTGTTAGGCGGCCTTCTTATCAATGGTGTCTATCTTGTGAGATACCAGGGTCTTCCCCACTGTGCTTCTGCCCAGTGCTCTGCCACCCCTTTGATTTGTTATCTTTTAGAGGCACCCCTTCACAATGAAGGGCTGAGTTCTGCCAAGTGAGTCAAACTGAAAGGTTGTTTCTAAAGTGTGCTAAGATGATTTAAATTTATTGCTGAATTAAAGCTTGTTCTCAGTCTTATTGCTTGCATATATTTACCATGCATGTTCTATTTATCCACTCTCTAGTCTCTGCCTCCGTGTCTGTTAAAGCAAGCTTTTGGTGATCAGCAAGCCTGCCTGGTTCGCTTAGGTGGTTGTTTCCCACTGACTTGGTTACATGGTCTTCCTTTCTTCCCTTTCCCACCTGTGTGTTTTACCTACCTCGAATGATACCACTGACTCATTCATTATCTATGGTCAAATTAATGTATTCTACGTTTGTATTTTCCCTCTTCCTGTAGCTTAAAAAAAAATGTGTACTTTCTCAGAGCACGAGAATAAACATTTCCTCTAATTCTTATGTATAGCTCTGGTCTGCCTGACATCTTTGGTTGGAAGTCGCTGTTCCTGGCTTCTCCCTTAAGGCTCTTCACTTGCATATTATTTAGCTGAAGACTGTCTTCTGGTAAATTCTCAGAGAGGGCACCATTAGTATAATATTCCCCCATTTTTAATGTTTAAGCTGTTCTATAAACAAGCACATGAAAAGATGCTTTGCACCATTAGTTGGTGCTAAGCCACAGGAGACACTGCTTCACACTGGAAGCCGGGACTCTTGCACTTGCCGGCCATGTGCTAGGAAACGGTTCCAAGGATGTGGAAATAGATTGAGGTAGGCATAAAATTATCACATGGCTGAGAAAATCCATTTCTATATGTATACCTCAAAGAGTTGAATTCAAACAAATAGACACTCCTACCTAAATGTTCATAGCAGTACTATTCACAATGCACAAAAGGCAGAGACAGCCCAGATGTCTCAGCTGTCTATCCATCCGCTGATGGATAGAAAACAGTACTAAGCCATTAACAATAATAATGTACTGATACATGTTACAACATGGATGCACCCTGAAGACATGTAAGAAGTTGGGTATATAAGACCCATTAGCACAAAATACCTAGAATAGGTAAACTCATAGAAACAACAACAACAACAAAACAAAACAAAACAAAACAAAACAGGTGGACCCGAAACTGACAGTAGGCACTAGGGAGTAAATGAATATTTTCTTGTGGAGTGATGGAAATGTTTGCAAAGTAGAAAGACGTGGTTGTATGACACTGTGAATGAACTAATGCCACCAAACTGTTCACTTTCACATAGGCAGTTTTATGTCATGTCAATGTCACTGCAGTGAAAGCCACCTCCCTAGACCCCTAATATTGGACGGCTGGTGGAGTAGGAGCTCTTGGCATGTCCTCTCAGCTTTGTGACAGGCTTCTTCACCACTGTCTGCTTTGCATCTTTGCTCCGGAGAGCTCTCATGTTTATCTGATTTCGTCTCTTCATGTAAGCTCCCCCTCCTGCCTAGAACACTAGAGGATTGCTTTCTTTTGCTGTAATTTTGAGTGGTTTTACTTGGATAACTGCTCAGGTTTTTCAAAGCTGAATGCTTGGAAGCAATTTTTCCTACCTGCTGGGCAGCTCTTTCTTGCAGGGGCACTGTCCTATTAGCGCTTTCATGTTAGCTCAGAATCGCTGTATTTTATTATCAGTATCTCTGGTCCCACTTTTCCTCTGGGTCTATCTGCCTGCTTTTTCACTGATCTCTACTTTATTTTCTGCCAGTCTCTCGTCTCTTTCCTTCTACCCACTACCTTTTCTCAGTCTACATTTAGCTGTATTTTTTTCCCCTCTGAGGTATCTTGTAACTTTACTTCAGAGTTAATTTTTTTTCTTCAAATTCTTTCCTAAAGTCAATTCCCCACCTTAGAAATCCAAGGTTTTCAACTTCCACTTGAGTTTTAAGATTCCTGATTTGTGATTTCACGCCCTGTGCAAAGGTTTACTCTTACTTGATGCAGGAGGAATGTTGTAATGCAATGTTCTGTTGAATTCAAGCCGCTGTTTGCTTTTGCAATTTTCCATCCTCTGAAAAGCTTTTCTTTTTCTCTTTGGTTTCTTGAGACAGGGTTTTTCTGTGTAGCCAGGCTGGCCTCAAACTCAGAGATCTGCCTGCCTCTGCATCCCAAGTGCTGGGGATTAAAGGTGTACACCATCACCTGCTGAAAACCCAAGAAGAGCAGCATAAAACCAAAACATAGCTGATAAATGAGGCTTCATTTCTTTCTTTTTTTAAAGTTTTTTTATTCTTTTTTTTAAAGATTTATTTATTTATTTTTGTATATAAATATACCACCATTGCTCTCTTCAGACACACCAGAAGAGTGCACCAGACCCCATTACAGATGGTTGTGAGCCACCATGTGGTTGCTGGGAATTGAACTCAGGACCTTTGGAAGAGCAGTCGGTGCTCTTAAACACTGAGCCATCTCTCCAGCCCCCACTTCATTTCTTCACATATTTATTTCAGTTAATCACTGATAGGAATTTACCAAATGAGTTTATTTCATTATCAGTTATCATTAATGATGTCATTCCCCCCCCCCCCAATCAGGTTGGTGAGTGACCAAATCTCACTTGTGACACAAGTCCCACTCCTGTGACCTACTTCATAGGGCCACTTCTGATGGTCTGTCTTCTTAGCCTGGCTTTCCTGAAAGTAAGCAGATCTTCAACAAGGCTTCCCTGCAGACAGTCTCTGAGCCAGGAAGGAGGGACTGGGAGGAATAAGAGGATTGGATGGAGAAGTCAACACACAGCTGTGTTTTAAAATTGATTACCTCTATGAGTGCTGTGGCTTGATACTGCTAGACCCTTTGAGGATCCACATAGAATACATCTCCATTGTCCATCAGAACAACAGAGAAGGGAATAAGTATTCTTCCAGGGCATTCTGATCCCATTGGCCGTGAGTTTGCTCAGACTACTAACACTCGTGAAAAGGTGAAGGTAAAGATTGAGAGGTAGGTCTAAAAGATGTAGCATAGTACTTCTTACACTTCTATACTATATTACACTTCTGAGACTCATCAGCTAGGGGATCACCACTGTCAAACACTTTTGAACATGTGAATGATAGTAACCTTAGTGTTTAGTTTTTCTTCAAATAAGCTAAATTGTTGTTGGTGGTGGTGGCAGGGAGGTGTTCCATCGATGACCCTTTCAATGATAGTTGCCAAACCATCCCTAGTGTTGGCTGCCTTGAGTGGGGTCCTGTTAACTGAACCATCCGCATCCCTCTTTTTGCAACTGGCTTGCCTGTCATCATGATAACCTAGGTGTTCTAAACACTTTCTGGAAAGTATTCATGTTCCAACTATAAAAGACATGTAGCCATTAGTGCTGCTAAGGTCAACATAGAGCCATTGCCGCAAACTTTGCTTCAAGAGACCTGCTCCCCGAGTCACAATGGTTCTAGACCATACCAGTACTGGAACACTTTACTCTGGTGGCCTCCAGATGACCCTGTTTTCACAGCTCCATATGCCTGCATCCCCAGACCTGGTAGCAGCCGACTTCATAAAATGGGCAGGAAGAGGAACATTTCTCCAGTATACTTAGCAAAAAGCTTGTGATTGATGGGAGAGAGGCCATAATTATGTGAGTTTCATGTTTTCTGAGTCCAGACTCAAATTGTGGAGGACTTGTTTTAATACTAATTTTCTCCCTTCAAGACCCAAATGGATGTTTGAGAGCTAATTCAGGTCATTAGGCATGGGACGAGTGCCTTTACGAACTGAACTACTGCTGGCTCTGCAATAAATCATTCGTAAATCTGCCCTTTTTTATTCTGGAAATTTTTTAAAAAAGATTTTATTATTATATGTAAGTACACTGTATCTGTCTTTTAGACACACCAGAAGAAGGCGTCAGATCTCGTTATGGATGGTTGTGAACCGCCATGTGGTTGCTGAGATTTGAACTACTTTTGGTAGCTACTTTTGTGTTTCCTTTCCTCTCCTGTCTCTTCAGACTTGTAAGTTCCCACGTGACCATAAATCCCTCCCCTTCCCTTCTCTTTAGTGTTCTCTATTTCCAGTGCACCAGATCTCTTTAGTGGTATATGATTAGACTATCCAGTCAACTTTTTTTTTTTTTAATGGCTTTTCAAGACAGGGTGTACTGGCTAGTTTTGTGTCAACTTGACACAGCTGGAGTTATCACAGAGAAAGGAGCTTCAGTTGAGGAAATGCCTCCATGAGATCCAACTGTAAGGCATTTTCTCAATTAGTGATCAAGGGGGAAAGGCCCCTTGTGGGTGGGACTATTTCTGAGCTGGTAGTCTTGGTTCTATAAGAGAGCAGGATGAGCAAGCCAGGAAGGAACATCCCTCCATGGCCTCTGCATCAGCTCTTTCTTTCTGACCTGCTTGAGTTCCAGTTCTGACATCCTTTGGTGATGAACAGCAGTGTGGAAGTGTAAGCCGAATAAACCCTTTCCTCCCCAACTTGCTTCTTGGGCATGATGTTTGTGCAGGAATAGAAACCCCGACTAAGACACAGTGTTTCTCTATATAGCCCTGGCTGTCCTGGAACTCACTCTGTAGACCAGGCTGGCCTTGAACTCAGAAATCCACCTGCCTCTGCTTCCCAAGTGCTGGGATTAAAGGCGTGTGCCACCACGCCTGGCTCTAGTCAACTCTTATTTTTAGTTGCAATTTTTGCTTATAGAATTTACACTTGGATCTTAAAATAATGTCCAAATCCTCCTCGGAACATCGCAGGTTGTTTTTTTGGTATGACATCATATTGGATGCTACTTGGAAGTTACTAGGTGACTGCTACTTGATATTGCCTTGCCATGTAGTCTTGACTCCTTGAATTACTACTTTAAATGTGTATTTTGCAAACATTGTTATGAGCTGAAATAGTAATTTGAGGATGTAGAGGGTAGATTTTAGAGTTATGTCTCTGACAGTGATAGGCTGTGGTCCCAGCAACCTGAGATTACCTTAATCATTCAAAGATGGGGAGAATGAAACGGGTCCAGACTGGATGGTCTGCTTTCTATTACCATTGTCTTGATGTCTTAGGCTTTTATCCTGACTGAAATGTGGAGGACTTGGGTCTGTAGTTCAATAGCAACTTCTTTCCTTCAAGACCCAGAAGCCTATGAAGGTTCTGTGTAGTCTTTGATGCTCATGTTCAACCTGGCAGGTGCCTCTGAGGAGAGCAGCCCCAGTGCTAGACTTGTCCTCAAGGCTGTCATTAGGCTGGACCCTGTAGTGTGACATCCCAGATAGCCAGATGACACTTTTGACAAATTATGTCTAGTGGTCTCAACAGAAGGGTGGTTCAGACCATCAAATTCACTAACACTTGGTAGAACGCCATCCTGCTGCGAAAGGTTCATTTTAAAAACCACAGACTCCTCTATTTTGGCACTGAAATGCTAGAAACAAGGGTAGACTTCAAAAACATGGTTTAAAAAAATTATGTGGAAAAAAGCAAACTGTATAAACAATGTCTGCAGTCTGACACTTATGTAAATAAAAAGCAAAACAGTTCTATACATATTTTGTGGGCATGTGTATGTGTTTACATACAAATGGTAAACTGGTGGGTGAGAAACAGGTCTGGATTAGGGGTGCTGTGTAGCAGGAGACTTTAACCATCTGTATTCTGGTGTATAATGAGCGTATAGGTATTTGGTATTTGTGTTATTTTTAAAATTTTTATTCATTTAAAAAACATAGCAAACAAACATGCCCAGATGTGGAAGACTACTGGTTGGTGGGGTAACTGGGTGGCTCTGTCTCGTTGTCTTCAGCTCTTGATGTCCCAACTGACAGCTGCTAAGAAGGTTTGATCCTCATCTTGTATTCTTATGGAAGGTGAGTACAGAATTCCCTTTCTGTTAGAACCTTTATTTTGGATGTTCTTGGACCAACTAAGGCAATTCCCAATAGAGAAGGGTTTGGGAGAACTCAAGCTTCTTAGCTCAACAATGCCCTCTTCTGTTGCCACAGCCTGTTTAGTTTCTGCAGGAAATGTCCACTTTTTATTGACAATTTAATTTTATTTATTGTGTTTCCTGGGGAGCCATGGTTTTCACCTGGTTTCCTCCTTTATTTCAGTAAATATCTCCAAGGATTCTCTCCCTTTTCCAAAATGGCCTTCTAGCTGCTGTATCTGTTCCTGCACACTCCACGTTGTTTCCTCTTCCCCTAGATCTAAAGATCTGACTCTGCCAAGTGAGTTAGTTTGCTGCTGCCATGAAAAAAATATCTGAGATAAAATTGATTTTGATTCACAGCTTCAGGTTTTCACTTGGCCATGTCATTTCCAGCCTGTGAAAAGGCAGAGCATGAGAGCAATGAGTGCATGGAAGACAGTGGGCATCTGGGACACTGGGGGGTGGGGTGGGGTGGGGCTAGGGCTCAATATCTCCTTAAGAGCACGTTCCCAATAACTGAACCTCTTCTTACTAGGATCCACTACCTTCCAATAGCAACCCAGGCTGATGACACCTTTAAGTCATGAGCCTCTAGGGGACATTCTAGACACAAACCACAACAGCAGGCCTCACTCACACCTGCTCTCGATATTCAGCCTCTGGGTTGGCTGGTCCCTCTCCTTTGCTGGCATCATCTGTGCTCTTCCAGCACTTGTATTCTGTCAGCCCTCCTGGTGTGTGCAGCCCAGGCTTTGCTGGCGATGGGTTCTGAGCTGACATTTACTTATTTCCCTCATTAATGCACAAAAGTATTTGTAGGTTCTGCTTGTCCCTCTGTCCTACAGTGGGCTATTTCATGTCCCATTAGAATCCCTGACAATAACATGCTAAGGTCTTTTTTCGACTGAAAATGAAAACATGCATTTTAGAATTTAGAAAGTCTTGTGTCTTAGCTATCGTTTTTTGCTACCTGCTTCTAACTTCATTGCCTTTGCTTAGAGTAGTGTGGGCTACAAGATCTGAGGCCTCTGGAAACAGATTTCCTTTATGGTTGAATATGCTGTTGATCTTCTTTTGAATGTTCCATGTGTGTTCTATCTCTGTCTAAGCTTTGTGATTATGCTAAACAGGCCTTTTCAACATCTCTGATCTGCCCTCTCTGGGGAGGTTAAAACCTATGACTAAAATTAACGCAGCTGTAACATTCTCTTGCCTGTTGCTTGCTGTATTTTGAGGCCAAGTTTCTTGGTGCACTCATGCTGGAGCACACACATCCATGGCCCACTGCTCCCTCAAACAGTACAAAGCCTTTGTCTTTCGTTTTCTACTGTGAACTCTCCTAGTCTTATAGGGAAGTAGTTAAGCTGCCCTAATGTGTATAGATTCGGTATGTCTGTCTGGGGTTCTTTCTTCTTTGTCTGGGTTTGAGAGAAGTCGATCTTGGTTGTGTGAATAGATATCTCAAGCATTCTTCCAAAAATTCTCTTGCTGTTAATAACATGTGAACCTATGCCAAAGCAGATCTGTACCAAAGATCTTGAATTTGGAAAAATGTTTATTTTAGACATTTATAAAACGTCCTTTTTGCTTCCTGACCAGGGCTGCTGGAGAGCTGCCTGAGGGTCTGCCTCTGTGACCTGAAGCTCAGGTACAAATATCAGTTCCAGAAGGGCTGTGATGGCCCGCCATGCAAATGAAGTCTTTGCCATGAATGGTGACATGCACTGCCATCCAGCTACTTGGGAGATTGAGGCAGGAAGGCTTAGAGTTCAAGCCAGGAATGCCAGGTTCGTCTGTACAGTAACCCCCTCCCACTGCCATCTCCAAAGAATAGAGACAAATCTTTGTACAGTGGAGCATATGGAGAAGCCCCAGGAATTACCACAGAGGCTGATACCCAAAGAAAGATACCAAGCAAACAGAGAGGAAGGAGTGAAGGAGGTGTGTCCGCTTTCAAAAGTTAAGTGCACTGGGCAGGAGGCTCACAGGTTCAAGGAAGCTGGGGCTAAGTAACCGAGCTCCGGGCCAGCGTGAGCTGCATACTGAGGTAGTCTAGAAAACCAAGGCTAAGCAGCCAGCCCAGCAAACGGTAGTCAGGCAGGCAGATGCAAGTGTTTGATTGAATAGAAGAATGGAAAGAATGGGTGACAGGAAGATAAGAGTTAAAGTATTAATTTAAAAAAGAAAAGAAAATAGGGGCTGGAGAGATGGCTCAGTGGTTAGAAGCACTTGCTGCTCTTGCCGAGGGTCTGTTTGGTTCCCAGCACCTGCATGACAGCTCACAATGTCCCATACCTCCAGCTCTAGTGCATCGAACAACCTTTCCTGACCTCTGCAGACACCCTTGCTCATATACACATACCCACACAATGACAAACATATATACATAATTAAAAAGAAAATAAATATTTAAAAGCAAACAAAAACGAATGGGTTAGTGAACGGAGAAATGAGGCTGCTATAGTAATGAGACCATGGTTGTCTAGAGAGTGTGAAGGGTCAAAAAGGTACAGATCTCAGAGGGGAAGCCACATTCTGTTTGACAGTGCCTGACTTCGCTCCCGAGCACAAAGCATTTGGAAAACAAAGCAGTGTCAGGGTAGATGGTGCAAGCCGACTTTGTCTTTAATCCCAGTGCTCAGCTGGCAGAGGCAGGCAGAGTTCCATGAGTTTGAGGACAGCCTGGTCTATATAGTGAGTCTCAGGCCAACCAGGGCTGCATAGTGAAATCCTGTAAAAAATAAAATAAAATAAAAAAGAGGAAAGGGAAGAAAAATAAATGAAAACTGTTTAGGACAAAAGGAACCATACCGGTAGTGTGGGCTTCCAGGAGTGGGATCATGTGGTGCCATCCTCTGGCAACATTTTGAGACGGAAGTGAAAAATTCTCCCTTGCCAGATGAAAGAGGATATTTTCTAATTCTGTATGCTTAGCTTTAAAATGTTTGTTTCTATTACTCTGATATTTTCTGGTTGACCTTGAGGCTGTTTGGTTCTGGAACAGAAGGGATGTAACGCTGTTGCCCCTACTCATGGATTTAATTAGGTGTGGTGCCCACTCTATACCAAATCATGGCTCTAGCTTCTCTCTGTTAAGGTAGTCGGAGGCCTTTGGGCGTGGGTGACTTACTAATGTACACTCTTACTGCTAGGACCACCTCTCTACTGTCAATCACTTGATCCTTTCACAACCCAAAGTCTCTTCCTTGGTGTTTTATGTTACACAAAGATCACACTTTATTCTCATATTTGTTCACAGACATGATTCACATTTTGCAATCCTGTACATAAGGAAATCATTCTAAATTCAGCAACAGTGCCAGCTTGACTAAAAAAAGTTATTTTCCATATCCACAAAAATGTTAATCAGATTCTTGTTAGAACATGTGTAAGAGCTGGTTTTCATTGTCACAGCTCTTGATGTCAGATTACTAAAATAATTTATGTTTTGTTGTGGGAACATTGGTGCACGCAGAGTCTCCCAAATCACATGACCACGTCTCAGCCCACACTTCTTCATGACACATAGAAATTATTTGTGTTCTGTGGTAACAAATGAATGGCAGGAACAGCAGAATTTCAATGTGGCCTTTCTTTATTTGATTAAACATAGACTCTATTTATTCTTAAAAAAACTAATTTAAGTTAAATGGCAACAAACCATGATAATTCAGAAAACATGTTGAAACCGAGAGTGAAGAGAAATATTCTCTACGTAAACCACACTGTAAACCATAAAACTTATTTTTGTCAACTGCTTCTCATGACAGTGGCTGGGAATTTGACATTTCTACTACAGTAGGCAAAAAAACCATGTATAATACACTGTCCCACACGCCACATCACATCTCTATTTATATTTCCAAACTAAAAGCATTACAGCTCTAGAGTGCTGAGTGTACTGTGCAGTTACTGAGAGCTGCAAGTTCTCCTCCAGGGCTGTGTCTGTGTGAGTGGAACCCCCACTTCCCAGCCATCCTCTACAGAGCAAGCCTGGTTCACAGAGGACAGCACAGCACTTTAAACCAGTGGAGGTGAACTTTTCAATGAACTCTGGTTAACACACATCTAGACAAAGATGCCAGTGCACTTCAAGTGAGGACACTCACTTGATCTCTCTCTTCAGAACCCGTTAGTCACCGTTATATGTGAAGTCAGTACCGGGAACGCTGGCAGGAGTCTGAGGCTGAGAACTTTAAAGCTAGTAGATATAAGAGAAGCCTGGATAATCCACAATCTTACCTGAGGTATAAATATGACACAGCTGACTCACGTGTAGAAGGTCTTTGGATTGTAACTTCCTGTCTCCACTTAACGACGGACGCTAAGAAGTCAGCACCACCCCGTTCCCCCCCCAGAGAAAGCATTATTTAGTTTTGGATATAACATTTTAAACAATAATGCCTGCCTCCTAGGAGCACACCACAATAAATGTCTCAAACCCACTCGGCTAATCCTAGGGTATAATCTGGCTGTTTTAAATTACTGCAGGGAATATTATGGGTCTTAATGACACTGTAGCTGCACAAAGCCAAAGAAAGCTAGAAAGGGAGGCCAAGAAGATGAGCTCAGAGCCAGCTAAAGTGACAACAAACATGTGGTTGTTTACTAGAACTGGAGAGCCTTTGTCTGCAGATGTTTGTGGTCACTGGAAGGTTCCAGAGGAATGAGTTGTTATGAAGATTTTTCAGTCTGATGAGAGCAAGATTCTTCTTGGAGATGGCAGGCCTGAGGACAGGGGTGCCCAGTGGTACAGACAGAATTTATAGAGTTCTGTGGTCAGATCATACTCTACTGGTCCCACAGAGTGCGCCAACAAATTAATATCGTACGGATGTCATTTCAAAGCCTCCCAAGGAGGAGTCATCACCGAAGCTGTTGGAGCACAGATGGTTCAGCTATACGCTGATATTCATACTTGCATTTTTGCATTATAGCTGCTTTTCCCCCTGTTGAACTGTAATGAATTGTCTCATAATCTGTTCCATCTTCCTGCCATTAGCAGGCTTTGAATGTTCACAAATAGGAGCAAAGAACTCATTTTCCAGGACTTTAATCACACAAAGAGGGAATGCCTAATTCTCTAAATGAAATGGTCTGTGATCACTGAAGCAGAGATTTAATATAGCACGGCAAATTAGGTAGATTTTAATAAATTACTTATCTCCCTGAATACTTTACATATGCTTAAAAAGGAATAGCCTGTTTGCAAACAGTGAAAACCCACAGCCTATAAAAATCCTTTGAAGAAAATGACAAATAAAAAAGTAAATTAAAAAATGAAATGCATTATATCTCAGACCCCCAGAGACAATTCCTTTGCAGCACTGATTCACAGCTCCATTAAAAATATCAATTAAACCCTTCAGCGAGACTGCGTAAAAGCGAGAAATTAACTTTTGGAGCTGCTTTCTGAGGGTCTGGATATCCAGATACATCCCAGCACTGAATAAGCTTGATTGATGTAAGTTTAAAAATGATAAAGGGCCTCCTTTCATATCTAAGCATTTTAGAATTTGAGCCATACTTTAATTTTTTTCTATACAATAACTTTAATTTTTAAAGTATAGATTTCCTGTGCATCTATCTATCTATCCATCCATCCATCCATCTTTATATGAATACAACCCTGGATCCAGCATCAGCATCAAAAATGCACTGATACCACATAACCTGGAACAACTACAATGTTTATAAAGAAACAAAATAGGACTGGGAGTAACTTAATAAGTTGGTGCCAAGTCTCCTTCTTTATATTTAATTGATAGAAACTGTATGCATCAAAGAAAATGCATACTGAGCTTTAATGTGCATAAAGTAGATATTAGCATTTTAAAGAGGGAGATTAACACATTAATCCAAGTAATTTTCATATATTGCTTCTAATAAAATCTTCACAGTATAAAAGTCTTAATGAGACTAATCAGAGGCGTTCCATTTAGTGGGACAATTAGGGATAACATAAAAAGCATTTCTTTTTCATTGGTTTCCTAAGATTTTAGGCTTTTACTTATGAAAAATAAAAATGGGAACTACTCCTAGTTCTTCATAAGAAAATGTGGCAAATGCAAATAGATGCTTCATGCTATCATGTTGCTATAAATTATTGATAAGGTAGCCCACTTAGGAGCACTGAAGTCCTATGGGGTGGCAGTCATGGGGAGGATTGGATAGAAAAATAAACAAACACAAAACCTATACAAAACTTGAACATTCAAGTCTAAACCCAGGCGCTCCCTCCCAGCAACCGATGAATTATAGATTACACACATCAGAGTGATTACTCAAAATCTCATCCTTGAGCTTTCATGCGAGCATTTTCTTAGAAGCGGATGCCTCTGGAACAGGTTCTTTCAGGCCTCCAAGTCCTTTCTATTTTGCTCGTAGACAGACCGTAGGGCATGAAGTGCTTCCACAGTCACCTTCAGTTTGCCGATGGTGCCACCGTCTGTTCGGGCATCGAGAACTGAGGAGGAGTCAGCAAAGGTCAATCATGCTCAGTAGCTTTCTCAGCTGGGCACAGTTATATGAGAAGGCCACTTGTATGAGGACACACATAGTGAAAGGCTATGGCTATCACTGTGGAGTACTACAAAGGTATGGTACACTCAGTGTTAGCACTGGTCACCTAGTTAACTAGACAGTGTTAGCACTGGTCACCTAGCTAACTAGACAGTGTTAGCACTGGTCACCTAGCTAACTAGACAGTGTTAGCACTGGTCACCTAGTTAACTAGACAGTGTTAGCACTGGTCACCTAGTTAACTAGACAGTGTTAGCACTGGTTACTTAGATCCCTAAGTTTAGGGTTCTGTGCAATTAGAAAAGCAAGATGGCAGACCCACAGGACTTAAGACATCTGTGAGTGAGTTGGCTCTGAGGGTCAGAGGTTCACTTCTTGAGTGAGTGCTATCAGTGATGTCCCAAAGGCAGACTATTTAAGTCTTGAGGCTTCTTTGAACACAGCCCAGTCTAATGTCAGGCTGTTTCCACAGACCCCATCAGCTAGGGAAAGATATTTGCTAGGGATCCAAGACCCAAGACCAGGGCCTTCCTTGGTTACAGTTAAGAAGGCACAGTTCCTTCTGTGTGATGTAAGAACAGAAGGAGAAATGAGATACTGCTCTGACTCACACTTAGCAAGGCAAAAATCTAGGAAGACCCTAACTGTCAGAATCCTAGAGTTAGCAGAGGGGACAGACCCACCCTTTGTCTGCAGCCCTGAACTAGAGAAGCCTTGAGAAGATGATGCCATGGTCGAGAACAATAAGCTTAAGGCCAAGTGTCTTATCCCCATCACTAAGAAATGCATTAGTTAATTCCTGTGAAGCAAAATTACTTAAAATTCTCTATCAGGCACAGAAGGGTAGGGAGAGAAAGGGGGAGAATATAGGGACAGGCTCTCAGCAGCAACAGATGTCAGCCTGAGCCATAGAGCCTTCTGCTGAGGTGTAACAGACCCTCCTAGGCAGCCGAAAGAGGTCTGAATAGAGAGCCTGGGCTTTGGCAGCTGGTAGCTGTGCGGATAGAGCCATACTTGCACACGTACCATCAATATCTTGCTCTATGATGTCTCTTCCTTTCTGAAACAGGTCAGCAAGGTCAACATGGGCAACCCCAATGTCCTCACATTCTAGGTCCTGCTCGTCCTCGGGAGGATCACTGACCACGGTGAAGCGCACACTAGGAAGGCACAGGACAGAGGAGATCACTACCATGGAGCAGGGCATTGTGACTTTTTTTTTTATATAACTAGGTGTGAGATGGTGATACTAGTAGAAAGGAAATTGTGTTAGGCAAAAATCTCACCAGAACTATTAGAACCTTGGAGCTCCCCCACTTTTCTAGTGAGCACCAATCTTCTTCCTAACCCTGGATGACAATTATCTCCAGAATGGAAGACAGTGACCAGGCAAAGGGAAAGACCTGATGTCCATGTCATTACACCATATCTGAGATGTTGATACTTCTACTTTTTAAGACTAAAAGGATGACGTGCACTGAGGCCATGGTAGGTTACACAGTCAGCATTTTGACAGAAAGACATGTTTCCCAGATTGCAGCAGTATACAGATCTGGGGCTGGTAAAGGCAATCTACCAAACTGCATGTGTTGTCTTACAAAATGCAGAGGTTGCATTGCCAGGGAGCAGTCTGAGTGCCCACAGCAGAAAGCTGAACTCTGCCCAATGGCTGGATCAGATATTCGTATTGCTTCAGCGCCCTTCTAATGTACAACCACAGCATCCAAGTTCTACTTTACTTTTAGACACATAATTGCAGGGCTCTGATGGAGCTGATTTGAATTAGTGGCTTGTGCTGAGGCCAAACACACTTGGATTGACCAAATGACAGGAATTTACAGTTAAGTACTTTTTTGATATGTCTTGGCAGCATAGCTTAAACCATGGATGTTTGTAAACCTTACCATTTTAAAACTCTGTGAAACATATCTATCCCAAAATCAGAAGCAAAACAAGAAACAGAAAAATCGAAGCCCCTGAGAAATCATGCCTTGAAAAATATAAACAAAGTCCAAATGCTGATGGGTGAACAAGACAAAGCCTCTAATCAACTTAGTGAAGGCAATGGCCAGCATTTCATTCCTTTACAAGCCACTGTTTTTTAGCTAGGAATAGAATTCGAAGAAATTAGAAAATAGAGATCTCTTAAGTGAAAATGAAAGCTACCACCTGTTCACACAGAAATCACAGAACACAATCCAGACTGCCAAATGGTCTGAGTATTTTACAAAATGCACAGGACAAAGGGGTTCAGGTGAGCACTCAGAACATTCATTCTTGGTTTGCATTCTGGTTTCCATACTTATATAGCTGTGTGGTGTTGGAGACATTACTCAGTTTCCTTGCCCTCAGTTTCCTTATCTGCGCAATGGAGAATAATTACACCTAAGACTAGGGAGGGCTCTTGTGAAGACCAGATGAAATGATGCAAGGAGCCAGAGCCTAGGTCACAGTAGGCTAAGAGGGGGAAAACATGCTGTTTAAACAGATTCCCAAATAATCTCATTCCTTTACTCAATTATACACAAATGACTGTTGGGGAACCAGAGAGGTGACTGTTTTTTTTTTTTTTTTGGTTTTTCGAGACAGGGTTTCTCTGTATAGCCCTGGCTGTCCTGGAGCTCACTTTGTAGACCAGGCTGGCCTCGAACTCAGAAATCTGCCTGCCTCTGCCTCCCGAGTGCTGGGATTAAAGGCGTGCGCCACCATGCCCGGCAGAGGTGGCTGCTCTTGCAGAGGAGTTGGGTTCCAGGCCTCACAACTGTCTATAACTCCAGTTCCAGAGATCCGGTGCCCTCTTCAGAGCACACACACGGTGCACCTACAGACATACAAGCAAAACATTCATGAACAACAACAAAAACGTTGTTCTAGAATGGATGCAGTTTGGACAGGAGAGCTTAAAAGATGTGGCCAGTGCTGCCACATGCTGTCGGCAACATACCACCCTCCTGGTAGTGCCCACAAACAGCATCCTACAGTGCAGGAGCATCCTAAAGGCTCTCCAGGGCTGTTTTCAGGTATGTTAGATACCTTGGCACGTGATATACTTTAACCTCAGGCTTTGAGATTATATCTGCATCATTTAAAAGGCAGGCTATTACCTTCATTGAGTGTACATGAATTCTGAGAGAAAAGTTTTAAAAATCCTAAGTTCTCAAAAAGGGCGAGGAATATGAAAATGCGGTATTCCTGGCTTTAAATTCTACAGAGAGCAAAATGAGAAGTCAAATAAAATTCACAGATCTATGGTATAGATCAGGGTTAAAACTCCTGTCTCACATGGACAAAGGCAAGGGCCTGGTTTCCACTCCCAGCATTAAAACAAACAAACAAAACCAATGAAAGGGCTAGAAAGTTCAACTCAAAAGGGAAGAAAGCCCAATAGATGAGTTTAAAAACTGAGGCCCAGATGCACACCTGGGATGTGCAAACATCATGTGCTCCACAGCTGGGCCTTCCTGCAAGTCTCTACTTCTGAGCCCAGCCTTGCTAGTCCTCCCATCTATCCCAGAATGCCCTGTGTCATCCTTCTGTCTGGCATTCCCTCAGCCTGGAGCCATATGTCTCAGGCTCTTGACTGGGTCTCTTCATCCTTCATAAATCAGCTTACATATCACTTTCTTAGATCATCTTCCGCTGTTATTTTATCTTTTAGCATTTAACTTGTTCAGTTTCTTTTCTTTCTAGCCTATTACGTGTCCCCATTATGCTAACTCTGGCTGGCCTGTGACTTGTTCTGTAGACTGGCCTAGTCTCTCCCAAGTGCTGCCTCCTGAGCGCTGGGACTGATGGTGAGCGCCACCACACTCAGTGTCTGTCCCTAATCATTGCAGATGTAATTAATTGTTTGTCATTATGGCCTGTCTTCCTCATTGGTGGATTTTCTCAGTAGAACTCCTGCTAAAGAAAAAGAAACTAAAAAGGAACCTGAATCAGAGTCAAAACTATGACCTCAAATTAATAATGTAAAGACATTTTTCATAATGTACTTATTTTCATTTTATGTGTCGGAGTGCTCGCCCGAATGCCTCATGTGCATGTGGTGCCCACAGAGGCCAGATAAGAGCATCGGTTTCCTTGGGAGTGGAGTAGATCGTTGTGAGCCACAATCTGGTACTGGGAACTGAACCCAAGTCTGAAAGAACAGCCAGTGCTCTTCACCAACAAACTGCCTCTCCAGTCCCAGATTAATAATTTCTTCAACGTATTTTTTCTTTCAGTGTATCACTGTTTAAGGTAACAATGGCATATTTCCAAGGGCACACGGACAGCCTGGAGAAGCACTATAAGCAATTCCCTATGAATTGTGTTTCCTTTTTTACATGGCCAGGAAGAATGGTGAGCTCTAGCTGGGGCTGCTAAGTTAGCACCATTGTTGAGCAGGGCTGCCACCTGAATAAGGGAGTTCCCAGACTAGGAGCTGCTTTAGGAAGTAATTAGGAGTATTAAGGAGGAGAGAGATCATTTCTTAGTGCTCCCTGGCTTTGGCTGGGGGAAAGGGTACCTCCCCTTCCTTAGCATAGGGAGGTGGGCTACACCCCAGTATTCACTGGAAAAGCACTTCCCACCTGTTGTCTCTACTAGGCTTTTGGTGGGGAGGGAGGAGGAAGGCAGGAGCATTTGTGTCTCTGAGGGACATTTGGACATTTTTACAGGAATAATGCTGGGGTGTAGGAATGACTGGCGTTCCTGGAGTCTTTTCTCCTTTTTTGTTTTCTGCAGGGCCTGGAATTAAACCTACTATCTCACTCGTGCTAAGCAAGCACTCTACCACTGAGCTACCCTAACCCCGATGCCTTTCCATTGTCAGATTTCTTTGGAGGTAACCACACTGCAAGGAGGAGCTCCAACATTGCAGAAAGCAAGAGGACAGAGGCGTGCTTTGGTAAACTTGCTGTAAATACCTTCTGTGAGGCAGTTCTCGCCTTTGCAGTATGGCTTTTAAGATGTCTCTCACCGCTGGGTTGTTTTCTTTATCCAGGTAGATCACTATAGCAAAAGAAAAGACAGGTTCACACAGGAAGCCACCCAGACCTATATTCCATCGGCACCACCCTGCATTCTATGAATACTGTTTTTAAAGATACACACATCATGCCACCTTGCCTGTGTGGTTGGCAAACCAGAATCCAATCGGAATGATCATGTGATCTAGTGTGGTGCCACTGACAGGCTGATGCCCGCTGTCAGAAAGGAGACCCACAACATCCCAGAGAAGTGCTTCACTGCTATCACGACCTGCTTGTGGCTCTGGCAGAGCTGACCGAGGAGCTGGGGGTCTTTACTGCTTTGTATTTTGAGGGAGTCACAGCATGTTCTTTCACCTGAGAAGCAAGTGATGATGAAAGTGTACGGCAGCATTCTCGTCCTTCCTGACAGCCTACCGGTAAGTTAAGCCTCCTCTCTTGCCACTGCAAAAAGATGCAACAAAAGGCATCTAGTATGCAGGTAGGAAAGTCAGGGCTGATGTGGCAGTGCATGGTGGAACAAGGCGGAGGGGCTCTCTGGTATATGAAGACTTCTGGTCCTGGCATTCAGATGAATAGCTGTCAAACCTGGTGTTTGGGCATGCAGGTGGGCTGTACACAGAGCTGGCACCTGGGGGAGAAGCCACTCCTCTTCTAAGCCCAGTGTGGGCTTAGGCTCCCTTGCAGCCAGATCTCAACTCCAACATGATCAAATGTGCACACAGGGACAGTGCTGCTATGGCTCTGGGACCCCTGTTCCTCCAGGTTCCACTTTACTAACAACGCTTCTGAGGGCAGTTTCAGTACGACTTCATATGACCATGCAATAGGGCTACTCAGCTGCTTGGCTGTTTGACTGACCTTAATCAAAACCCTAAGGTGTGCCCTGTGGGATGTGGACACATGGAATGGGAGACAAGGAGGTGATAGTGGCCCAGGAGAGGTCAAAATAAGTGGAGGCCCAGTAGCCAAGTTACCCAGCCCTGAAGAACCAAGGCCACTGTCCTTACAGAACACTATACCGTATGGGGTTCCTTAGAGCTACCAACATTAACAGAGACCAACACCAATAGTTCTGAGGGTTTTCTTTGTCATTGCTAGAAGGTCATCTTTGCAGATATATTTCACTAGTGCTGAGGGTCAGTCCCTCATTTTTAGAGGCTGTCAGTGTATTAAACTAAATGGATTTTTTTTCTAATTCAGTATGTGGCTTTTCATATATTCTCCCACTTCATAATCCTAAAGCTTTTAGGCAGTATTGGTTTCTAACATTTGAGGGCGAGAATAATGAAGGTAATTTAGAAGACAACTGAGGTTGGTGGTGTGACAGCTCAGTAGACAGAAGCACTTGCTGTCACAGGCCTGGTGACCTAGGAGCAATCCCTGGAACACTGGGGGAAGGAGAGAGCCACCTCCCAAGGGCTGGTCCCCAACTTTCACATAGGTGCCATGGCACCCAGCCCTGCCCCCCACTCTCTTTCCCATTCACGCTTAGTTTAAAAACTAGGACAAAACAACCCAGGCAGAAACAGTGATTAATCTCTATAGCGGTACACAGGCCACGACATGAACTGTTATTCTTACCAAATAATTTAAGTCTTTGATACATAAATACACATAATTTCTTTGTATTAAAAGCCTCTCAATTTCCAACTCCAGCATTCAAAAGAAAATGTCTTTCAATTAAATTTAGATGAGTTCTGATGAATTTCAATTGCTGTGGTAACATACATATAATTTAAAGTATAGCACTTTAGCTAGTTTAGAACATATGTCCACTGACATTAGGTACAGACAGGAGGATGCTGTCACTCCTCTTTCTCTCTAGAGTCTTTCCCCCATCCCAGCAGAAACTCTACCTATTCTTCAGTAACGCTCACCCCCTTTATCCACCCTGGGGAACCCTTACTTCACTTCACTTCCTGTCTCTACCAACTCCTCTAAGTGGGGCCACAGTCTGCCCTTTATCTCTGATAATTTCAAGGCTTATCCTCGCTGCAGCATGCATCCATCACATGCAATGCTGAATTATATTTCCACTATATGCACATAAAACTTTTTGTTTTTCCAGTCACCCTGTGAGGAATTGTGGGTTGTTTCTACTGCTGGGTGTCAGGAGCTTTGGACACAGTTGGCTATGTGCCTGTGCCCTTGATTTTGGTTCTTTCTGCTATTTACACAGAGGGAGAATTGCTGAGACATGCGGCGGTTCCATGTTTAACCTTCACAAATAAACCAACTCCCAGCTAGAATTCTGCACCACCCCACTGGGCAGCATTTATGGAGTGATGTTCATGCACTAGGCACTCCACTCCACCACAGGGTTAGGAGCAAGGTTGATTTACATTTCACAGATGACTAAGCAGAGAGAAGGCTAGAAATCTGTTAGCACATGGAGCTGGAGCCTACGCTCAATCGCCTAGTGCTCTCTGGTGTGTCTGTGCCACCTTCCTCTATAGCTAAGCTCCTCCTGGCATTTCAACCAGGGCATTTCCCGGCTGGAGACGGGATCGGTCTGTAGCTGAGCTGGGCATGCCACCTGCTTTCTTGTTCTTCTATAAAGTGATATTGACTAGATCCATAAAGCAGACTTAAATATTTTGGTTGACTTCTTAAAAACTTGTTTTCAAAAATAAAATTCTAGTTCCCAACCAATAAATTTAGTTTTATAAAAACATACCAGCTGGGTGTGGTGGCGCACGCCTTTAATCCAGCACTTGGGAGGCAGAGGCAGGCGGATTTCTGAGTTCGAGGCCAGCCTGGTCTACAGAGTGAGTTCCAGGACAGCCAGGGCTATACAGAGAAACCCTGTCTCGAAAAACCAAAAACAAAACAAAACAAAACAAAAACCCAAAAACCAAAAAACAAAAAAAAAACCCCAAAAAACCAAAAATCAAAACAAAAAAACACATACCAACTTGGAATTGTGCCTGTTTGTATAAATATAGCCTAGACTGGGCTTCTGAGTTTAGCTTAGTGGTTATCAGTTTTAACACACATCCCTGGTACTTAGATGGATTGGTTGCAGATTTCTGTGCTGAACCCTTGGAGATCTGATTCAGATTGAGGTGTCTGCAGTGTAGCCTAAGCCTCTGCAACTACATTGCTCCTCTTGCTGCTACTGCTGCCAGTCAGGATACCACCTACCAACAACCATCTCAGACCAACAGTTCTTTGCCCAGTTTTAAAAAATGGGATCAAGATGCACTGAATACTCTACATTTAATGTTGCGGGAAACAGGGACACTTTGGCCCACTAGTGTTACGACATGATTCTATGATCCTGTGAACACCAGGCTTTATATGGAATTCTAAAAAACCAGAAGGGTATTTTCAAAGATAGTTTCAGTTTTTACACCTTTTAAAAAGTAATTATGTTATCCAGGCAGTGGTGCAAATTTTTAATCCCAGCGCTTGAGAGGCAGAGGCAGGAAGATCTCTGTGCATTTGAGACCAGCCTGGTCAACAGAGCGAGTTCCAGAACAGCCAAAGCTACACAGAGAAATAATGTCTCAAAAAATCAAAACCCAAACCAAAATAAAACTGACTCTCTGAAAGTTACAGTGTTTAACTCCTATTTCCACGAGAAATCACATCTGTGTCTAGAAATTGCTGTTTTGACAGAAACTTCACAAGCACATCCTTCAAAAGCTATGATAGTCCAGACTCAAGAGCTTCACTTACCATCCAACTTACTACCTTCCAGTCTCAGAAATGGGGAAGCTCTGTTAGGTGTGATTATACAAATGGGGCTGGGGGCTGGGGGCTGGAGAACATTATGCTCAGTGCAGTAAGGTAGGCTAGACAAGTGGTATCTAGGGAAGATGATCACAGAGGTTAGGGTTAGGATAGTGGTTTCCAGAGAGGGATGGGAAAGGTTGATCACATGTTCTGGGTCATATTGGATAAGAGAAGTAAGTTCTGGTGTGCTACTGCTCTCTAGAGAATGACTATTTCAAAGAGGAAAGGATTATATTTTATCACAAAGAAGGATAAACATTAGCGAAACCAGACAAGCTTAGTCTGATTTGAACATTACATGTGTATTACAACATCATGTAGTACCCCGTAAAGATGTGTGGCTATTTTCTACTGTTATCTTTTAGGGTTCAGGGTCTAAGCTTAAGGCCGCATGCTTGTTAGACAAATACTTTAGCACTGACTACACCTGCACTCCAACATTTATAATTATCGTGTCAATTAAAAATACAGTAAAAACATCCCTTACTTTGTGAGGCTGGATAAATCTCTATATTCTCTATCAATATCAAATTGAAGAAGAAATGCAGATGGATTAATTATAGAAGGTGTGAACTTTGAATCTTTGATAACTTTTATATTAAAATATTATCACCCCTGTAATCTTTATCTTTGCCAAATTTCTCTTCCTATTAGTAACAAATTCTGATGTTCTACATCCTTTTCATTTTCTGAATTAAACTTTAATTGTTCCAGAAGATAGACTGCTCAATCCTTAGAGACTAAGGGTCCAGATCTGCACAAGTCTCATGAAAGCCTCAGCCGATTCCATTAATCTTTCTTCTTCCTACTGTCAATTCCCCAGAAAGCTTTATTCAGCCCAGACAACAGTCCTCAGGCCGACCATTAATCTTTCTCCCCCAAACTATTTTCTTTACTCAGCATTCTCTGAGTAAAATTTCCAAGCCCAATAAAATGCAAATGTTTTACTCTTGCTACCAATGTCTATCAAGTGAGTTGAACTTAAAATTTTAAAGTAACAGTAGCCCTAAGAAGATACACTCTTGTATGCAGATGGAACTGGTGTTAACACCTCTTCATAAAGACTGAATTTGATTATGAATAATCCTGGGGATTGCTAGTTTATTCCAGTCATCTATGTACCTAATTTAGGACTTGACATTCAAATTTCTTTTGTGTGACTCAGATCACCATGCAGAGTCAAATCAGGGCTAGGTTCAGTGAACCTCTCTATGGATAAAGTGTTCGCACAAGAGAATGTATTCTAATTGTGCCCTAAATCTTCCATTGGATTTCAAAAGCCAATTTGGAAATGAAATGACCTTTATTAACATTCAGTGAGATCTGGAGGGTGCAAGGCTGTATTACATTGACTTTCTTTAAGTAACAAGTGAATGGTAAATCAGTACAATAATTAGTTACTTTAAATAATAGTTGTCTAATAGCCAAAGATTCAAGGAAGTTTCTCAGCCACATTGATACAGATATAATGATTAAAGAGTAAATATTTCCACTGTTCTACCTAAATGAAAAAAACAACTATTAACAAGATGGGTGCGTATTTCTCCCATCTGCTGATGGCCTGGGACTTGGGGTTTTCATATGAAGTACCAGCATCTAGATGCTGAGTACATCCCTTTACCCTGATTACAAACAAACAAACAAACAAACAAAAAAGGATGCTCACGGTCTCAAAATCAGTCGAAGCCCAATAGACAAGAACATTACTACTGAATTCCTTTAAGATGCCTTCCCCATCAAATGTCCAATTCCTTGGGAACACAAGCAACTGCTAAAACACCAATCTGAGAGGAGATGCCTTGCAATAAAGGGGGGAGTAAAGCAATCTGGCAACAAGGTCCCAAGCAGACCTCTACAGCTCGGGCGCACAAAACCAAAAGGATGTAGCATATCTCATAGGTTTGACTCAAAGGAGGATTTGATTCTAGGCAAATAGAAACATTTGTTCTGTTACATGGCCATGTTTCTCAGTGAATGGACAATTTCTCAAGAACAATTTGTTGCCAGTCTAGCCAAACACTGTGCTGCTGACCTTTATATAACACAAAAGCCAAGTCCATCTCTTTCCTTGGGGATATCCTCATTAAAATTAACTGAACATCTATTTTACTAGTACTGACATTTGATTTGGCTTGTTTTTCTGGTACTGTACACTGAATATCTTTAGGAAGCCTGCGAAAATACTTTTAGGCATGTTTCTTCTTACACGGTTTCTCAAGGCATTGGTTGTTACAGAGTTTGAACTGCAAGGGCTCTTAGGAATCACTTTCTCTTTTAAATAGAAATGAAGGAACTAGGGAATCAACATATCTGGACTAAGCTCACACACCAGTAAGAATTGTGCACACAGAAAAGATTAGAACAGATCTCTGGATCCCCAAGATTACTACTTCAATAATGAATGTATTTATAAAGGTTTGTTTGTTTGTTTTGTTTTTGTCTTTTAAGAAGGCATGATCATCTGTAATTCTGCTGCTACAGTAGTAAGACTATGTGTGTTTCTTAAGATGCAGTTTCTAAGACTGGAAAAAAAATCTTAATAGTCAGGCTTGATGGCTCATGCTTTTAATCCCAGCACTCTGGAGACACAAGCAGGTGGGTATCTGAGAGTTCAAGGTCAGCCAGTCTGCTTTATATAGCCAGTGCCAGGACTACACAGAGAGACCTTGTCTCAGAACATCATCATCATTCTTAGTCCAAGTGGTGGTGGTGAGTGAGAATGGCCCTCATATGCTCGTATGTTTCAATCCTTAGTCTCCAGTTGGTACAACTGTTGGCGAAGGATTAGAGGTGTGGTTTTGTTGGAGGGGGTATGTCCTTGGGAGAGAGCTCTGAGATTTCAAAGGCCCGTGCCATTCCAATCAGTTACTTCTCTGTCTCCCGTTTGCTCTCACTGTATGCAATCTCTCAGCCATGCCCATTTGCTGCCATTGTCCCCACCATGAGGGCCACAGACTAACCCTCTAAAGCTGTAAGCCCTTAATAAGCTCTTCCTTCTGTAAGTTGCCTTCATTCTCTTCATAGCAACAGAAAAGTAACTAAGAGTGTCCAGTGAGGATAAGCTGATCTGTTTTATAAAATCTAGGCAGGACCCATCTTCAGGATTTCATAATAGCATGGAGAATGTGCTAAGATGTTGCAGCTCTAATGAAGGTAGCTCAGTGTGACTTATGTTTGCCTTCTGTTACATTGCTGATTATGTAACAGAAAAACTCCTAGGGACTGATTGGTCTAAACACTCTCAGGGTTTTTATTGAGTCTGTGTTGATCCAATAGACTTATATATATGTCAACTAACAGCCCTACAAGGGAAAGCTGCCTGCTGCGATGGGGAGAATGTAAGCATCGCTCTATTAGGCAGAAAGACTTAGGTGATGGCAGCGACCAGAAGGGCAGTCCACAGTCAGGGCACTACATGATCTGAACACTATAAGCAAGAAAACCCCCATTTAAAATGTCATGTTTTTCAATTAAAACTCAACAGTAGACTTAGGTGGCATTTCCTGTAGATACCATAAAATAGCAGGAGCAGAAAGTTATCACTTTCCCGGTGCCCGTGTTTTCTCTAATTTTACAACGACTTCAAACTAATTTAAAAAATTTTTATGCTAGCTTTATTAATCTAGTCTGACAAGATGTCTATGAATTCACATGAACATCAGAGATGTAAATTCTATGCTGTTACCTTAGCTTCCTTCACAGACAGGAAAAACCCACATAAAAGTCTATATTGCAAATAAGCCATACATACCATTGGAATAGTTATAGTAGACCCACTGTCCACTCTGGGGTTTGGGCAGGGACATAGGAGTCTCCTCAGCGGGAAGACTGTAGAACCGGCACTCAATGAAGAGTCGCTGAATAGTATCCTCCCTGGTTATTTGAGAATCATTAAGGTTCAGAGCTATGATCTCAATCCGAATTTCTTCTGATGGCTGTTAAAAGAGTAAAATAAAAAAAAATTAAATATCAAAAAAAAACAAGCAAAAAATATCATTTATTAGATTCCACTATTATTTTAAAATAAAACTCAGCCAATGGATTTCTTTTCTGGAGCACAGTGTATGCTCCCATACATTCCACATGATAGATTATTCACGACACACAGAGAGAATGAGATTCTAATGCCCCAGGGTTTGAAGTGAACAGTGTCATGGCAATCGTCTGCTGATTTACATTTGAGGCTATAAATACCCAACTGGAAGTCTATGAGGAGTGAACGTTATGAGGTCTTCATCTCCGATGGCTTCCAGAATGACAAGGATCAGTTGGCCTTGTTTCAAACTAGGAAATGAAGTACATGTTTATCACTGCTTTATTTAATCGGCAGTACCTGGGAACGCTCGATTATGCAGCGATCAAAGCCCGTTGAACACTTTAGCACTATTATGCTAATATATATAGTTATATCAATCTATAGCAACTGGAGCAGAAACTACAGCCCATTCTCATATTTCTGCCATAATTTACTTCATTCAGTAAGGAACATTTCAAGCAAAAGAAACAGAACCTTATGTCTAAGCTTACATATTATTTCTTGCAATTTATTTTCCATTTCACATTTATAGAATGAAGAATTAAAATAACATTTGTTTGATTTTTCTCCTAGAATCCTCAGACATTAACATGAGACTTCCTTGAGGAATGACTTCAATTGACAACTGACTTCAATATTTGATCATACTTCAACATTTCCTGAGTTAAATTTGTTTCTCACTATTTAGAATTTTCTTCTTTAGAATTTAGAAAATTCTTCTTTCCTATCGGAGCTATGCTGTCAATCATATTAACTTTAAATAATATTTAGAAAAACATGAAAATAACACTTGTTTTGTGAGCAGGTGGTAGGAATTCACTGTTAAATGCATACCAGTATTTAAATCCACCATAGTAACTATGTAGACATTTCAGTATGTAATTAAGCAAATGAAAAAAAAATATGTATCCTATGTAAGAATGTCTCCACAAAGAACCATTTCCATTGCTGTCAAACCCCTCAATATTTGATGAAGTAATTTTACCTACTTCTTTCAAAAGACATTTTCTTTTATTATGTATTCTAAGACACTTTAACTAAAAACTGAAATCTGAATATTTCAATAAGGTTATTTTATTATTCAGTAGATTCATGGAAATTTTACTAGGATGACAGAGAAAATTCCACACCATTCTGTCTCCACTAATACAGGTACAAGGCTGCAGCTGGCAATATTACTAGGATTAGCATAGTATGATGAAATATTTAAAGGAAAATTTTTTCTAAAACCTAATAAATCAAATGACTGCCAAATGTCATTAAAGTGATGGTCTTTGACTTGAATATGCTTTTCATATTCAAATTTGAAAAGAAAGAGATGAAAGCCTGGAAAGGTTACTCGGTTTCAACTAATAACCTCAAGCCCTCCCTGCTCACGTGCATAAAAAATGAAGTTGGTGCTATTGTCTAACCTCAGTTCAGAAAGACTCCGCTGTGACTGGTGAAGACTACATGGGAAAGAAAATATCTTAAACAATATTATTCTTTTCTTTAAAATCTACTGTGGCTGCAAGAATTGCACACACATTTTATGATGCTGGCATGCATAAAGCACAATGCAAACGTAAATGAAATCTGGGCAGCTTAGAATTGTACGGTGGGGTGTGTCACCAGACGTCTGTGCTCCTGCAGAAAAGGAGGAAGCACACAACTGTAAGGAAGGAACATACAGTAAAGTCTAGCCTGTGAGGGTCAGAATGTAAAGCTCCCATGACACATGTAGTGAAGACCAACATACCTTTTAATAGCTGAAGATCCTAATTTACGTAAGATATTATTTTGTTAATAATATATTGATCATATGATTCACAAGCAGAAATTTTCATGATTTTAAAAACTAATTTGAGCTGTCAGGCCAATGTGGAACTCTCCAAAGAAAACAACAAAAGGAAAAATATACTGAAGTATTCAAAAAATGGGGGGCATTTAAACATATTTATCTATTTTTTTCTTTCTGTTCCAGTTTTGTGATTTTGGTGATTTCTCACACCCCAACATTGTAATTTGCTGCCCAACCTGTGAGTGTAAGCCATGGTGACATTGCTCATTGATGCATGCATTCAACTTGCAGTAGACCTAAAAAGGAGTGAGTGTCAAGGCACCTATGCCCAGAAAGCAATTAAAAAAAATATTTATTTATTTTAGGTATATGAGTACACCATAGCTGTCTTCAGACACACCAGAAGAGGGCGTCAGATCTCATTATAGATGGTTGTGAGCCACCAGGTGGTTGCTAGGAATTGAACTCAGGACCTCTGGAAGAACAGTTAGTGCTCTTAACTGCCCAGCCATCTCTTCAGCCCGAAAGTGAGTTTTAAAGAAGGCATTTTTCAACGATTGTAACTGTCATTATTAGTACTAGGCAATTTATTTTCAACACTTTATTTACACTGCTACATTCAAGTCAAAAGTTCAATTTCTTCCTGTAGCAGGATCTGGAGATGAGGAGCCCAGCAGCTATGTGGCTGTACACAAAGTCAGTCTCCTCTCTCCTCCATCCTATCCGTCCTCCAGTACACACAGAAGTCAGTCTTCTCTCTCCTCCTCCATTCTATCTGTCCTCCAGTATACACAGTCAGTCTCCTCTCTCCTCCATCCTATCCGTCCTCCAGTACACACAGAAGTCAGTCTCCTATCTCCTCCTCCATTCTATCTGTCCTCCAGCTTTTCCTGCTTCAGCTACAACTTCAGTACTGTCTTTTGACTGTCGTTGCCTACAGCTAAAAGGTCTGGCGTCTTCTTGCTGTTTTATTTTCCCCCTCCAACTCTTCTGTAGACAACCATTTATGCTCATTTAAATTCCAATGTCTTTGCTTTGCTGGACTGTTGCAAGCATTTGTTATCTCAGACAGTGTGCAGCCACAGGTCTCTTTTCTCATTTAGTACCTGAGAAATGTCTTCAGATTCTTGTTGGGGCTAACTTTTAATACAACAGTTTTAGTTATTAAAAGATAGAAACTTGACAGAATGAGGGAGAAACTACAAAGGATTAGTATAATAGGTAACTTGTTAGCATGGGAAACAGACTGTATTAACAAAGGTAGTGAAGGTGGCACCATTACTGTGCACACCGGGAAGTGGATCTTCTCTCAGGACCACAAAAGACAAGTAAGACATGAGGCAGTCTTTTCCTTAGGAGAGAATCTAGTCACTGTGGACCATACACTCTGCAGACCTCTGAGCAACTGCAGGCTGCTTTCTCCCATAGCCATCATTGTTTCTTGAACGTACTGCACAATGCAGACCCCTCACCCACTTGTTTCTCTCTATAGACCTTGAGCTCCAGCAGGGAGGCACAGAGCTGACATGTCTGCTGTTTAACATCCTGGCCAGCACCTGTTACACAGTAGGCTCACAATAAACATTTAGTAGAAAATAGGAGAAAGAATGTCCTCTATATGGCCAGAATAGCTTATATATTGTCTGAACTATGAGAAGCAGCTGTTTCTAACTTGGAAAGTATTTTTATGCGATATATTTTGAGAAACAGGTGATTTTTAAGTACTGCAAAAACTCTTATTGCTCTGGGTTTTAATTGGGGAAGACTACCTGAAATCTGGGTGATAGGATGGCATTACTTTAATTCTTTTGTGTGTTTAGAATTCATCACAATAAAGAGAGACTTTAAGTAAGAGAATTCGGAGTAATAATATCCTGACTGAGAAGATAGTGGATGAAGTTGGAATGGTCCTAGCACTTAGGAGCTAAGGCAGAAGAATCATCATGAGTTTGAGGCTAGTCCTGAACTCATAAATGAGAGCTTGTCTCAAACACAGACAACAGACAGACTCACACACACACACACACACACACACACACACACACACACACCGACACAGACACACACAGACACACATAGACACACACACCAACACACACACACACACACACACAGAGAGAGAGAGAGAGAGAGAGAGAGAGAGAGAGAGAGAGAGAGAGAGAGAGAGAGAGAGAACAGGCGACATCTGCACAGCATCAGTATCCACCAGATAAAGGGCAGCTGCCAGATGGTCCAGGCGTGGGCTGCTCCTGTTTCCTCTTTACTGGTGTGGACCTCTGGTACTAGGTAAGTTGATGCTTTCCCTCCCTGTCTTGTTCATCAGTTGCCTATCGGCTTTCCTAGTTATGGAGATGTCAACATCAGCATGTATGAAGAACTTTTATTCATTGTGACTGAGGTGAACAGAAGTAACAGAAGTGACTCAAGTAAGAACTGCATAAGACTAATTTTTCGTTGTCAGTATAGATGGACACTACACATTATGTGGCAGAATGATCTGGAAATGTGATGACAGCTTGTATTATTCATAGAGAAAAATGAACCAAGCTCCATGACTTGGCTCCTCCTACTGCTGCCCCTCTCTGATGCTCATTTACATCCAGCCACAGTTCTCTGCAGGGCTTTCTGTGTTGTTACTAGCAGGCTGAAGATGTCCAAGTTTGATCTCATAGCAGCCTGCCTAATTCCTCATCTGACACAATGGAGTTGGTTTGGGGTTTTTTCTCCAGTGCTTGGAATCTATCCTAGGACACTGTATATGCTAAATGGGCACTCTATCACTTGACTCTTTAGTTTTTAAAAAAGTAACCCAACCTGACAGCCCCTACACACAGTATCATAGCTTTCTGTGAGGATCAGCCATGATAAAGTCTGTGCAATGTATCTCAGCCAGTAAGATCTGCATCTAACAATGTTATAGATCCGTTATAGATGTGTTTAATTTTAGTCTGAGTTTCTAGGATGAGATGGGTATTTTTTCTGTACTTAATTTTTAAATTTACATTACTCTGTGTGTGTGTGTGTGTGTGTATGTGCGCACGCGCACACCACAGTACTCAAATGCTGCAGTGAGAGTGTGGCCAGAGGATACTTTGAGGAAATAATTCTCTTCTACCTTGTGGGTCCTGAGGGTTGAACTCAGGCAGACAGGCTTGGCAGTAGGGCCTTTACCCACTTTACCCATCTTGCTGGTCTCATATTTAATTTTTCAACTATAAAACATGAAAATGTGAGAAAAGTACAGAAACCAATTTGCCTCTATAAATACCCAGTCTTACAAGTCAACTCTTTTGCTGAAGAAATGAATATTAATACTACTAATAATAAGGGTGAATCCCCCAAAATCCAAATTCTTCCTTGTCTTTCCTGCTCTTTAGATGAACAGCTGTTCTGAAATGGGCTGTAATATCTCAAAGCATATAATCCTATTTTCTGTGTCCACAAACATATGACCTTCTTTTCTATCCTTAGGTTTTCCATAGATGGCAGTATAAACTACTACTAGTCACTTCACAATTAGTTTTTTCATCCAATGTTATGTTTTGAGATTTACTTATCTTAGTCAAATCATTCTAACCCTTGTTCATTTATATTACTTATATGACAACGGAGTCCCACTTTTAGCATTTTTTTAGTTCTAGTTTTTTTTAGGTTGACACAAACCCAGACATATCTGGTTTGTTGCTTTCATCAGACAGGCTTGTGGGACATTTTCTTGATTGCTAACTGGCACAGGCCCACTTGGAGCTCCTGGAGCCTTGGTCTCACTTATGAATGAGCTATAATCTATAAGCAAAATAAATCCCTTTCTTTCAAAGGTGCCTTTGATCATGAAATTTTATCACAGCAACAAGGAAGCAACTAATATCCTGAGTGTAAAAGCCCCTACAATGTCTGCCTGTAGGAGACATAATACGTGGGACTTGGTTCTTTGTAAGAAAGCAATAGAAACAAAACCAAGACAGAAGGTGATGATCTGTGTGCGCAGTACTGAAGAGTTTAACTGAGGTATTAAGTTCAAAAGCTGATGCAAGCAATGGCGCCAGAGGTGTGTGGAAGGAGGCTGGCGTGCATACTGAGATAAGGAGTCTTCTACTTCCTTCCTTCAGGCTGGGCATAGGAAGAACCATTCCAAAAATTCAAAGAAGCCCTTTTGACTTTATACCAGGCTCCAAGGCATCTGGGTAGCAGCAATAATGTCTATTTTTGAGAGGCATGGTGGTGCATGCTTCAAACCCAGCACTTGGGAGGCTGAGATTCTGGAAGACTGCGCTCCAGGCTAGTCTGGGTTACCTAAAGAGATGCTGCATCAATAAAACCGATGCTAAGGAAGTTGCTCAGTGTTAGAGCGCAGTACAAGGCTCTGGGTTCAACTCCCAGGACCACGCCCTGCTCCCTCCAAATTTATCTTCATATAAGACATGAGAAGTTTTGCTTTTTTGAAGATGGTAATTATTTAGGAGAAACGAGAAGACATGGAGATATGCTCTCTCTCCAGAACTTACAGTGCCAAGATGTCCCTCTACCCCCCCCCCCCAAGATGTCTTTAACAAAGCAAAGACAAGCCAGTTTTCATTAGTGGATAGCCTCGCTTTTTAAACATGTTCTGTTAACAGGCACCACACTGAATGCTGGAAACTTCAGTGATGAGGTTAACATCGTGCTAGGGTGACTGAGAACACTTATTTTTACAATGTTGTTCTTCTGTCCCTCTACCCTATGAAAACTACTGTGTCTGTAATGGTCAGTACATTAGAGAGGCTTGTTAGCAGATGTTATAAAACAGTTTATAAGATTTTTTTTGTGTGTGTGTGTGTCATACACGGATGGATACTCAGCATTATTTATCATCCATGTGTGTTACTATGGTGGAAAGTGAAGGAAAAAAGAAAGGTTTCAAAAATCCCCCTCAGCTCCAGGTGACCCTGATGCTGCTGCATCTGTCCTAGCCCTGGAACAGGTGTCACACAGTGGTGCTCAGTCAGGGATGTTTGTTAGACTCACTGGAGAGCTACAGACACTGTCCTGGCTGAACTGATGTGGGTAGAGGCTAGGATCCTAAAACAATGTTCCGCAGATGACTTTCATGGTACTTAAGAGGAGAGTGCTGCTTTTCCTTCGAGCTGTCCCAGCTCGTTAGTACCTGAATTATACACTACAACACAGGCATGGGGCCCGGCTTAAAACCTCTGATCATCTCTCTTGGGCTCAAGCATTTGCCCCCTCAGATGATATGGATGCTGCTGGTTTGAGGTTTACTCTTAAAGAAACATTGTTTCATACCCACTGACCCTTCTCTAATATTTAGAGAGAAGCTTCCAGAATGAACACTTAAACTGTTCCTTAGTCATGTGACATTTTAGTACAGGATTAGTTAAAAAATTATTTCTTTTGCTGAGGCAATCCATGTCATGATTAGAAATAGTCTAATATAAATTATAAATCCTATAATAGCTTTTGTTTGATCTTTTAAAAAGTGAAGTTTCTTAAACATGAAATCTAGTAGAGTTTAGTGGAAAACCAAGAGCCAACTGACTTGTGCATTGAGTGGCTCCCAGAACCAGAGCAGGCTCTAAGAATGCCAGCCAGCCATGCGATCAGATAGCAGCTCCCTGAAGCAATCATCAGTACATTTTCTGGAGTTTTAAAATGTATTTGCCAGACATCATCTCTGAAGCAGCTGGAAGCCAGCTGATTGCTCAGTGATGGTGTTGAAGGTGCACCAAATGTTAGTCCAAATGACTGAGGCTGCTTTTACACAACTGCCATTAGCAGAAAGAGTGGTGTCAAGGGACCCTGCACACAAAGCCTAGCTCTCCCGGCCTGTGCTTTGCCATTCTTACCTGTGTGTACATTTAACGCACCTGCATTAGGGTTCTTTAGAGGAACAGAACTGATAGAATGACTCCCTCTCCCTATTTAAATAAAGGAGTTATTAGAGTGGCTTACAGACTGGTCCAGCTAGGCAACAATGGTTGTCTAGCAGTGGAAGCTCCAAGAATCAGCATCTGTTCAGTCCGTGAGGGTCTCAACTGGTCTGCAGTACACACTGGAACTCTGCAGAAGTCGGCGCTAACGCCAGGGAAGGAACGGATTTGACAGTGAGAGTGAGAGCAAAAGAGAGCATGCTCCCTTCTTCCATGTCCTCTTTATAGGCTGCCACCAGAGATATGATCCAGATTAAAGGTGGATGTTTTCACCTGAAAGATCTCTATTAAAAGTGGGTCTTTCTGCTTCAAATCCCTCACAGGTGAAGGCAGCCATTGGGTTTTAATCAATTCTACATGTAGTCAATTGACAACTAAGAACAGCATCACAGGTCCACAAGCAGATGGCCATATGTTTTGTTGTGGAAAGCAGACACATTCTTTAAGTGATAAACTTGACAACGATGCTAAAGGATTAATTTTTCAATGTCATGACAAGTGCAAATTCTAAGTTTTGACATCTATTTTGAGGCCCTGAACAAAGCTTTTAATCGATGTATTATACATCAAATTGATACTGTTAACTTATGATTATTCAAATTAATAAAATATTCATAGAGAAATGTCCAAAGTTTTACATTTCCAAGACTTGTGCTCCCCACCCCATTAATTACCATGCCTAGAAGCTCTTTAGCAAAAGCAGCAGTCATCAGGCTGACGGGATCTGACAGGCCAGCAAGGCCCAATTACACTCGAACTCTGTGCCACTTTGATGTCCGGGGAACGAAGAGAGATAGGGGCCAATTGGTTAGCACATTATGTTAATGACTTGATTTAATCCCGCCACTAAACTTTATGTAGCCTGTTAAAAAAGATGCTAACACTAATTATACCACTTTGGAAAGGAAAGGAGGGGACAAGCATTTCAACTGACAAAGTGAAGCTCATAAATGTTGTAAATGAAATGAAACAAAATGAAGTAATCTATGATTAATTATAGATCACAGCCATGAAGGAAAGAGAAGGAACCGAGGAATGTGCCTAAGTGCTAGGAAATCTGTTAGATTCCTTTTAAGGATCAACATTCCAGGAAATAAGTACGAGCTGTTAGGATCTGTTAATATAAAAATAAAAGACACCAAGTGATGTTAAGCTGCTCACACAGGGACGCCAGAGAACTCAAACCCACAGTGGAACTGGCATAAGTCGGACTGATCTAAGACACGACTTCTTGTCCTAAGTGCAGTGTCATACAAGGAAGCAGTTTTAAAAGTCTGCAAAGAAGGGAAAACTACAGGGTGTGGCTACGTACGGGTCTAAACTACTCTTTACATTGAACCTACCTTTCAAAATGCATTCCAAGTACACAGACTCCTTAAGAATGGGAGTCTAGATACCTCTGTGGTCTTCTTGTTGCTCCTGCAGAAGGGAGCTCACAACTGTGTGTGACTCCAGCTGATCTAATAAGACACCTTTTAGAGCTGGCTCCTAACGTCCTGTCCACCCCGTTCTCCTCACACTAATCAGCTGTTTCATTAGGCAATGCTCCAGGACTGGCATATTGGTGTAGGCCACCCTTATCTCATCTTAATTCCCCAAGCCAGGCATGCTGGGTATTCTTGGAATCCCAGCTCTTGGGAGACAGAGGTAGCTGCTCTACAAAGACTCTTACACACACACACACACACACACATACACATACACATACAGAGAGAGAGAGAGAGAGAGAGAGAGAGAGAGAGAGAGGAAGAGAGAGAGGAAGAGAGAGAGAGAGAGAGAGGAAGAGAGAGAGAGGAAGAGAGAGAACATTAAAAACACTTATAGATAACCTAAACATATCTCCTCACACATTTAATCATCTCTAATTGCTCATTATACCCATATAACAAATGCCATGTAAACAGATGTGTTCTAAGGAATAATGATGAGGAAGACATAATTCAAAAACCATGTTTGAGCGAGACTAGTGGAATCTTAGCTATGGAAGCCCAGCAGGTGGTGAGTTTAGTTACAGGGACTGTTTGTTTTATAGCTGTCAAATTTCAGTAGGTACTATGGAAAGGAAAACCACAGATGTGCTGGCTGGCACACAAAGTAGTCAATAGCACATCTGCTGCAGTCTAGATATGCCATGTCCCTCCAAAGGCCCATATATGACTTGCTGGTCACCAGCTTGGCACTACTGGGAAAAAGAGTCTCAAAGGAAGGTTGAGCTTTGAGATTCTGTGACAGAGGCTTCCCCTTACCTCATCCCTGGCCATTCTGCTTTCCTGCTATGATTGCCTTCTGACACAGACCAGAAACAACAGGGCCAACTGGCTGCAGACTAAATTGCTGAAATAGTGGCCAGACAAACTCTTCATAAGCTGGTTATTTCAGTGTTCTATAAGCATTGACAATTTGACTGACATTCCCCCACACCCTTATCCCTCAGGCTGTGCTGTCCTGAGATTTCTACTCCATGTAGCTCCTAAAGACATTTGGTGCACTAATAAGCCATACATATTTTAAACTTTAAAACTGAGCAGTGCTGTAGCTCATGAGAGACTGGCAAGATTACCATGAGTTCAGGCTCAGCCTGGTTACATAATGAGTTCCAAAACAGCAAGGGCTATGGTTTAAGACCTTGTTTCAACAACAGCAACAGCAGCAGCAACAACAACAACAGCAGCGATAGCATGCCAAGCACCACCACCACCACCATCACCACAACTATTTCCTTCTTCTTCTTCTCCTCCTCCTGCTCCTCCTTTTTCCTCTCCTCCTCCTGCTCCTCCTTCTCCTTCTTCTTTTTCAACAACTACTACAACCACTACAACTACAACTACAACTACAACTACGACTACGACTACAACTACAACTACAACTACAACAACTACTACTACTTCTGTTAGTATTTTGTCTAAGCTCTGCCACACAGTTACCTGGCAATTGCCAGGTATGCCTGACTCACTATAAAAGCGGTGGTTTGCCCCCTCCTCTCTCTCTTTTTCTTGCCTTTTTGCTCCTACTCTGTCCCCTTGCCCCTTCTCTCATATCTCTCCATGTGCTCATGCCTGGCTTCTACTTCTCTATTCCTCTACTCTCTCTCCTCCCCCTCCCCCTCTCCCTCCTTTTCTCTTCTCTTTCTCTCTTCTTTCTCTTCTCTTCTCTTCTCTTCTCTTCTCTTCTCTTCTCTTCTCTTCTTCTTTCTCTTCTCTTCTCTTCTCTTCTCTTCTCTTCTCTTCTCTTCTCTTCTCTTCTCTTCTCTTCTCTTCTCTTCTCCTCTCCTCTCCTCTCCTCTCCTCTCTTCTCTTTCTCCTCCCCTCTCCCTCTCCCCTCCTCTCCTCTCTCCCCCCTCTCTCCCCCTTCTCCCTCCTCCTCTCTCCTCTCTTTCTCCCTTCTTCTTCTCCCTTCTCCCTTCTTCCTCTCCTCCCCCCCCTCTGCCTTTCTCTGCCTTTACTACCCTCTCAACTCCCCACGTCCTGAATAAACTCTATTCTATTCTATACTGTCATGTGGCTGGTCCCTCAGGAGGTAGGGATGCCTCAGCATAGGCCTGCGGAGGCACCCCTTTCCCCCATACCTTACCACACATCCACGAAACATATCCCCTCTATCTTTTTCTAAACACATTAACAACAACTACTACTACTGCTGCTACTGCTACTACGCTACTGCTGCTATTACTGGTGACACAATACTTCAACCAAAGTTAATGCTAGCAATAATTCAGCAAAATGACGCTTTCCCCTGTGACATGATATGCCAGGAAAAAACTGAGAACCAAAACCAAACAAACAAAAATCCCACCCTCATTTCTGTAGTATTCCCATGTGATAATGGTCTTTTGCTCCTGGTGAGATGACTAGGTGCTGGTCTTCCCCCAGAACGTGTTGGACTAAAGAGTTTTGACTTTTGGTCATACTTCATAACCTCCAGAAATGTCAGGGGGCTGAGGGTCAACCTGACTATCATTGGCTAATGATTTAATTCATTATACCTATATAACAGAAGTCGAATATAATGCTCTAAGCTGTGAAAGTGCAGATCTCTGAGACAGCAGAGGACATATAGAGTCCTCTAGCATGGTGGGCTCAGGCACGGAAGACCATACATCTCCTAAAACACCCTGTCCTAAGTGTCTTCACCTACATACATTATGTACAGTAAAAGCAAATAAATGTAGCCACTGTATGAGTTAGCTGAACCCAACAGAGTTGTTGGGACCCCAGTTTGTTGTCAGAAGTACAGGTAAAATACTTGGATTGAGCTAGGTATCGACAATGGAGGTTCAGTCCTGTGAGACTGTTCCCTTAAATTGTAGCTTCTGATACTGTTTATAGATTTGTCAGAACTGAAGCAAATTAGAGATCATTCATCTGGTGTTTTTTGAAGAAGTCCTTGGTGTATGGGGAAACCCCCACAAACATCTAATTACAGATGAGAGTGCAGTAGGAGGAATAGAGTTTGTTTTATCTTAGGTACTCAGAATTACATAGCAACATTCTCTTGTTACTGTGAAGTTCTTAGAGGTGAAAGGCCAGTTTTTTTTTCCAGTTCTGAAATAGTTCCTAGCAGTTCTATATAAAAAAGTATGTATTTATATATTAGAAACAAACATGTATATTAATACATATGTGTAAGGGCAGAAGAAATGTAGCAAAATGCCAACAATATATAGACCCGAATAAAGGATATACAATTGTCTATGATTTTTGAAATCATTACAGTTTTAAAAAGGTTCCATTTTCACATTAAATGATTTGCTAAAGTAGCATTCAGAAAAAAATGACATAATCAATAGGAAGTATGCACATTACTGTCTTAGTCCATTTTCACAAATGTTACAGATGGGGTAATTTATAATTGCTGAAACCATTTACAGTTCCAAAGGGTAAGGAGGTCAAAGGTCAAGTTGCGGGGGGTGGGCATGGGGAGGGGGTCTGGTGTCTGCTCTGTGTTTGATGAAGCCTTGATGCTGTGTCCTCCAGAGGGGGCATTGTGTTTGCTTGTGGCGGGGAGCAGAGGTACCCCTTTTCTTCCTGCCTTTTTAGATGAGTGCTAATCTTATTCATGATCTTAGAGTCCAGCCAACCTCCTTAGGCCTCAGTTCTTAACACGGCTGCCCTGGAGGTGAAGCGTCAATACTTCCCCATGAATTGTATTTGGGACAGCAAATTGAAACTGCACTGGCCAATTAAGTTGGAGAGCTGTTTGTTGTGGGTCTTGCACATTGCAGCATGTTTAGTTTAAACCCTGACCTCTGCCCAGGAGGTGCCAGGAGCAGTTTCTCTTAATGTGACAATCACCAATGTTTTCAAACATTTCCAAATATGCTGCTTTGATGGTGTGGGATTGTAAAAAATAGAAAAACCTTTTTTCTGCATTCAAGGTTAATTAAAGATGGTGGATAATGTTTTGAAAGTAAGATTAACTGCTACACTGCACTGTTGTCTACTTTAGGCCAACATCCAAAATATCTGTTGTTCCACCGCATTGTAAATATGGCCTTCTCAAAGAGTGGCTGCAGCGTGGTGTATTCTCACATCCCTTGCTGTACTCCATGTGAGTATCAATTTCCTTTTGTCTCTGAGATGGCACAGCTACATCAGGACCCTCTTTACTGTAGGATGCAGGGTGTTAATAGTCCAGAGGTTAGATGTGACTAATCTTCTTCCCTTGGGATGTGCATTTTCAAGTGACTATCTTTGGCCAACAAGAAAATGAAGCAGGGCTGGAGAGATGGCTCAGCAGTTAAGAGCACTGACTGCTCTACTAGAGGTCCTGAGTTCAATTCCCAGCATCCACATGGTGGCTTACAACCATCTGTATTGGGACCTAATGCCCTCTTCTGGTGTGTCTGAAGAAAGCAAAGTGTACTCACATATATAAAATGAAGCTGATAAAGTCAGCTAAAGAACTGAAAGGGAAGAAGGCAGGCATGCCAACTCACTGCACATATGTCCTTTAGGATTGCTAAATTTCTAATTTTAGAACACTTCAAATTGATCCTTTCAACATCCTTAACTAAGGAAATGGCTGTAGGCAGTTTCTTTCTTTTAAGATCAGTTTATTCATTTGAAGAAGAGAAGGTGGGTCAGAAAGTAGCTAAAGAATTCAAGTGTTGACCCACTCAGTTTTGATATGGCCTCTTGATATTATTTAGAATCTAACTGATGAATTATTAACACTAGTGGGCTGAACACTAGCACATCTTCTCGATCAGCATAGAGGTTCCCTAAAAGCAGGAGCCTGGTACTGTGTTGACTACCATGGTAGGCAGTGAATCCCTGGCTTACAGCATGAGGAATGAGTGCTGTTTATAAACTGACAAGATAAATAAACTCTTACATTACTGTCCCGATAGACCCAGCATTGATTCAATATCTCATTTTTTATATTCTTGTATTCAAAGACTAAATCATTTATGTAACAAAAAAAATCAGGTTGAAGTAGGCACTGTCTTACAGAATAAACTACTGAGACAAAACAAAACAAAAAAATCAAACATTCAGACATGACAAATGGAAGGTTCTTAGTGAAATGCTGTGATGGTTGATTTTATTTGCCAACCTGATTAAACCATAGGGTAGCCAGACATTTAGTCAATTCATAATGGTTGTGGAATAATTCATGACTTGACAACTGAGTATCTCTGATGTTCTCCTGTATAGCTTAAAATCTAGGTAGATTCAATAAAGCATATTAATCTCCCTAGTGTGGATGGACTCTGTTCAATCAGTTGAAGGGATACTGGCACCAAAGGCTGAAGAGGCTCCTTGCTGGGCATGGTGATGCACATCTTTAATCCCAGTACTTGGAAGGTAGAGCCAATTAAATTTCTAAGTTCAAGGCCAGCCTGGTCTCTAAAGTGACTTCAGGATAGCCAGAGCTACAGTGAGACCCTGTCTCAAAAATCACACTCACACACACACACACAAAAGAACAAAGGGAGCTCCTTGTGCTAGTGTGTCATCAAAATGGACAGGCCCTCAAACTTGGCCTGAAGCAGATTAGATTCTTGGTTCTTGAGCCTGCTGGCTTTCAGATAACGCACACCAGTGGATGTCCTAGTTCTCAGGCCTTTGACTAAGTCTGGCAATACATAATCTGTTCTGAATCACTAGCTTGCTGACTGAAGACCTCCATTACAGTAGCCAAGTCTTTTAGTTTTTTAATCTATCAACTGTCTGTTCATCTGTCCATCTATCCATCTACCCATCTATCTATTGATTTAATCATTTCATCCATCCATCCATCCATCCATTACTTGTGCTTATGACTATAAAACCAAACTTCACACAGAAAACTTATTTCCTTACTGATATTATTATCAGTTTTAATGGTAGGCTGAGAATTTCCATTCACTGGCTTGATAAGATTATTGAACAGTTTACTATTTGATTAAGAAAAAAATATTAACTTTAACTGAGCACTATATTAAAACTGCTCAGAAATATAAAATTCTTTGATTTATCAATTTTGAGCAATGAAAATTCCACATACATATGAGGTTACAACAGGTTAGATAATATTAATATAAGTGGTGATTATATGCTAATTATAGTAATGCAACTTTAGAAAGATGAGATTTCTTTTCTTTATCAAACACATACTAGGTGTCTGAGGCTGAGTGATCATGAGGACCAGAAAGAGACCTCTTAAAAAACAAGATATAGAGTTAGTGAGAATGACCCTTGAGGTTGATCTCTGGCCTCTACACATATGTACAAACGTGTGCCTTCATATAAACATGTCCACACACACATATAAACACACAGGGAAATTGTATCAGTACAACTGTCTTGCAGTAGACACATTAAAATGTTTTCAGAAACAGAAACTTTTTTGCCTTAAATTTCCATTTATGCTGAGAATGAAAGTCAGCCTTAGTTTAGAACGCTGCATGTGGCATTGAGGTACTCACCTGTTTGGTATTTGTGGAGACAGAACTTGGAATGATACAGTCATCACTGTCTGAAGCTGATCTGTCTTCATCTGTCAGAAAATATGAGGCGACATTTACCCAGGTCAGTCAATCTATGTATTGTACATAAATACAGTACAGATGAACAACCCGACGGCCAGCTCTATCACGTTTAGCTGCCAAGGACATTTGTATGTATGCTTTAGGAAAGAAAAATATGACCTGAAAACTAATGAAAACAGATGAAGTATAAGGTAAAAGATGTTGCTTTTTTCCTCTTAAAATTTTATTTAGTTGTCTGTTCTCTCTCTCCTCTCCCCCACCTCTCTCTGTCTCTCTCTCGTTCTCTCTGTGTGTGTTTGTTTCATGGGCCACTACACGTGTGAAGGTCAGAGGATAACTTGTGGGAGTCAGTTCTCTCCTTCCATTATGTGAGTTTGGAGACTGAAACCCAGGCTCTCAGGGTTGGCGGCAAGCACCTGTTCCAACTGAGTCATCTCTCCAGTCCCTCCTTCTTCCTCTTTATAACTGGACTTTATTGTGCTTAGTGATTTCTTCAATTGTTTAAAAAATCTTTCAATGTTCTGTTTACTGTACTTTTAAACTAGAACCAGTTTTATAAATTTCTATAAATGGTGGTAGAAAGCAAACCTGAAAACATTCAAGCTTTATTTCATTCACAAGTAGAGACACAACTAAGAGCAAGCATAGCTAACGCATGCACAGGAAAGGTAGACCGCTCTTTCTTTAAACAACTATTTCAATGGAAAAATATCAAAGACTGAAGGAAGGGGAGGAAAATGAATGAAAGCAAGGTATAATGAATGACATATCGGTATGGAGATGTAATGAGGAAATCCATTACTTTGTGTATTAGTGAAAAAATTAGTAAAAATCTGAACGTGGTTAACTACTGTTGAAAATTTATTGATGCGGTTGTGAACAACGCCAATGAGAAGTTGAATGTCCTAATATTTACTTTTTCCTTCCTTCATCGGTCACTGTGTGTTTGAGGGATGCTATGCACATCTGTGCTGACTAACCAGCCAGCAGCCTGCACTGGTCTATGCCAAGGTATAGTATCACCACTCATGCAATGTATATATCTTACAGGGCAGTATATGGAAGCAGGACTACGCCATAGCAGTGGTGTACTTTTATAACAAAACTATACTGTGATAAAGTCTTTCTATACCATCCACAAGTCTTTCTGTTTTTCACCTCAACAGGAAGTAGATAAAACTGTGTCAGTAGGCCATCTGCAGCTGTGGCTATACAGTGAGAGCTGGCCTTTTTCTATCCATGCAATTGAACACGAGACATAAGACATCTATCCAAGACTAGATTCAACTAGTTATTGTCATCAATTATAGAAAGAACATCTTTCTTCCATTTCCCTCCTATGCATTGTTTTAAGTTGCCGTATGAATTTTTATCTACATAGTAGTTTAGTCTGAGAGGCACTGGGTACCTGCTAGAGTGTCTGGTAAGTAATGCACAAAGACGGTGGGGGTGGGAAGCGGGGACTGGCACTCAGCCCAGCTCTGATATGGCATCCAAGCTTTCATAAAGCCAAGCCCACATCTGCTATCACATAGCAGATATTTTCCAATGGCTTATACAAAATACTGTGAAAACAAAACAAAACAAACCAAACCAGCCGGGCGTGGTGGCACATGCCTTTAATCCCAGCACTCGGGAGGCAGAGGCAGGCCGATTTCTGAGTTCAAGGCCAGCATGGTCTACAAAGTGAGTTCCAGTACAGCCAGGGCTATCCAGAGAAACCCTGTCTCAAAAAAAAAAAAAAAAAACCAAAAAAAAAACAAAAACAAAAAAAACAAAAAAAACCAAAAAACAAAAAAAAAAACAAAAACCCAAAAACAAACAAAAAAAACCAAACCAAAACAAAAAACCAATGCTACCCTTCCTTACTTTTAAGAATTAAAAAATATGGTTCTATTAAGGTAAAAACACATATATGATAAACTATATACATGTTTAAACTACAAATTTTGGTATTTGACATTTAATTCTGTGGCACTAGCTTCCCAATTAAAATAGCATTATAGGAGCCGGCAAGATGGTTCAGTGGGCAAAGGTGCCTGTCACCAAGCCTGATGACTTGAATTTGACACCTGGAACCTACATGAAAGTAGAGAACCTACTTGCAAAAGCAGTTATTTGACTTCCAAATATGTGTGCAACATGCATACATGTACATACACATGCAAAATAAACTTGTATTCTATGCAGGAGCACCAAGCTGACCTAAGAAGAGAGAGACATCAGCCTGAAGAGCTCGCACCTACCATTTCTGCCAAGAGGCAAGCATCATGAGGTGGATTCACTACTGAATGACATGTTGTGTGTGGCAGGCATGCCTTCGCAGAGAAAGCAAAGCAGAGTCAGCTAAACAACAACGGTTTTAACAGAAAAGTCACCTTCTGGTTCCAATTCTTCAGTTATTTCTGTTTCATCTTCAGAGGAAGCCACACTTCCTGAGGCAAGCTGGCCCTCAGATAAGAAAGAGATGTCGTCTTCTTTCCCTTGTTGCATTTCCCCCACATTTTCTTCTACCTTAGCCACACCGCTTTCCTGAAACATGCAGAAGAGAAGCACATTGCTGTATTTGTTATGTCTTAGAGCGTTCTTGCTGAAGCACTTGAATCATACAATGTCCATTTGAGACTCGATTACACAGGCATATAGCCGGACATGGCGTCTTATCCTGATAACCTCAGCACTCAAGAGGCAGAAGATTCCAACAATTTGAGACCAGCATGGACTGAAATAAAAAGTGAGTTCTGAGCCATTCTGAGCTTCAGGTGAGCTTCTGTCTCTAAATCACCACCACCACTGCCACCGCCTCTTCCACCATCACCATCATCACCACCACCACCACCACAACCACCACCACCACCACCACCACCACCACCACCACCACCACCACCACCACCACCACCACCAACACCACACCTACCACCACCACCACCACTTCCATTACCATCTCTATCACCTCTATGTCTACAACCACTATTGCTACTCAACGAAACACATGGAGATACGCTACACAGCTATTAAAGACTCCCTAGAAAATAGTCACTTAGATTATATAAACAGATAAAAACACACAGGTCAATAAAAATCTAAATATATGCTAAGAATGAATGCTTTGATTTAGCGTGGTGTGGTGGTGCATGTCTGTAATACTATCACATGGAGGTAAAAGCTGGAGGATACAAATCCAAAGACATCCATAGATACACAGTGAGTTTGAAACCAGCCTGGCATACATAAAATCCTATCTCAACAAAATTAAATAAACAAACAAAAATATGTATTAATCTCAAAATGATTTTTACATTGATTTTAGTTTATAAACACATGTATTTCCTACCAATGTATAAATAAACATATATATTGAACTTATCATTAAAAAAAATCTTTCTATCATAAAAAAGTCATATTTAGGGCTGGTGAGATGGCTCAGTGGTTAAGAGCACCGACTAATCTTCAGAAGGTCTTAAGTTCAAATCCCAGCAACCACATGGTGGCTCACAACCATCTGTAACAAGATCTGACACCCTCTTCTGGAGTGTCTGAAGACAGCTACAGTGTACTTACATATAATAAAATAAATAAATCTAAAAAAAAAAGTCTTATTCAAATGTAGGGAAAATGCTATGATTTCCTTAATCATGTCTAACACATAAGACAAAGCCTTTTAAGTTCCAAAATAAACCTTTCAAAATAATTTTAATACAAAGGCATACCTTGGAAGGATACGCAACAGCTGACAGACCATTTTCTGGTTTTGGTCCCACTTCTGGAGAACTGTCTTTTATATCTTTAGGGGGAGGAGAAGTCTCCTTGAATTAATGGGAAAAATCATGTATGTTATTTTGTATTCATTACAAGAGGAGTTTTAGGAAGGTACAAGCTTGGCTGTGTAAGATCAAGAAACTCAGTGGGGAGTTGGAAAGGGATACAGGGTCATGGAACAATATCAAACACTACAACCTTGTACCACAGTAAAGACGGGCTCTGCTTACTGTCTCTGCTTATGTCAAAGGTACAGTATAGTCTATACTCTCTGGTACTTGATACAGGAAAGGGAAATTGGTATTTGGGGTATTCATTACTTACGGGACTCGGGTGTGATATGGTATCTGCAAAAGAGACCTTTTTGTCCACAAATGTTAAACGTTGTCTTGGTTTAGGTTTTGGTGCCTAAAATAAAACAATATGTCAGACTATAACAACCATTACATTTTAGATGAGACTTCAGCTAGTTTTGGGTGCAATTATTTGGTTATTAAGTTTATATTCAAGTATTTTAAATAAAATCAAAAGTCACTGCTACTCACTACAACTGATGTAACATCTGAGGACTTTGGAGGTAGTCTCTGAACAGCCTCTGGTTCTTCTCTGCAAACGAACTTTCCAAGGTCTTCAGTAGTTATTGATCCACTTGGTGGAAGGTAGGTGAATTTCCATTTCAATATAACTTGGATAGTTCCTGCAGCATGCTTTTCCTTATCCATCAACTCAAATATTCCTGCAAATTATGAAGATTATTTTCTAATGTGTGTGTGAAGCTTTGTTATTTTAGGAATCACAGTGGAGCCCTGGGAGCCCAAAGGCCAGGAAAGCAGATGCCTAACTGGATCTTCACCTCTCCCACTAGTTCTCCACGTCCAATCCCCTAGTCTTCTCCCCAGCTCTGCAGTAGAACATCTCCTGAGGTCCCCCTTCCTTTCTGACCCTATTTCCATAGAGTACAGAGACCTTTCCCTCCATCCTCCCTTTCTCTGACTCATCCTAGGACCCCAGCCTTCAACACCAGCAAGCATTCTCTGGGAATGTCTGACTCACAGGCCAGGGGAAGAAGTAGGCTAACTACAGATCTTCACCTCTCTTTCCTCTCCTCCAAATCTAATCCTCCTTTTGTACCCCCAGCTCTATTGCAGGCTCCCTGCTGCTGCCTTGCCCCCTCCCTGCTCCCACAAATAGAACACACAGATCTTCTTCTCTAAACTCCCCCCCCACCCACTCATTGTTTCATTTTAGCCCCTAACTGCAGCAGGCACTCTCTGGTCACACCTAGGAAAGCAGGTAGCTTAACTGAATCTTCACCCTCCCTTCTCTCCTCCCAACCCAATCCCCTAGTCTCACCTCCAGCTCTACAGCAAACTCCCTGTTGTGGCCTCTCCTTACTCTCTGTCCTCATTCCCAGGAGACTAAGCAGATCTTACTGGAACACCCTCCTTTCCCCTGTAGTGTAGACCCCATAAGCCCTCACTCCTAATCCATCCTCATTCCCATGTACCAGGTTCCAGTACCTAGAAACTTTTAGCTTAGAACCCTATTCCCACCCCATGGTCACACCTATTAGAATCCCAGAAAATTTTTCTACCAGTCACCACTCTCTCCTAAGAACCACAGAGGGCAACAAAAATCAAGGAACAAAACACCTATCCAACAAAGACAAGACCAGATATGAGTACCTAGAATTCCAATCTTCCCAAACCCAGATGCCTAGATGCCAACATAAAACACAATCAATAATAACCTGGGCAAAATATTTCCATTACAGCCCAGAAATGCTACCATCGTAGGCACTGAATATTGCAACAAAGCTGAAGCACAAGACAAGGACCTTAAAATAGCCTTTATGAATCTGATTGAGGCCCATAAGAAGGAGATTAATAAATCCCTTAGTGAAACCTATGAAAACACAAACAGTAGAAGGATATGGATAAAATAGTTCAAGACCTGAAAGTTGAAATAAAAATCAATAAAGAAAATCCATGCTGAGGGAAATCAGAAAATGAAAAAAATTAGAAACTTGAACAGGAACCTCAAAAGCAACAGAATATAAGAGAGGGAAGAGAGAATCTCAGGCATTGGACACATGATAGAAGAAATGGATTCTCAGGTCAAAGAAAATGTTAAATCTAAAAAGATCCTGGCACAAAACATCCAAAAGATCTGGGACACTATGAAAAGATCAAGTCTAATAACGTGACTAGAGGAACAGGAAGAAACCCAGGCCAAAGGTACAGAAAATATTTTCAACAAAATCACAGAAGAAAATTTCCCTAACCTAACGGAGGCGATTCTTATTAAAGTAAAAGAAGCACACAGAACACTGGATAGACTAGGAAAAAAAAAAAAAAGAAATTCAACTCAGCACAGAATAATTAAAACCCTAAATGTATAGAAGAAAGAAAGAATATTAAAAGCCACAGTGAAAAAGACCCAGGAATATATAAAGGCAGACCTATTAGAATTATACCCGACTTCTCAATGGAGACTCTATAAACCAAAAGGGCCCAAACAGATGTGCTAAAGAATCTAAGAGGCCACAAATGCCTTCTCTAATTACTACATCCAGTAAAACCTTCAAACATCATAGATGGGGGAAAAAAGATCATTCTATGATAAAGCAAAATTTAAGCAGTATCTTCTTACAAGTCTATAGATTTCTCTAATTAACCTAAAGAGGTTAGCTACATGAAAGAAAACACAGGAAATAAATAACCACAGACCAGAAAAATCAAAAGAATGGAAACTCGCACACCACTACCAGTAGCAGCAGCAGCAGCAGCAACAACAACAAAACAAAACAAAACAAAACAACAAGAACAAGAACAACAACAAAATAACAGGAATCAGCATCACTGTCATTGGTGTCTTTCAGCATCAATAGTGCAAATTCCCCAATAAAGTCAAAAGACTAACAAAATGGATACAAAAACAGGATTCATCTTTCTGCTGCACTAAGAAACACATCTTAACATTAAGGCTAGACATGACTTCAGGATAAAGGTTTGGGAAAAGATATTCCGAGCAAGTAGGCCTAAGAAACAAGCCAAAAGCCCCTTTTAATATCTTACAAGATAGAATTCAATCCAAAATTAATCTGAAGAGATAGGGAAGGACACTCTAAAATAATCAAGAAAAAAAACCTCACCAAGAGGCCATTGCAATTTTTAACATCTAATCTTATCAAGGACAAGGGCACTCAAGTTCATGAATGAAATACTACTACAGGTTAAGTCACATATTGACCCTCACACACTGATAGTGGGAGGGAGACTTTAAATACCTTGCTCCCAGCAATTAACAGCTCATCCAGACAAAAACTAAACAGAAATGTTGGAGCTAACTGTTATAAACTAAATGGTACTAACAGATATTTGTAGACTATTTCACCTAATAACAAAAGAATATACACTCTTGCCAGCACACCTGGCACTCTCTCCAAAACTAAGCACATATTTGGACACAAAGTAAGTCTCAACAGATATACTAAGAAAGTTGAAATAACACCTGCATCGTATCTGACCACTTTTTAGATTTAAAATTTAAGATTAAATTTATATATCATCAACATCAGAAAACTTACAAACTCGTGGAAACTGAACAATTCATTATTGAATAAAAATGGGTTAACAGAAATTAAGAAATTAAACATTCTAGAATTGAATGAAAATGATTGCACAACACATTAAAACTTATGAGATGTAAAGAAGGCTGTTCTAAGAGGCAGATTCATGGTACTAAGTGCCTATAAGAAAAAAAAAGTGAGGAGCCGGGTGTGGTCCTCACTCCTTTAATCCCAGCACTTGAGAGGCAGAGGCTGGTAGATCTGTCTGGCCAGCTTGGTCTGCAAGGTGAGTTCCGGACAACCAGGGTCACACAGAGAAACCTTGTCTCAAAGAAACAAACAAAGAAACAAACAAAATCAGATTTCATACTAGTAACTTAATGGCACATCTGAAAGCTCTAGAAGAAAAAAATAAACATACCCAAAAAGGAGTAGACAGACAAAAATAAATAAATAAATCAGGGCTGAAGTTAATAAAATAGAGTTAAAACATACAAAGAATCAATGAAGCAAAGATTTGTTTCTTTGACAAACTTTTATACAAATTAAAAGACAGAAAGAGAATATCCAAGCTTACAAAATTAGACATGGAAAGGTAGATTTAACAACAGACACAGATGAAATCCAGAGAATCATTAGAACATACTTAAAAAAAAACTATACCAAATTGGAAAATCTAAAAGAAATGGGTAATTTTCTTGATACACACCACTTACAAAGTTAACTCAACATCAGATAAGCAATTTCAATAGACTTATAGCCCCTAGTGAAATAGAGGCAGTAATTAAGTCTCCCAACAAAACAAGCCCAGGGTCAGATGAAGATTTTAGGACAGAATTCTACTAGACCACAAGAGTTAATGCCAATACTCCTCAAATTATTCTAGAAAATATAAGCAGAAGGAACACTGCCCAACTTGTTTTATAAGGCCACAGTTACTCTGCTACTGAAACCACATACAGACACGGTAAAGAGAATTACAACTAATTTCCCTTTTGAACATAGATGCAAAAATTCTCAATAAAATACTTGCAAACTAAATCCAAGAACACATCAAAAAGATTATCCACTATGATCAAGTAGGCTTCATCCTAGAGATGCAGGAATGGCTCAACATCCATGAATTGATAAATGTAACCTACCGTATAAACAAGCAAGAACTCCACGTGATTACATCATTAGATGCCAAAAAAAAGCTTTGACAAAAATCCAACAGTTTTTCATAATAAATGGATAACAACTCAAAGAAATTCAACTAAAATCAGGAACAAGACAAGGTTGTCCACTCTCTCCATACCTATTCAATATAGTACTTGAAGTCTTAGCTAAAGCAATAAGGCAACTGAAGGAGATCAAAGGGATACAAATTGGGAAGGAAGAAGTCAAAGTATCTTTATTTGTAAATGCTATGATAGTATACATTAAGTGACTCTAAAAATTCTACTAGGAAATTCCTATAGCTGATAAATACCTTCAGCAAAGTAGCTGAATACAAAATTAACTCATAAAAATCAGCAGCTCTCCTGTATACACAAGTAACAAAGGGGCTGAGAGAGAAATCAGGGAAACTATACTTTTAACAGCCTCAACTTATATATGTTGGGATAAATCTAACCAAGCAAATGAAAGACATGGAAAAAAGAAACTGAAGAAGATAGAAGATGGAAAGATCTCTCATGCTCATGAATTTATAAAGTAGAACAATCTACAGATTCAGTGCAATCCCCATCAAAATTCCAACCCAATTCTTCACAGAAATTGAAAAACAAATTTTAGCTTCATATGGAAACATATACACACAAAAACCCAGGAGAGCGAAAATAATCTGGAATAAAAAACAAAAACAAAAAAACAAAACAAACAACAATAAAAACCCAACTGCTGGTGGTATCACCATCCCAGATTTCATGTTGCACCACAGAGCTATAGTAATACAAACAGCACTGTACTGGCACAAAACCAGACATGTCGATCAATGGAATTGAAGACCCAGACATAAGTGCACACACCCACAGATAGCTGAGTTTTGAGCACCCTGAGCAAATGGTGCTGGTCAAACTGGATGTCTGCATGCTGAATAATTAATGCATGCTGCAGATTAATCTATCTTTATCCGCCTGTATAAAACTCAGTTCACATGGATCAAGGACCAGACACACTGAATCTTACAGAGGGGAAACTCATAGGCACAGGAAAGGACTTTCTGGACAGACCAGTGAAAGCCCAGGCACCAAGTCAACAACTAGTGAATGGGATGACCTCGTGACGCTAAGAAGCTGCTGTATGGGAAAGAACCACAGCAAAAGTAAAGGAGCAGAATGGCTTTTTTTTTTTTTAAATAGAACTTTCACATCTGATAGGGGGTTTGTATTTAAAATATGTAAAGAAATATGAAAAACCCTTGGCATCAAGAAAACAAGCCAATTTTAAAAAATGGGGGTGCAGACTAAAGCAGAGAGTTTTCAAAGGATGAAATGAAAATGACCAAGAAACACTTAAATGTTCAGCATCCTTAGTCATCAGGTAAATGAGAATCAAAACTACTTTGAGATTTCATCTTAAAGCAGTACTAATTACCAAGATCAATAAAGCAAATGACAGCTTATACTGTCAAGGATGTTGGGAAAGGGAACATCTCTTCATTGCTCATGAGAGGGCAAACTTGTACAACCACAAAGGAAATTATTGTGGTAGTTTCTTAAGAGGCTGGCCATAGGTCTACATCAAGATCTAGTTATACCACTCTTGAGCCTATACCCAAGGACTCTACATCCTACCACAGAAAGACTTGCTTATCCATGTTTATCACGGCTCTATATGTAAGAGCAAGAAATTAGAAATAGCTTACATGTCCACCAACTGATGAATGAATGTGAAAATGTACTATATTGCACAATGGAATATTACTAAGCTATTAAAAAACCAAAATTATGAAAATTTCAGGTAAATAGATGGGTCTACAAAACAAAAACAAAACCCCAAACAATCCTGAGTGAGGTAGTCCAGACCCAAAAAGACAAATTTTATGTTTCACTTATATGTGCATATGACTTTCTAAATGTTTAATAAGTATATATGACCACAGAGTTTATGTTCCAAGTAAGAGTCTTGGGGAAGGGAGGCTATCTCAAAGAAGGAGAAATGGATTATTAGATTGGAGAGGCAGGAGAGAGGATGTAGTGGAAGAATTAAATGGGGAGGGGTGGATGAGAAAGGGAAGAGAAAGAGCATGGGGAGGGATGACTAACACTAAAGGCTATCTGAGGGGTCATATGGAAGCCTGTACCCTAGAAGCCTCCTAAAATATATACATATTTGAAAGAAGTGTTCATGAAGTCACCAAATAAAGGGTGGAGCCAATGCCCCAACTAGATCTCTTTCACCACCAAGTAAAATGTCCAATTCCAGAAATGGGTTATATCTAGCTGAATATGAATAGTTGGCTGAAGGGTCCTTTGATAAACTGCAAGCAGAAGAAATACAAGAAGAAACATATCAAGTCACAACTATTCAAAATCTCAAACAAAACCTTAAAGGCAGCATCATGTTTATGTGATTCACAATAAGGTCAGTGTCACTATGTGGCTTCCCGAAGACAGTGGTTTGTTGAACTATACGTGCTAGATAAGGAAACAAAACAAAACCCAACAATCAAACTACGATGCAGCAAGAATATCTTACAAAAAATTCAAAGAAAAACTAAGATTATCTCAAGATCACAATGAGTGAAACCAGTTGCTATCAGCAGACCTGACTTGCTGCAATTATATAAGTTTTCTTCAGGCTGAAAGAAAAAGATAACTCAGATCTACACATCTGATAGGGACCAACAGGGCAACTGCATACAAAACTATAAGAGACTATACAAATATCTTTTCTTTTCTTTTCTCCTCTTAACTGTTTAAAAGGTAAGTATAGAGACGACTAATTATAAATTCTATTGTTGGGTTCATAACACACAAGATATATACCCTAAAGGGCTGAGGCAGAGCTGACTGAGGCAAGGAGATGACTTCATGGTAAGGACACAAGTCAGTGAAAATAGAGTCAACCTACAGGGATAAATAATACCCCACATAGTAACTGTAGGTAAATACCACAGTCCCTGTAACTACAGTCTCTTCTTTCTCTTCACTTCATCACGGGGTTACAGAAAACAATTAGAACCCCTCATTATTGTCTTTAATATCTATGTGCAAAAGTCTCAGGGTAGGGAGGAAAGACAATAATGGGGAAGAGAGGTGACTATAACCACAGCATGTTATATGCATATATGAAAATATCATAATGTAACCCATTGTTTTGTGCAATTAGTATACACCAATAAAATGTCAAAATATATGCATCCTATGTGCATATATATGGCAGTAACAACACAAAAGAGGAGAGAACATTAGACTTCTTATCTTTTAATGTAATCAAGTTAGTGTTACTTTTAAGTACACTATAAACACCCTCAAACATGGAGAAATGCTGTGGTTTCAAGCAAGGAAATAACTAAAAATATAAACAGTATTATAGAACTGAAGTACAAATATTGTTTAAGGTTAGGAAAATTAGTTGCTAATAAATCATAGCTGTAACGCTAAAGTATACTTTAGATTTGCTTTTACAATTTTCTAGAATCAAGAACATATTCTTACCTGAGATACACTTGTCATGTGCCAGGGAAATCAGAGGCACATTGACTTTTCCCATGTAAATATTCTCCTGGGTATCACTATCATCAAAAACATAGAAACTCAGAGACTCTGACTTAAGGTAGCGATCCAAATCCATATTCATCGGCACTGGGAAACACATGTGGTCATCAAACTGTGGGTCATTGCTACTGGGAACGATGGCGGTATCATGGTCTGGAAAATCAAAAAACTTGTATACCACATATGCGTGTGGCTGCAGGTAGCTCGCTCGGGACTGGAGGCCGGTGCAGCATTTTACTGTAACATGAAGTTCATTCAAGTTGCCGTCTGTGGACTCTGCTGGGCTGATCTGAGCAGTTGTGGCTGCTTGCTGACTCGACTGGCAGAACATACATATTTGTATTATAGATTTACAATTAAAGGTAACTATCAGCTTCCAACCTCCAAACAAAAGCTTGTAAATGGACAAAACTACATTATTTTCATATCAAAGTTATTTTCTCAGCATAAAAGACTCTTAATCAAAACTGCCATGCTTCAGAGCAGCACGATGAGAAACCTGAGGGTACATGTCCTGTGCTACTGGCAGCAAATGCTGTAACCAAGGATATTTGTAGAAATTGGACCCCAAATCAAATGAGACAAAAGTTAATGTGATAGTCTTTAATTCTGTCCAATAACTGATGAGCCGAGTGAGTGATGGGTCTGGAAAATGTCCTAACTAGAGGAGACTCACATGCTCACCCAGAGTGTGGTATGAGGTAGGACTGACAGGGGAAAAATGCCGGATTGGGGGAGTATTCCCCATGAGATGAGCAAAGGCATTGGGCAGAGCTGGAAATATTCTACATCGCTCTTGGGAATACCACTAAGCACACCAGATGTTAGAGAACATTTGCAGTAAGTGATAAATCTTTTATGGCTGAGATGGCCTGAGACAAAGAAGTGCTGGTGTTCCAGTGCCTCCTTTAGTTTAGCACGGAGCACTTTCTACCATGCCCACTTCTGCAGTGCCAAACCTGGATTGAGCAAGAGATGCTGACTGCAGTGCCCCCAGTGGAGACCTCTGGTGGTGTGAAGAGGGAAATGGGAACTCTGAGCAGGTATGATACTGCTTACCCAGGTCAGCTTGCACGTAACCAAGGAAGCTCAGTTGAATGATTTTTACAGTATCCACCCCACCTCCACCACTGCCAAATCAATCCATTAAAGTTGAAAACAAAGAAAACACCAATTGTCATCTCTATCATTCTTTCAAGGTGTGCTGTGAAGTCTACTACAGGGAGGTGATCTCTGGGAAGCAGGTGCCTCCCTTGGTTTGAGAATCTACATTTAAGTTGAAGTCAAAGAAAACATGCCCAGCAAAACTAACAAAGACGACATTTCATGGACCTGTACGACAGAAATTTGGTTGGTTCCTAAGCAGCTCATACGTTTGGGAAAACACCGGAAGTTACTTTACTCTCCACTTTTCTCTGAATACTGGCTCATTATTCTCCTTCAGACTCTGCATATTTCATTTCACTGACTGACATGGTGGAAGATGGCTGCCAACCGCTCCAAATTTTACATGATCCAGGCATGGAGAGTCCTGCTTTCCTTTGCTCTCAGAAGGCAAAGTCTGTCTGATCCAACTGGGGCCAAGGGGATATATCTTAATCATAACGTGTGGACTACTGGAGGAAACGGATGGGCTCACCTAACATAAACCTAGCCACCGGGGTCCAGAACCATAGAATTCCAACTGCACACAATTTCAACACTTTCCTGTGGTGCTCGCTCCCTGGTGCTCATATGCTTTGTTTCCCTTTGATACTCATGTTCTATATAAAAGGTCATCAACTCCAGAGTTTTATGAAACTTAATTCAGTGCATTTACCAGTTTGTAGAACCAGTTGAAAATGTGGCTATTAATATTCAAAGAAACATGGTTTGGGGATTGGAGAACTGCATTTAAACTCCTGGTTTTCAGCAATAAAATATTGATTTTGTATTCTACTTTGCATTTCAAAAATCTATTGATATGAAACAGTTTGAAAGAAGCCTAGAGTGATACAATAGTTATTTCTTTAAGAACAGAATTCATTGATGAACATCTCTTGATGTGTAGTAACACTTCTCTAGTTATATTTTCTAAAAGTGTCTTGGGGACTACAAGGGAATTTCTTTGTATCAGTGGAACACTCCGTGTCATGTAGTGGTTTAGTGAATATCTACAGGCAATAACACTGTGCAGAATGAACACACAAATGACTGTGTGCAAATACTGATGCAGTCTGAATAAGGGATGGAGCTCAGTTAATGGTACAACATGTCAATTTTTTGTCTTTGTTTTTTCAGCATTGGGGAGTGAATCAAGAGCCTGGCAAGCATGCTAGGCAAGCACTCTACCACTGAACTACATCGTTAGCACTTTAAAAAAAAATATGATTCAAAGTCTTGCAAAGTTGCCCAGGCTAGTCTTGAATCTGCGGTCTTGTGCACCCAGTCTCCTGCGCAGCTGGGGTACCACTCATGTACCCCATCCCCAGCTCGACTTTCACTTTTCACGATTATGCTGTAACTGAGAGAAAGTAGCACAGTATATACAAGCCAACTCTACTGTTCCTGTTACTTCCTGAGAGTCTGATTATTCTAAAATAAAAGGTTAAACAAGTCACTTGATGCCAGTATAAAAACAACAATTTCAGTTTAAAGCACAGGATATGAGGAGATAGTATAGATTCCTGTGCTATAAAAGGGTCTTACAGTCAAATAAGCTTACCAATTGCATTTTCTCTGGCTTCTTAAAATTTGATGTTATGTATCCTAATGCCTTTGCCCGCTCACGATAAAGTCGAATAGCTTGATCCATGGGAACTCTTAATCGGAACCAGTATTCTACTGTGCCAAAATTTGGGATGTCTCCTTTAGTTCCTACATATAATCAATACATGACCCACTGTTAAAAGAGTCACATAAATGAGTATATATGCGAGTAAAATATACCAATGGTATTATACATTAAAGGCATAAACTTTATACAGAGTAAAATAATACGACTTGCACAAATGATGTTTGCTTGGCAAATGACAGAGATGAGGAAAAGTTACGTCTGGAGTATGAATTTCACTGCATGTTAAATATTAAAGAGCCATGTCAAACTATGATTGAGCTATTTCAACTGGTATCATTTCAATCTTGCATATAAAGAAAAATCCAAACAGTGAATCAGATACTCTGCAGATTCTTTTGGATACTGTGGTACTTTTCTTTAAACAAGTTGGACTCAATCTAGCCTGACATTTACAATATACAACCTCAAAATTATAAATATGACATTCCACATTCTGATTCAGCTTTTAAGGGACCATTGGCATCCTTCCACTTCTTCAATAGACCACAAGCATATGGAAGAGGTCATAGTATGCTAAATAATGTGGCCTTGAATGGAGTGCCCTGTGCACTCCACTCTTTCTCTACCAAGACTTTGCTCGTGGCTTCTGGAAGATTTAACAGCCCTGCGCATCCACTGCAGAGCTGGACGTCCTTACTGCACTGAGCAGTTCAGTCTGTCTGTTCACAAAGTGTGTAGTATGCACACAAAAGAGGTTTCTTAAGGGCAAGGACTGCAGATGCCTTCAAAATACTTCTTTCCAAGGGACTGGTACATATGGAATTGTCTAAAAGAAAACTCTATAACTGTCTCTGAACATTACTATATTAAGTATACCATGCTTACTTAATCAATTTTTCTTACAAATGGGCTTCACCATTAATACTGAAAAATATTTAATATCTACCATTACTTTAAAAAATCCCCAAAGAAGAGTACTACTACAGACATATTTACTTGTATATACATAAGGTATCTTTGGATGAAATTGTAGCCTTTGGTGAGATTCTGGGATGACTAAGGACAGGAGTGGATAAAAGCACTTAAGTATTTTGATTTCTGAGGAATCTGTTATCTAAGCAGTGAGTCACTCAGTCATGAAATAGAAGCCCTATTCAGACACTAAGTTGCCCTCCCTTCTCCTTCAGAGGCCTCTTACTTGGCTTCTGGACAACCACATGCTCAAGTTTTCCTGCTGTGCACTGGCCCCTGCTTTCTTGGATGCTCCTTTTTCCTCTCCCTGAACCCAACCTTCTGAAGATTTCCAGTGCTCAGGCATTGGTCACATTCAACAGATTGGAAAATATCTTTTTTTTTTTTTGAGACAGGGTGTCTAGCTGAGGCTGGGCTCAAACTCAGTATGACCTTGAACTTCTGATCCTCCTGCCTCTACCTCCCAAGTACTGGGATTTTAGACCTGCATGCCATGTGGTAGACATCAAACCTAGGGTTTTGTACATACTATGCAAGCACTCTATCTATACCCTCAGCCTAGCGAATCCTGAGGGGACAGCTAATGAACAGGCTGAAATTAATAAATGTATCGTTACCTTTCTTACCACCCTTCTCCTGCCTAGTAAAATGAGGTCAAATCATGATTTTAAACGTCATCTTGTTAATTTTGCTTTAGCAGGCACACACAGTAATAGGTGTGCCGTGACATTTTCATATGTACACACTGATACTTTGATTGTATTGCCCTTCCACGTCCCTGGCTCCTCCCCCACCCCGGTCTCCTTCCTCCCAAATGCCCCCTGTTTACATGCCCATTTATAGCATTGCCTGCTTATTCCCACATCTCTTCTACTTTCATGTCATATAAACATAAACATACACATGTACAAATTTAAACATCAGTTTCTCATATGAGAAAAAACACAGTATCCGTCTTCTGAATAGGGCTTATTTCTCTTAGCATAATGATTCCCAGCTCCATCAGTGTTCCTATATATATTATAATTGCATCCTTCTTTACAACTGAATGAAAGTCCATGTGTATGTGTATGCTTTTTGTCTCCTTGGTTCCATGCCTTGGCTGTTGTGAGTATTGCAGCAGGAAGCGCTAATGAAGGAAGCCCCTCTGCCCTTCAGATTCTTAGCTCTGGTATTGTGGCTTCCGAGTTTCTGGGCTGTGGTGAGGCTTGCCTATTACTTTTTCTCATAGTGATAAAAACCGCATGGTATTGGTACAGAGACAGACAGGCTGATCAATGGAATAGAATTAAAGACCCAGAAATAAACCCACACACCTATGGTCGCTTGATCTTTGACAACGAAGCCAAAAACCATACAGTGGAAAAAGAAAGCATCTTCAATCAATGGGGCTGGTCTGTCAGTAGAAAAATGCAAATTGATCCACATTTATTGCCTTGGACAAAGCTCAAGTCCAACTGGATCAAGGACCTCAACATAAAACCAGATACACTCAATTTAACAGAAGAGAGAGTGCAAAACAGCCACAAACGCATTGGACCAGGGAAAATTTCCTGAACAGAACACCAATGACTTAGGCTCTACGATCAACAATTGACAAATGGGACCTTATGAAACTGAAAAGTTTCTGTAAGGCAAAGGACACTGTTAATAGGACAAAATGGCAACCTACCGATTGGGAAAATATCTTCACTGACCCCACATCCAATAGAAGGCTAATATCTAAAATATATAAAGAACTCAAGAAGTACCTCCAAAAAAAAAAAAACCCAAATAACTCAATTGAAAATGAGGTACAGAGCTAAACAGAATTCTCAACAGAAGAATCTCAAATGGCTGAGAAACATTTAAAGAAATATTCAACATCCTTAGTCATCAGAGAAATGCAAATCAAAATGACCTTGAGATTCCGCCTCACACCAATCAGAATGGCTAAGATAAAAAACTCAAGAGACAGCACATGCTGATGAAGATGTGGAGAAAGAGGAACACTCTTCCATTGCTGGTGGGATTGCAAACTGGTACAAATACTCTGGACATTAATCTGGCAGTTCCTCAGAAAATTGTAAATGGTTCTACCTGAAAACCCAGCTATACTACTCCTGGGCATATACCCAAGAGATGTTCCACCATACCACAAGGACACGTGCTCCACTATGTTCATAGCAGCCTTATTTGTAATAGCCAAGAAGCTGGAAACAACCCAAATGTTCCTGAACCAATGAATGGATACAGAAAAGTGTGGCTCATTTACACAATGGAATACTATTCAGCTATTAAAAATGAGGACATCATGAATTTTTTAGGCAAGTGGATGGAACTAGAAAATATCATCCGGAGTGAGGTAACCCAGACCCCAAAGGATATGCATGGTATGTGCTTAGTGATAAGTGGATATTAACCAAAAAGACAGAATACCAATGATACAAGTCACAGACCAGATGAAGTTTAACAAGGAAGGCCCAAGTGAGGATGTTTCAATCCCACTTAGAAGGGGGAAGAAAATAATCAGGCGAGGAAGAGGGAAGGACCTGGGTGGAAGAAGAGATGGGAAGGGGAAAGGAGGGACATGATGAGGTACTGGGGGGAGACAGGAGAGAAGCCCAGAGGACAGGAGAATGAGTAGAAGCAGCATGCAGCTGTGGGGATGGGGATGGGTGGGACTGGGGAACTTTTTCTCTACTTATATTTAAATGTAGTATTTCCTTGACCTTGACCCCACCCCTGATATTCTCTCCTCTGTTTGGCTGAGTCTAGTCTATTGGTGACATTTTCCACTGTGGGTTTTTAAATTTTGAAAAACTGAATTTTTCCCTTTTACCATCTCTCTGCCTCCACCACCCCCTCCAAATCTTAATTTTCTTGGATTTTTTTAAATCCATTTTGCTGACTTTTTCCTCAGTGTTGTTGAACTTTTTCTCCAGGTGCTAAACTGAATTAATCTTGTCTGTGTATCTTCTTTACAGCTACTCGTAACTTTTATTAGTGAGCCCTTGGTGTCTTCACCAGTGCTCTCACCCCCTTGAGTATGTTGGTGTCCAGCAGTTAAGGACTTAAGTACCTGTGACCCCCCCCCCCTCCTGAGACAGGGTTTCTCTGTGTAGCCCTGGCTGTCCTCGAACTCGGAACTCTGCCTGCCTCTGCCTCCCGAGTGCTGGGATTACAGGCGTGCCCACCATGCCCGGCAGACTTGTGATTTTGAGGAGTCATGCTTCTTCTTGCCTTTTCATGTTTCTTGTCTGTGATTTGTGTTTCTATTTGCTTGGATATTGATCCCAGTTTTATTTGAGGATTTCCTTAGTGAGCAGCTTACACTTGAGGGCCCATTCCCTAGTATCAGAGAGCAAAGACAACTTAAATGAATTACAGTCCACTGTCACACCAGCAGCCACCACACCATGGCAGATGGGAAACTACTGTGGAGTGTGCTATCAAGTTAAACACTGTTTAGGGGAAACGTGGAAGTAGAAACAATAAAAAGGAGCCAGAGGGCTGGAGAGATGGCTCAGTGGTTAGGAGCTCTTCCAGAGGTCCTGAGTTCAATTCCCAGCAACCACATGGTGGCTCACAGTCATCTGTAATAGGATCTGATGCCCTCTTCTGGTGTGTCTGAAGACAGCTACACTGCACTCATAAAAATAAATAAATCTTTTAAGAAGAAAGGGTAAACAAAGAGATCAGGGTTAAATAAAGACAGGAAAAATATGGGGCTGGGAAGAGTGTTGTGGTTGGGAAGAGAAAAAAACCAACAACAACAACTACCACCACCACCACCACAACAACAACCACAACAACAGCAGCCACCACAACCACCACAACAACAACCACAACGAGATTCCCTTCCTAAAGAAGAAAGCTTAAAAAAGATTAGAAAATTATAAGGATATGACTAATGTAAAAACTCCCAAACCTGTAAGATAAAGTAAAGGTTTCCTAGAGCTATAGTGGGGGGGGGGGGGTAAACACAATCAGTGGTGACAGAGAGCTAAAAGCCTGTACTTTATAAGGTAACTAAAACATAATGAAAAAACATGAAGGACTTGAATGGAAGTCCCTAAATGGTTAGACCATATGCTCCCACAGGCCTTTTATTTTTATTTTATTTTATCTTATTAAAAAAAAAAACATGATATTCAGGGCCAGGTACAGAACTGCATCTCTATGAGGTGTCGCTGAGGGCAGCCCCAGAGTCTCTGAAAACAATGCAGGCTATGGCCACTGCTCTTGTCCCCCAGAACTAAATGGTAAAACACTATTGGTGGGCTCATCACACACTCTGAATACAGGACACAGGAGAATGAACCTGGACCTAAGCTGGAAGCTTCCCTCTGGTGGCTGGCTTCCACAGTGCCAGACAGTGCTGCAGCTGCAAGGAGAAAAGCCATCACTGGGCATACACTGTGTGGACTTTACAGGCTATGATACTAACCTCCTGGGCAAGAAATGCCTACAGGTATGACAGTGCCATGGTTGGTTTGGAGGTAACCACCTGCTATCTGAATACATTTGGGGATTGCTCTATGGGAGAGAATATTTGCTTGTCCTGTAAACATGGTCAAAAGTATATGGGGGGATGAAAGAGGGTAATGGGCACTGAATATACATTGTGTGTATATGCATACATAAATATACATATATAAAATTGTTAGTTAAAAATAATAAATTAATTAAAAAGTATTTTGGTAGAAGAAAAGAGTGGAAACATAAGAATAAAAAACAATTTTAAAAAGTTGAAAATGAAATAGATTCCCCAATAATACATGTATAAACAAAATTAGATTAAATATTTAAAGATATAAGTAAAACCCTAATTTTTCAATATTGTCAAGTGAAAACACTACTGCAACAAGTGTATGAAAAGAAAAGTATGAGACATTAGAAAAAAAAAAGAGAACAAACAAGATGAAGTGTTAAGATGGTTTCTTTTGGACATGATTTCAGTTATGTGCTCAGACGTTGGGGGAGGGTCCAGATGAAGTGGACTCATCTTTCCTGTGATGTGTGCTGGTGATAAGTCTGGATTGCACATGACTCGGATGTCTGCTAGAGCTCTTTTTACCTTAGTTATTTCTCTTCTTTACATACCATGGGCCTGTGGTGGCTACTCTGAACTTTACAGTTGGTGTGCATGCATGTGTGTGTGTGTGTGTGTGTGTGTGTATGTGTGTGTTCTTCCTCTCTAGGCATAGCCTTTGTCTGCCTTATTTGCCACTAACTACTATTCCTAGAATGCAGTAACAGTGTTGGCAAGTCCTTATCAGCATGAGAAATGTAGTACAACTAACATTTGAATTAAGCATGAGTCTCAATCTCAAAGTAAGCAGTTGACTTTGTAAGTTTAATGGCCATTCATAATGGTTGGAAGCATTAATAGCTATTTGCACCATCATTCATGACACTAAAGAGAGTTCAGTCACTTGTGAGGAAAGATCACTGTCCCTACCCAAAATGCCCTTAATGTGTGAGATAAGAATAATTTAGTATGCTAGTGAACGCATAATCCAACCTAGATATTAAAACATCCAAAGATCATAAACTGTACTTACCAACTAAGCTTGTTGTGCAAAAAATTCTACCACTTTTTTCTAGAATCTCATGGAATCTCAACTGACACGCTGCAATTGTTTCGTAATCTGTGCTGTGGGCTTGGTGGAGCTCCAGCGTGACAGTGTTCTTCTGAATGTACTGCAAAAATAAGTCATTGACGTGGACCAGATACTGAGAAGTGAAGTTATACTCCGGGTAAAGGCCTCGCACTATGGGAGTAGTCTGCAGTTCAAAGTCATAGAAAGCGTAGGTACAGAAAGTGACAAGTTCTTTATCACCAGATGCCCGAAGGACTTCAGAAGAAAAGGTGACTTTGTTGATGTGGATTTCAAAGAGATTTTCTCCTCGTTCTAGGTGGATGGTTTCATCAAATTCATCAACTGAGTCATCTGGCATGATTTCTGGTTTAAATTTGTACTGCTTAGTGCCATAGGCAATATCCTTTAACTGGGCTGCAAGAGAAGACACATTTTAGAGATGTTAAAACATATGCAGATGCAAATGAGCTTCTGCAGTGGCCGGATGTCTGGGTGTTTCAGGGAATATTCTCCATCTTACAGTCTATAACTGTACTGTTATTCTCTGCAAATGGTGCTCATTAACAACAACAAAACCCCCCAAGACTTGCTTTAACACTAGTCATTAAACAACAAAATCACAACTTCAAAATATATGCAACTGTAATTCATGAGTTTACAGTTGAAGACTGAAAATGAGAAGCAGCACACCTACAGTTAAGGTGTGCTGCTAAGGTAGCCTTAGCCAGGAATAGGAACAAGAAAGATGAGTCAGAGCTGAGGTCACAGGCACCGTGCACTCCTCCAGCTTTGCGATATCTGTTATCTTTCCTCTTACAAAGTCAATCTCTCTTTTCCTGGATACCACCTCTTTAGCTGACTAAGACATGTCTGCTTCTACTTTGGGGGAAGTAATATTGATTATGTTAATAGTTTCATAGGCCTAAACTAAACAAATTTATTCTTTAAATGTGCAGTTAAAGGTACATCAGTTACATTTTATAAGGCTAATTTTATAGGTTATGCATCTTTGTATATGCACAGCTTGGAATAAAATGTGTCTCCAACTTCTCCTCTAAGATCCCCCCACCCCCCCCCGCTTTGAGATCCTCTTCAGATGATGTCAGGAGGTAGTGCAGCTCTAGATCTGGCACTGCTGGGTCTTCTGCTATTTCTTTTTGTTTCCACCTGATGAGTGCTCTCCGTTTTAAACTATTACTCTCTTTTGCTTCTGTGTCATTGTCCCCTCCTTCTCTCATTTTCTCCCCATCCTTTGGGGTTTTTCTTTTTCTGCTATTTTGTTGGGTTCTACAAAGCTAAGCGACTTTATACTCTTAGTTATTGAGGATCCCAAAAGTCTTTTGATAACAATTTATACTTTTTGTTATTGATCATACTGAAAAGAAAAATTAATTTTAAATATTCAAATATTAATTTTAAATCTTTTAATACACAAAATAATAACAACCTATTACATGTTAATGCAAATCATAGTATTTATTCTTTCAAAGTTGTAATTTCCAAAAAACGAGAAAAGTGTCATTATTTTAATCTTTTCAACTTTTAAGAAATGTTTTTTAAAAATATTTTTACAAATGTCTTAAGGATCTTGAAAACACCTGGAATATGAATCTGTGGCCGTGTTTAATTTGTTATGATATCAGACATCATATAGTCCCAGAGAAACTCCATTATAAACTTGTAAGAGAATAAAAATGAAAAATCACATTATTAATGCTACTCTAAGACTCGTCTTATCCTTGCAGACTTCTGCATCAGCTTAGGAGAGCCTTGGGGCTTCCCAGACTGTACTTTGAGAGCTTCTTGTCTCTGAAGAAGAACTAAGTGTCTTGATCTGACTAAACAGAACTTTCCAAGAAGTCAAAGAGCACCCTGTCCTTTTTTTTCCAAATAGTAATCAATAAAATTTGTTTAATGCAGTTTTCTTGGTTAAAAGGGAGGTCACCAAGTGAAGACTTCATTCAAGTCCCTGCAAGCCTTTACGGGCACGCTCTGCCTTCGCCCTGTGATCCGTGATTCACTCCACGAGCACTACCAAGCCTCTCAGGGTCCGAAGCAAACTGCTAGAAAGAAAGAACACAGATGGGGAGATGGAAGCCCTGCCCTTAAGGGACTCAGACAACATAGGCTAGTACTGGAAAGAACATATGGCAAGAAAATGCAGCAAGCATCGTCTTGATCTTTTTGTACTGCTTTCACAGACTGTTGTGCTGGAGACCTGAGTGCAGGTCTGCACTGGTTAAACATGCTTTCTCTCCCTGAGCCACACTCCCACACAAGAGATGCACTTTTTCTAGTTACTTGTAAGGGTTGACAAGTTCAACTTGAATGTTCTGTATTTGGCAAGGGTCTTCTCGATATGCTATCCCAAAGCAGAAGGGACCACATTCACTTACAATATACCCAGTGTTTAATAGTGAATCCCACTTCCATCATAGTGGCATTGATCAACTCTTGAGAGCAGAGCCATATGATTTAACTAAATCTTAAACATTCTGTTTGTCAACGTGATTCCATTTGGGGTTCAGTTTCCAATGGAGAAACTCTAGGGAAGACACTTATACCATAGCAACTATCAATGACACAATGACACTATAATACCCATTCTGTCTCCAAGATGCACAGACTTCATATAGAAATTATGAAGCCATTGCACGCTTGCACACACACACACACACAAACACACACACACACACACGGTAGGGAAAGTGACAGAAAGAAGCCAAGGGTTGTTCTGGAGTCTAGCTGGGAGAAGTGCATAGAGATAACTATCACTTGAGATGCAAAGTACAGAAACAGCTGGAGACTGTGTTTAGATATATTCTTAGAATAGATTTCCAGATAGCCCAGGTTGCCCAGGAACCCATCATTGTGCCCAAACTGGCGTCAGACCTGGGTTCCTCCCACACTGTCCTTTGAAAAGCTGGAATTACACGTGTGTACTGCCACACATGGCTTTCTTAGATGATTTCCCTATTTGCTGAAATTTGAAAATCACTATGAGGGTATTTCAGGTAAAGGGATGGTGGCTGAGTCAATCAGAGCCAGCTTCCTGCCATTCTAAGCACCAGATTAGATTGTGTGACACAGTAGGATATTTAATATTGTGATGTCAAGGAAGAAAGGAAGTTTAGGCCAGGAACTGGTGCTAGAAGTGGGGAGAGTGAATCTAGCACAGAGCTGGCTAAGGTACACATGGTGCATAGAAGAAAAATCACAAAGGCCACCGGTGTGAGACTTGAGGCTGTGACACTTTATATAGTGCTTTGAAAGCTTGCCTACAATCCTGAATTTGAAAACAGTAAATTCTTGAAAAATCCTACTAAAAATTCCTGAGTAGAAAAGAATCAGATGAAATAAGTCTTTCTGGTAACTTATTCCAGCTTCAAATTGGGGGAAAAATGAGCAGGAAGATACTGCGATCAAGGGTTTGGAAGGCATTTTCAACTGCCATAAAACTGTGCACATTGTACCTTCAAGCTTTTGGATGCGTGCAGCCCTGATATCGAGAAGATGAACATATTGTTCCACTTTGAGTTCATAATCTTGTTGCAAATTTTCCATTTTCTGAGTCACTGTTTCAACTTCCATCTAAAAATAAGAGACAGAGAGGTTCAGTGCTTATAATTATCCTATTTGCATTGTCAGAGGGCCTTTGAGCCGAGCATTTTAAGATGCAGCGTTAAAGCTTCCATGCTAGGAATCAAACATTTCTAGATAAAAATTTAAAGCTACCATGCAATGAATCAAACACTCCTCGTTAATTTTCAAAACCAGGATGATTTTTCACATCTTCTGGATGACTATCGGAAACTCTAAAGCATGGTGCCCTCCTGTCAGAGAGCTGACAGTGTGTTGATTCCTTTGCTGTGCTGACCTGGACAGCCTGGCGGGCTTTAGGACGAAAACTGTGACAACACTGAATACAGGTGAGATTACTGCCACTAGGCTCCTCCAAAGCCAAGGCTTGAATCATTTGTTTTTATACTATGCATCTCAACTCTCTAGTTACAGGGCTAAAAGCCAGGAATGTATTAGTAATATTTAATAGTAGGTGACTATAGATAATAAAAGATAACGCAAAACGTTTCTCTGACAACCATCAGGAGAATATCACAGAAAGTATACCTTCTCAAGTTAGTGAGACAGTACCTGATAGTCTTTATTTATTTTATGTTGCATAATTAACATATTTCTTGTCTTTTCAAGTTCTTGTACTGTTTCTGCATGAGTTGCTTGAAGCTCTTTCATGGATCGGTCTAGATCTTTATTGATTTTGCTGTCCACTTTTTCTAAAAATGAAAGATCTCCATTTTTTTGTTCTTTTTGAGCCTAAAGTAAAACCACAGTTTTTTTTTTTTAGTTGAAACAAGGATGTACAGAATATGGCCATATGATTTAACATGATAAATCAAGAAACGTTCAGTTGAACTCATGATCTTCCATTTTTCTACTATGACTAAAACAGTGCTAATATATATGGATGCACAGACATTTGGAACAATTACAGAGAAATAAAAAGAGTTTATAACCTTCATAACAAAAATGAAACCACAGACAATTTTTTTCATCTGATTAAAATGTGCATTATAATATAAACAGAAAAAGTGTATATGTTCCTCAGAACTAGACAAGGCCTTGACTTATGGTTCAACACCTCACCTTAGAAGACAAGCTTTGTTTTACAGTGGGCCAGGTAAAAATAAAGTGTTTGTTGAGGTTAAAGGGTTTTAAGTAAGAGTGCTGAGGTCTATTTTAATGTGTCTTTGATGTCACTATGAAATATGCATATGCCGTAACTAACCATTTCCTGAGCATTGCTCTCTCTCTCCTCCCTCCCCTACCATACACACACTTGCACTAAGATGCAGTGCGTTTTAAAAGATGCACAAACAATTCACTCTCTAAGCATAAGGTTGATGAAGGAAGGCCATCATGACTTTGAAGCATGAGAATGGCACTGATGTGTAAGTGTGACGCTGCTACCTTTATAAGCAGGAGTGCTTCACTGAGGTCATCAGCATTGATGTCACTCTCCTGTAACAGAGAAAGCCAAAGCTCACAGTGAGGACTAGTTCACAGCCCAGATTCCCACCACATTGACTAGCTAGCAGAATGTACCGTGACTGAGGCAATGAACTTAAGAACCAAGTACTCAGTGCACTTCAGCAATGCAGAATATCTTCTCAGAACATAAGCAACCAGGTATGTTAACGAATAAACCAAGTGACACTCTGTACTTCTTCCTATGTTGCACACTGTTTTTTCCTCTGTGGAACACACACAGATACACACACACAGCCACACACAGCCACACACACACAGACAGGCAGACACAGACAGACAGACACACACACACAGTCATACAGACAGACAGACACACACACACACACACACAGACAGGCAGACACAGACAGACAGACACACACACACACAGAGACACAGCTACACACACACACACACACACACAGTGAAGTGGGGAAGTGGTTCACCTGGTTGAAGAACTTCAGGCGGCTCTGAAGCTCATGCAGCCGCTGCTTTTGCTGCAGACACTGCAGCTGTAGATCTCTATTCTCTTGAACCAGTTTCTCATTTTGGTCTTAAAAATAAAGTCAGCACATTAGAAAGCTAAGTGAGAATGATGTCAAAAACAAACAGTAACCTGGCTCTAGTATCGGATCGGAGAGCAAACACCTCAGACAAAGGAGAAGGGGACGAGGTAGCACTGGGTACCATCATGTGTCCACCACATGGCTCACTTGCTCATCACAAACTCAAGACTGACATTCACAGCATTAACACAAGGAAACTGTGGTCTCGGACTTCAAAGGAACACTGTACTTAAAATGCCTAAAAATATGTTTCCAAGTATATGATTTTTACTTACTTATTAAGGGTCCTGAAAGACATGTAAAAAGAAAATTATCTTTTAGTGTTCTGATTGACTCTTTTGGATTTTCTTTTCCTCACTTAACATAGATTCTTTGAGTTGAAACATGATCATTTATTTTATAAACTACAAATCTACAACTTAATCAAGCACACCCCTAACAAATCTGTCCCAACAGGAGATAGACGCTAAGGCAGAGCCCGTGATAACTCATGCATTTTCAGTTTATGGCATTCCTGCTGTTAGAAGCCACCTTTAAGGAAAGCTCACCATGACCCACAAGCAGGACTGTTAGGGAGAAATCAAGAAAACAGCAAATTCACACACTAATTTCTTGCTATCTGTATTAAACATACTTAATTTATAAAGGGGTGGGGGCATGGGCTAGAAAGATGGCTCAGCAGGAAGGAGCTGTGGCTGCTTTTCCAGAGGATCTGTGTTCAATTTCCAGCAGCCACATGGTAACCGTAACTCCAGTTCAAGGGGATTTGCTGCCCCCTCTGGCCTCTGCAGGCACTGCATACACATGGTACACAGTGCAGATGCATCATTCTTTAGCCTGTACTAGCTCCCACTGTCCTCACTGTGGTGTGGCAGGCAGTTACTCTGCTTTGCCCACTCCTCGAGGACTTCTAGACCATGCCATCCAAAGTGCCTCTTTCAATTTCTTTTTGAACTTAACAACTTTGTTTATTCTAAGTCCTCAATAAAAGTTGTACATTTTTGTTTCCTTTTCTTAACATAAAGGAAGCAAGTAACACATTTGCCAAGAGTTCTTCCCATGAATGTGTGTGCACTCTGACTGGTTGTCACACAAAAACATGTTTCTGCCTTTTTTCAAGGCTTTGTGGCCCCAAGCTATAAATACCACACACAAGTAAAAATGTTAAGTTACACAGTTAAGAAGAAGTGGAGTAAATTAGGATATCGTTAATATCATGTTGTTCCTAGAAATCCTTGGGTATATAAAGATAAAAGATACTTTATTATTAAGTATAGAATCACTTCTATTATACAGATAGAAAATTAAAGGTTATCTTATGGTATGAACTGCTTATATCTCAGTAAAATAAAAAAATTTCCAAGTGTGAAAAACACCTGGTAAACATGAAGATATGGATCAAACACTTGTCTCCAAACTAAAAATTAGCATTACTAATCATTGTGAATTCCCATGAAATAATAAACCTTTTGGTTAGGGACTAAATGGTAACGTGGCACTCCTGGTATTGATCCAGTTAGGACAACTAGCAGATAGATTGCTAGTGACATAGACCAACCAAATAACAGCAAACGGTTTAACAAGGCCAGAGTGACCACAATAACAATAAAACCCAGCCACTGTGAGAGGGAGGGAACCTCAGGTGCTGCTGATAAACTAAACCACTCAAGGTCTACAGAAGCAAGGCTTCTAAGATGCCAGCTAAGGTACAGAGGCAGTGGCAACCCCTCTGAGGGGAGGGGGTCCAACGACCATGTCACAGGGTCGCATATCAGATATTTACATGATAATTCATGACAGTAGTAAGATTACAGTAGCAATGAAATAGCATTATGGCTGGGGGTTGGCACAGCATGCGGACCTGTATTAGAGGGCCACAGCAGTAGGAAGGCTGGGAACCATTGGGCAAAGGGTGCGCCGCTCTGCCCACTGTGATCTTCCCCCCTCTCTCAAAATGCTTTCAATTTTGTGTAGCTAAGAATATGTCAATAGGTACAAATAAAGTTGTGTTTCCATCCTTCACTCTTCTCTGTTTGGACAGCTATGTCCCCTTTCACTGAGATTTTGAAAACAGAGTCCATTTGTGGGAGAGTAACTTAACAGGGACACATCACTAAGCACTACCGACCTTCTCTCTGGAGAATTTATGTAGATTTATACATTATATTCTCTCTTTATCAATCTGCTTATTTAGGATATGTTTTGGCCTTTAAAAACACCACACTGCTACAGTTCAAAGAGAAAATAGGCTTGCTGAATTATAATATGAAAAATCAAAGCACTCCATACAGGATGAAAAACAAGCCCTTACCTTACGATTTGACAAAAAGCAGGTTAAGCTAAACAGCATTTTATTCAAATGAGATACAATTCTGCTCTTTAAACTTACATTCTTCCAGCACGCCATTAATAACAGTGCAGAGAACAATTCAACTAAACAATTTTCAGAGCTCCTTTGTGCTAATATCTTCAGCTGTGATCAATATAACCATATGCACTATGCTGAATTATGCATTTCAGCTAAAGATAGAAAGGAACGTTCAAAAGCAAGCCCTTAAACACATGCAGTTCATTTAAGCATTAACCAAATGCAAACTGCATTTACATATCCTTCCCCCACAGATTCACACAATCTGAAACTAATTTGTACCTTGAATAAAGAGGTGAATATTCTCTAAAAATAATTTGCCCGTTAGATGAATGTCTACGAGAAGCCAGAGAAGCATCTTCTGGCGACCGGCACTTGAATCAAGAGAAGGCAAATGTGTGAGGGGAGTTCAAAGAAAAGTGAAACCATTTCAAAATCTGCACCACAAAAAGAAACTTTCTGGATAGTCAAAGATTTCCTTAAATAGATAATTTCAAATTTTTGTTTCTTTCCCTAGGAAAATGATTAAAAGCTAGAAAAGTTATTTTTATCATTATTACAAGCATAGTTATTTAACTTTTTTCTTAGAATTCATTTTAATAGATTTTATAAATAAAGACCAAATCCTTATATTTGTAAATTTAAACTATTCAGAGAAAATAACTGGGAAATCCCAGTTCCTGCAACTTTTACTTAGAAAGTAACTAGATAAATGTGCTAAGAGTTTTTTTATGTAGGATGATGTGACTTGTGATGCCAACATTATTTCTTTACTCTTCACCATCAATGACTGCTGCATCATCTCCTGGACATTCACACACTGAGAAACCGCAGCATGCATTGTCAACAGGGAGAGCATAGATTGAAATTCATACCAGAGGACTGACTGACTTCATCACACAGTGAGTAAACTTTAATCCGTGTGTGTGTGTGTGTGTGTGTGTGTGTGTGTGTGTACATACACACCAACACCTTAACAACTTGAGGAAGAGCCACAGGTTCCAGAAGAGACTAACTTGAGGGTTGCAACATATCTAGACCTCTTCAACAGGGCACATGACATTATTTTAAATATTCAAAGGATCCTTAAAGATAAGAACTAGTGAAAACAGATGAGATTGACTAGGGAAAACAGAATACCTTATCAGGGTATCTTAGCAACTATAATACTCAATAATAAGAATTCTCCAAATCAACTGAAAACAATAGTTTAAAAAGAAATTAAGATTCTATCCCTCTTAAGAGTTTTGTTTGAGATGTCAATTCAGATGTCTGAAAGACACAAGTTTTGGTATTCTTTATATCTAAGAAAATACAGAAAGAGCACCACCATTTAACTCCATGCACACTCCTCCAGAGAAACTCATGCAACCTGTCAGTCAACTTAATCATCGGGTGGATAAATCCCGACCACTGTGCTATTGGAATAAAGACTCCATTGACTCTGTGTGCCTACTGTAGGCTTGTGAAATGTAAGAAACATGTATAAGTAGTTTTAAAGTGTTATTGCTTATGGATGCACTCTGGTTCTAGGAATATTAAAAGTGAAAAATTATGTTCCATTTATTCAATAAAATGTGACCCTGTGGTAAGAGTACTAACTAAAAGTACATTTTTTCTCACTAAGTCTGTATTAAACCATTTTTTTGTTGTTGTTGTTATGGACACAGGGTTTTACTATGTAGCCCAAGGCGGGTCTGGAATTTGCAATTCTCCTGTCTTGGTCTTCTGAGTGTTATGATTAGAGGCATGCGCCACCATGTCGCTGAATCCAACTTCTACAATTCTCGTGTAACTGACTTGCAAATGTTCCAAAGGAGCAACCTTCTTACTATATTCCTGGGTGTATCTTATGGGTGCACACACAGGTGCCAAACTTGAATATAAATCTCTCACCCAACACAGTGTATCTGTGTGCACTGCGTCTGCGTATGAGTCAGTGTGGAATACAGCAGTCCAGACATCTTTAATTACATTTTACTCTATGAGACAAGACCTAATATGATTATGTTTAGTGATTATTCCTTAACAGCGACATTTTGACAAAGCATCTTGGTTAATAGAATAAATACAGACATCTTACTATTAGATTGCTCTGGTTTGATCTTTCAAAATCTGCAAGAGGCTTTCTTTGGATCTTCCCCACTGTATCAGCTATTACCTGTACAATCACAGACTTCTCTAACTACTGTTGGCTTCCATGAGTTATGAGAGTAAGCCTTTTATTTGCTGTATCCTTGGAACTTAGAACAATGCTGAGCACTTGTTCAATAAATATTTGTTGACTGTGAAATAAAGGAAAGATCAGAACTTAGGGATATTAAACTAATGAAAAACAACTTGGATAAAAGGGAATCTGAGAAACAATTCTTTTGGCATACATATAAGGCATATATGTATGTCATATATTATACATATACCTCCCCCCCCACTATACATACATACATACATATATATATATATATATGTAATATGCACTGCTTTGTCCCCAGAGGATAGCAGGATGACTGGCGGACAGTAGGCATACATGAAGTATTGGCTGACTCAGCAAATAAGCATCAGATGTCTGCATAAGTAAATGGGTGGTTATTTCTATGTACCTCTTTCAGTCTTTAGTTTGTCAAGGACTTCGGTTTTGTCTGTAAGATCAGATTTTAAGGCAGTTTCGAGCTGAGCAATCTGCACTTTCATCTGCTGCTCCTTTAACTTCCACTGCTCTTCATGGGCAGCACTGAAGGCGCTGTAAAACACACGTGACAGGCAAGGAGAGCTGGGAAATCAGCTTCACCCGAAAATAATAAAGAGAAAGCTTTTAGTGGCACAGAGACCACTGTCATCATGTCTTAGGAATTAAGTAAACATATGCTGGTCTGCTGCTGTTGAAACCGAGGCGCCTTGCTCAGGCTGCGGTTAGGGAACATGAAAGAGTTTGTGGGATGAGCAAAGGAACTGGCCTTAATTTAGAGCTCCAAAGCCAGAGAAGTTGGCAGCGTGCAGCTTTTGTGGACTAGTAAAGGAATTCAGATACTGTACACACTCCAGAGGAGTCCACGGCTCCAAACCTCAGCAACTAACAGGCAGGGCTAGCCTCCTCCACTTACAAGAGCACTCAATACTAAGAAAAGGCATCGCCCACCTGATCTACACTTAATTCTGAGAAAACGGCAAGTCTGTAATAATTTCAGACGTACTGAACCACACGGGGTAACTGACACTAAGAAGGGGTGCAAGGGCGGCTTTACCCTACAATAAGTCCAACAGGCTAACGAAGAACAAATAACTTGACTGTTGACACAGAGACGATTATGAAGACAGAATCATGATTGATTCCTTAACCAAGGCTTAGTGCTTTGTTCTGAGACAGGGTCTCTGGCATAGGCTGGTCTTGAGCTCCCTATGTGGCTGAGAATGATCTGAATCTTGTGGCCTGGTATCCACCTCTCTAGGGCTAAGACTGTAGGCATGTACCACTACACATGGTTATATGATGCCGAGATACAACCTAGGGCTCTGTGAACATACTCTACCAACTGAGCTACCTCTGCAGCCCAATGTAGTGTCAGTTACAGCTTAAATCTGCTAGTGATCAAGGCGTGGAAGACTAGAGGCAGCACGAGATAGGAACAACTAGATGCTGCAGAGGGAGAAAACAACCGTTTCTTTATCTAGTGGGTCTTGAACATGGCAAACAACGGTGCTACAGCAGCTCGCTTCTCTGACACGCAGGGACATTTCAAAGGGAGAGGCCTGGCAACTCACGTTTCTGTAGCCTCCCAGGTGATAGCCAGACTTCAGGAAAACTTATTTTGATCTGCATTTCAGCAGAAAACCATTATCTGTGAAGCTTGACGTGACTGGGGAATCACCCTCAGCTCCGAGCCTTCTACTTATTTTAAACTCAGTAAATAAAACAAAAATCTATACAGTCTGGCTTTATACTAATGAGGAAGTGAATGAAAAAGAAAAGTATTACTGGGAATGGCCCTTAAGGCTGCCAACAAGGCCTGAGGCTTCATTCCAAAAGAGATACTTTCTGTAAAAGGCACAACTTTAAAAAAAAATCTGTATTCATTTCACATTTTGAATACCTTTACTACATTTAAAATATCAGCTTGAAAATAAATGGAATTTCAGAAGCCACTCTAAATGATATGTTTTCCTCTCTCTATGTTCTCATTTCACATAGATTCTTAAAAACAACAACCACAGAACTGATATGCCAATAACTTAAGCTAATTTTTATCAAAGGTAGAATTACTTAGACATAAATGAACTTCAAATCAAACACATATACTTTTAAATACTACAGATTATTTCTTTACAAATTCACTTAAAAATGAAGAACATACATAATTTCGATGTCTAGCCAAATAAATACATATGCATGAGTGTAAGTGCATATATACATGTGAGTCTTCTATCTTTAAAAACATGTACCACCCAGAAAAAAAAAACTTAGCATGATGAAACAGGACAAGTATACATTCCCTCAGATGCCAGCAATTAGAAACAGTAGTGTTCTAACAGTGTGCGCACTGCAGAAGATCACCAGCAGCTAATCTGGCAGGGACATCAGAAGCGGTGTGTGTTTAAATTAAGAGCAATTTAGCAGCCTGGTTTTTCCAAACCCACAAAATACTAGTGTAAATCAGCATAAGTCAATCTGAATTTAGCCCGCTGCTATCTTCCCTCTAAATTTAGGCCTACATTCCACTGCAGTTTCATGAGGAATTCCTTTTGAATTTACTATATTCCTCTATGCTTGGAGCCATCTGCGTAGCTATAAATGGTGAACCACATCTGGCTCCATTTTCATTGTAAGGGCTGTATACATGATTAAATCTGCATATGAGGGGAGTATTTAAGAACGTTTTATTCATGGAAATGTTCTGTATTTACCATCAGGGGCAGTGAAGGGAGGACGACTGTCTCTGTCCCCACTGCCCTGGCATGTTCTGTGACAGCCTCCAGGATGGGCTGGTGTTGCCTGTGCTCAATAGCATGTCCACTAGCTGCCCTGGGTCTCAAGTATACTGTTAATACACACTCTTGATTAAAACATGATATGGTCAAAATAAAAGCTAAAGAAGTCTTCTCTATTCTCTCATCTTCTTTCTAACAGAAAAACTTTGTTGCTTTGACATTCCAGGCCTTCCTCATGTGTGAAATGAGGGAGTCTAAACCCCTCTCCCATATAGCAACCCACAGGTACTTTAGCAAGAGGGCTGCAGACAATCAGAGCTCATGCTGCACAAATGAGTGGTCTATGGGTGGCTAGCAGTGCTCGTTCACAAACTGAGCAGATTAGAAACTTAATCTGTTCAATTCTTGAAAGGGTCACCACAACAGTAAAGTTTAACAAACAGCCATTAGACCAACATCTCTTGAAAAATCGATACCTTAAAGTCACTTTCAACAGTGGTTTGCATACATAAGTGCATGTTTGTGCGGGCATGCACGTACACGCATTCTGCTCAGTAGGAGAGGCTCAGAAGTGTGATGTACTGCATTCAGGTAGCCTTCCCAGGTTATGTGTATCCACTGTTGTTGAAGGCCTACTGCATTAACTAGCTCCCTGGCACTGAAACTACACCAATTTCAGAGATGGAACCTAGCCTTACCATATTATTGCATGAAGTTTCTCTTTTAGCACACAGTAAGATTTAATTGCAAAAAATTATTCTGAATCTTAAAACTGAACATTTCTTGAAGTTCTTATTTCTTGGCATTGTATCAAAAATGTTTAGCATATTAAAGAAGTCTCATACCAAGTACCAACATGAGGGTTTTATCTTACCACATGATTCTCTAATATGTCACATGTCAAGTAATAAACACATTCAAAATTTCATTTAAAAAAGGAAGATGAGAATGCAATCTGCAAATCATCTTTTTCTCCTGAAAAGCAGCCAACTTTGAATAGCAAACACATGCTCTCCTTTTAAAAGCATGCTATCATTGTGACTAAGCAAACAAGTAGCGTGTGTAGTTTCTGATTAACATTAATTTCAGCAATGATGAATAAGAGTGTAATGAGAGAAAGGAGCTGGAGAATCTAGGGATTGCTGATGTCTGTAGTTTTGCTATGCTTCTGAAAGAGTATTTAAAACGATCAGAGGATTCTGACATTCTACTTACGGCAGTATATACGTGGTGGACTTCAGGCTTAGGTGCCATTGGGTTTTTGACATTCTTTTGATGCTCATTACAGCCAGTTACTTCTATAGAACTCATTTAAAATCTACGTGGAAGCAGCCCAATGAAATCTGCTTCAGTGTGCTGCTGAAAATATTGCAGCACAAGCCCAAAACATTCAAAACAAAACAAAGCCCTTAAAACCTTCAAAGCCAGATTTACATTCTTAGATCATCTTCTACTATGGAAAGATAAAATTTTATGGTGATTAAGTAAATATGAGAAAAATATGCTTTGTCAAAATTCCACTTATGTATCATTCCCAGATAAGTCTAATGTTTCTATTCCAGGAAAATGTGTCCAGTAAATTCTCAAGTTGGAGAGAAGTAGAAATTTAGAAGTAATGGCCAAGTGACACTTAGCATTTTGTATTTAACTTTGTTAAATTATTTATAGTTACAAGATATTCAAGATATATATAAATCAATCAACATCTCTGCACGTATGACAGGTCAATTATTTTATGGATGCTTCTTTTTCGCACAGATGATTTTTCCAATGCAATTAAAATCAGGGAGAGTGATGTACTGGGGAAAAAAATATCAAGTTTTAGAGTTGAAAGATTTGGGTCCAGTTCTACATGGCTACCCTAGTCGTGCATTGACTGCACAAGTCTGGCACCTGTTTCAGTTGCTTCTCTTATAGATATCATCATTTTTCACCTAGGAGGGCATTGTACAATCTCTATGGACACCTGAAATTTTAAAAATATGATTATAAAACATATAGAGACATCAATGTAAATAAACACACAGTTCCTTAGAGATGGAAATATAAACCAGGAGGTGTAATAGATTCTTAGGTTAAGCTAATTAAGGTCGATTAGAAAGGGTCTGGTACAAAATGGTCTAGAAGGAAGTCTTGTGCAATTCCACATAAAGATGTTTGGCTAGGCTACCCCTGCCAGAGGGCCCTGAATATTTAATTGGTATCCTACTGTTGCTAATCCTTAATAAATAGACAAAAAAAAGGTACAAAGCATTGAAATAAAGCTCAACACTGAGATCATGTTTCCATATAACCAAAATTCCCCACACTCTCTAAGAATTAAAAAATTTAAATGTATACTAATTTGTAAAACATTTAATTAAAAGATTCAAGGTATATTTATAGCACAGATACCATTTTCTGAGGTTTCAGTATATTATCGATATGAAGCAATGACTGCATATCAGATAAAACATATTTAAGCAGGCTAAATCTGCTTCTATCTTATTCTATACTTACCACCACACATACTAAAAAAAGCGGTAACAATTACACAAACATCAATGGACATATCAGAATCATTTAACCAGACTTAGCAATGGAGGAGAATTTTGTTTCAAATATTACCAGGAGGGTTATTTTCTAAAGTACTGTAATTATGAAACACTAAAAACTGAAAGTAGTTCTTCAAAACTCATCTTGCACTGAGGTGTCCGAGTTTCTCTTTATAAGGAACACAGATAAATGCAAGATAACCTTTGCAGACCACATTTGCTGTCTTCTGAAAGCCTAGTAGAAAAGACTGACGCTCAAAGAACTTCTTCAGGTCTTCAGAAAACATCACTCTTCAAGAGTGCACAATGCCTGTGAAAGGTCCACCCCTTGTTTTATCTTCCTTGTCTATAACCTGAACATACAGACTCTGACAGTCCATGGTGCTGTGAGGACTTATAGGAATGGATGCCGACCATCCCACATGATTGACCCGCCTCCCGTCAACAAGGGACACTGCCTATTACTCACAACAAACAACCTGGTTCTCTGAGAGATGACAGCTACAGCTCAGTTAAAACCCAGTGACTAATGCCTTTAGAAAGCTTATTCTTCATGTCATGATCTGCTGCTAGTTCTAAAATCAATGTCAGACATATAACAATAACGCTTTGATTAAAAGAGCTCAAAAAAGAAGGAAACACATAGAGTTGTGATTTACCTGTTATAAAGTTTATCATAGTTTTCCTTTAATAGTTCCCGCTCCTTTTCTAAATCATTAATTCTATCCTGCAGCTAAAATGAAAATAAAATTACAAAGAGTTTTCATGGTTCAGGGTTAGCACTCTGGACTCTGAAAATAAAGTTATACATTAAGTGATTATCATATCAACCCACATGGTAAGAAAACCAGGCGAGGCCCGCCACTCATTTCTGACCTGACTCCTCCCCTGCAGCTGCTGACTACAGCACACACGGAGCCTGCATTCAATTCAGTGTTGATTTCTTCCATGTCGTTAAATAAACACTAAATTAATATTCCCGTTTTAATTTAGTAGAAACGTATGCACTACTTTATGACAACATGAGCCAGAACTCAATGAAGAACGTGCTAAGAGCTTTCTCTTAAGCCCTGGAAACACAGTGTTTTTACTTTCTACCCTGATGAATTCCATCATTATGTTCATTTTGTATTAATTTCCAATTGGCCCATAAAAACGAGTATTAACTATTCTTTGAGTTCATGGTTCAAACAAGTTTGTTAGTAACTATTTAATTTAAGGACACAATTTCTCTTGCTACCTGGAATCTATAAATAGTAGCATATTTTAAGAATAATTACAATTGTATTCTCTTAAGAATAACCAAAATTTTATTCCTTATTTCATCCTAGTGAATAAAATTTTCAGAAAAAAAATTTAGATAACATTGTAATTTAATTAGATCACTACGATTAAAATGTGAATTGTTATATTGTAGTATTGAAGGTTTTATTAATAAATATGTTCTGTTGTCACTTTTTTTTCTATGGAACAAAGTACTTAAAATTCTTCTTTATTTTCAATATTCTCTTTTGAAAAAGTCTAACAGACTTTAGAAAAAAAATACTGTGCTAGTTGGGAGCTAAAAATGGCAACAGTTAAAAGAAGGGTAAGTTTTCAAACAACCTCCCTGAAAAAGATAATTTCACAAGATTGCCGACATAGCAGAGCACACATCTCCCTTAGAAATCCGTCATTCCTCTCATTTCGTCCTTGTGTCTCAATGACTAGGAAGCACCGCGTTTAGGAATGCTCTGCTCTCCAGGCCACGTGCTATCACGTTACTTTTCATTTTGCTCCAGGCTCTTTATCCCTAGATAAGCGGCTGCTTTCAGCGAGTTTGCAGGTATTTTTACAGATCCGTTCGCCATTCACATTCTGTACTAGCTACTCTACCCTGCTGCATTCAAAATACCAAACCCCACAGTTGAGGATGGTGCCATGAATTCAGTTTTGGAACTGTTTCTCTTCTACTTTCAGAACAGTCTGGAGAAACTGTCCTGCAGCAAAAGCCTGGGGCCCCGGAGCTCACCTCCTCTACTCTCCTTTCTGAAAACCTCACCGAGTGCAGCTGCTTCTCAAGGCTGCAGCACTTCAGACGCTGCTCCTTAAGCTGCTTGTTCAGCTCATCTCCATTGGCCATCAAGGCATCATGGCTGATCCTGAGTGTTCTTTGCTTCTGCAAAACAGAGAGAAAACTTAAGCATTTTTAACATCAGACTCTGAAAAGTTCATTACAAGTCTATCCATGGCTTTACCCTGGACATTTACATTGCACAATTTATTTTTCAAGTAATAAACAACATACGTGTGATACAAAGAACGAGAAGGTCACTTGGCCATCACACAATGCAAATGGTCTCCCCTTTTATTTGCCCTTAGGTTTTGACTAGTTGACAGTAACCAGTAAGTCAAATGGTTTCAGTAATTTTTTTCCCCTTTTTACTATGGCTATAGCGGTTGGGCATGCTGTCTAAAAAATGTTTCAGTATGGGTCAAAAACTGCTGATCACAGATATGGAAATGGGAAGGATTTGCCATCAGAGAATAAATAAACAACACTGACTGGTAAGCTTCTAATTTTAGTACAAGTAAGTTTTTTAATTCTGCAAAAATATTTATTCTGCAAAATATAATTCTGCAAAATAAACCTTTCTTAATTTTTAAAAAGTTTATATGTGAACATGCTTTACATTCAATTTCACATACTTAAATGCCATATGCTTTTTAGAATAAATAGCAGGTTAATATTTATAATAAGGACTTTTGTAGACACCATTTGATCGTAATGTGAACTGCCTCCCCTGCGTAAGTCCTAGTGAAGGCTTTCTTAGAGCTGATCTAAAGTTCTCTAATCTGACCTTTAAGCCAGATTAGAGAACTTCAGATCAGCTGTCATCACTACTATACTATCATAGCATGCTCCCTTTAGTGTCTTTCCTTTGAGGCCCCACATCATCGAGGCTGCTGGCTCCACCCCGCGAGCCTTGTCTCTACACTACTCTCCAGAAGATGTGCCTGCACTGCAGCAGACAACACTGGTTACTTCATTCTTTGAACAAATACACCAGGGGCCAAGGAAGTCAGAGAATCTAAAATCATTGTTCAACTCCTGTCTTAACTCCTCATTTTGAACTGCTTTCTCCTACAGGTACTTTTCGTGGAGAGAGACCTATCTGCACATGGACAGAGGCAACTAACACTCCCCCCTCACAAAACAGTTCCCTCTCCTATACATTTTTGTTTCCATACAGAAGGTAGTCATACTTAGAATTAAAGGAGGTACCTATAGGTTGGAAGACATCACTCAGGGTATAGCTGAAAGGCATTTAACTATTGACTTCAATAGTGCAGCACACATCATATGACCCTGAACTTCACAACAATGTACAGCTTTCCTTGTGTCTCTACTTCAAAGAAAGCATGACTTAATATAAATTCGGATCATCTGGGATGTTTGGAGCTCATTAATTCTAGGACTTCCGATAATTATGCAGTACCAATAAATAGTAGCCTGTGCTGGCACATCCCTGTGTTCCCACAGTCACTTGAAAACCATCCTGATGGTGGGAAGCCTAAGTACTGTCGGCCTGAGCTGTCAAGGCTCGAGAGAAATAACTGACAGCTGATACCAGGGGTACTCAACTACCTTCTGATAATGGTGGTGACCAAAGAAACACAAAGCAAAACAAAACAAAGTCCACATCAAAGAGAGATTTAACAGATGTAATTATTGAGCTCTTCATAACTCTGGTCTTTATTGCACACATGACAAAGGGGAGGCCCGTGAAGGCCCGCGCCAGTACAGAAACATCCTCAGTGCTGCAGGTCCACTATGAGCTGAGAAGGAATGTTCCTGGTATGAGAAGATTTATGACAGATGCACTTATTAAAATGATTTAGATATTTATAAACACCCAAGTGGCTTCTTAGTACTTTTATGAATAACATACAAAGAGAAGTTACATACATTTAATATAGCAAACATTAAAAATAAAATTTTAGCACAATGACCATTATTAAAAAACTGCTGAATCCTTTTCATCTGCAAATAGAATAATCACAGTACCTCTTGAAGCTGAATAAATTTTCCTTCTATGACTGAAAGAGCATTGCTTTTCTCCACTAGTTGTTTATGAAGCTTAATCGTTTCTACATTGTCCCGAATATTTGACCTTCAAAGTTGTGTTTAAGAGAAAGAAAAAAGTTAAAATACAAGTTAAAAGGAAAACAAAAGCCACACACACACATGCACACATACATACACCAACTATGGTTGATTTACTTGTATATACTCAAGTCACTTAAATTTTCTGTTATTGTAACTTATGGCAAATTATTTAGGAACTAGCCAGTATCTGGCCTGGAAGGTATGTAAATAGACCATCCGAGCTTCCAAACTTGACGGCAATGCTGGCTGCATCACACTCATAGTAAAGACCGACAGCCACTTTAGGGTGTTTTGAAAGACTACACAAACCCATCAATTTTCAGGCAGCAGCATCTACCAGCGGCCTTTATGCTTCCTTAAAGGGCTGCTCTGTTCCTCCCATGAGTGCAGGAGAGGCAGTGGCATCAGTCACTCCCTACCATGCCCTCTGCACATGCAGTATCACAGATTATCATTTATTGGAGTTTCCTCTTGGAGTTTCAACTTTTCAAAACATTTCCCAATAAGTGACTTAGCATTTTATACTAACAATGCCCAAAGCTGGCACTTAAATATGTTGCAGCTGTGCCTTTAGCTGTAAGAGATTATTTGATGTCCACAGGGTATATAGAAACTTTATATGCTGCAATACTATTTCGTATTTTTCCTACTGAGATTAAAGCAAATGTAGAATTTAACAGGAAGATCTTGTTAAAGGTTAATCATAGATCTAAATGAATACCTGTTCTCAGAAGGCATTTATTTTCTTGACAGAAAAAAGGTTCCTTAATTTAATGCCTCATTTAAACTTTTTTTTTTTTAAATTGTGAGGCATTGATTTTAAAGCTTCACTTTAAAAAATATAAAGGTAAAAATTTTTAATTCAGAAAATTATTTCAGCGTTTAAACTAAGTAATTTTACTTCTAAGGCTTACCTAGTATGCACATATTGGAAACATTGTCACAAGGCCCGACGGAACCAGCAAACGCACTACAGAGCTCACACATCTGTAAACCAGCTGAGGACTTGAAATACTTCATTCTCCTCTTTGATATTTGAAAGTTCATTGTATTTTGGCATTGCACAGTTAGTTGTCCTCACACAGAAGATAAACAAGTCCAAGAACTTGGATCTTTCCCAGGGCACAGTCTTAACACAATGTTAAAATAATTATGTGTCTAAAACAAGTTATCTAGCAGTTCTGAGCACAGAGAAAACAGTGTGCTTATTGCTATTTTCCTTGTTGTTACATTTTTCATTAAACTATGAAGAAAATGTATTCTAAATAAAATATAAAGAAAAAATTCAAAACCATTTTCATTCACAACACAAAAAAATTGAAATCAAAATATAATGTACTTATTTTCCCCAGTTGATTTAACCTACTCAATAATGTGTAGCATTTACTGATACAGAAGGGCAGAATATGATTAAAAAATATATGTATGTCTGTGCACTAGGTGTGTGCCTAGTGCCCCCAGAAGGCAAAGGGCATCAGATACCCTGGGTCTGTAGTTACAGATGGTAACAGGCTGCAGTATGGGTCCTGGCACTGGAACCCAGGTCCCCTGGGAGAACAGCCAGAGCCATCTCTCTAGAGCCTTCCTCGGTTTTTCACTCTTTTTACTGGGGGAAAGAGGAAGCTAAGGATCAAATCCAGGCAGTTTTCTGACATTTTGTTTTAAAGTAAAATTCCCACGAAGAATCAAATACATTTTTAAATAAATGTCAATAACAAGCAATTAAATCTCAGCAGTCAGTTCATTGTTACAGCATTCCTAAACATGGTGCTGAATACTCTTTGTATGGCAAACGAGAACAAGGGTTTTAAAAATTGTAATGTTTAGACTGGTGGAGTTCCACTGAGCATTTCACTGAACACCTTGGGGTATGGACTTTCCAAAAATATTTCTAAGAAAAGTGGCAAAGCATTTTATACTAAGGATGCCCAACACTAGGCATGAATACAACTGTATTTGGAAACAGCAATAATAATATGGCACTCGGTTAGTTCACCACAGAGCGCAGATACTCTGGACAATGCAAAACCTCCACTTCCATGAAAGGGCTTGGCGGTTAATAGGCACTCTTATTACAAAGCATGATTTTTGAGGACATAACCTGAAGATGATAATTTGTCACATACAAGTGCTGGTCAGAGATATAAAGTATGCCCACATTAAAATCAGCCACGTGATACTGGTGGCCTGGTGGTAATGATGTACAACTGAGTCACTTCAGACCAGATGAACAACTCAACATTTTTCCCAAGGATAAACTGTAGGGAAAGATGAAGGATGGAGGCGATAGTAAGGGAGAGAGATGTCACAAAAGGCTGATGAGAATGCTGGAAGTAAGTGAGCAAAAGGCATCACTATTCAGCCAGTTGAAGACTGAGATGTCTGTGGAACAAAATCTCAGGCTGGCTTTCTCTGAGAAAGAGGTAGAGGGGTAACGTATCAGCAATATAGTCAGAGGTCGCCTCATAAGCTCACCGATTGTCTCTTCACAGACATAGGAACACATCTGCGGGAGGACGATGTTCTAACAGAGAGAACGATGCACGGTAAAACACTCAGACGGACTCTGACAGATGTACAACAATTTCTATGAGCTACATTATGCATGGTAAGATAACTGGCCGATATCAAGTGTTCTAATTAAATGCTTTGTAAACATATTTCTCAAAAGCTAAACAAGGATTTCGAAAAAGGATAAAAAGTTAAGCTGGAGAATGCAGTGACTTTATTTTCTTTTTGGCTTTCTCTTTTTATAGACATGATTTAGAATTGTGATCAGATCTTCTGAAACTATGAGAAAAGTTGTTGGCTCCTCTCTAGATTAAAAACAAGCTGAAATAAATTAGACTTTATGTTGAAAAAAAGCAACCCAGCTCAACAACCTGCGTGCCAACTTTCTCCTGTATAATTTGAAACAGTCAAGCAATAAACTCTGAAAAAAAAATTTTCGAGTGGAAGCCTTGAAAACACTTGACTCCAGCTTTGCTACTGGGCGCCATAATAAATCCAGAAACTTAAAACCCCAGATACACTGGAGAAAGAAAACTTTCAGTGGGGTATGTAATGTATAGTCTAATATGAAAGAGTAAGAAGCAGAAATCTTTGCTCCAGTTGAAGCCTCATATATTGCGTTCCCCAGAGGCTCCCCTCCCCTCCGTACCCACTCCATTTCATTCCTTGCTATAGTTAGGAGTATGAACAGCATAGCCCAGAGGATGGGGAGAGACCCCGTCACACAGAAGCTGTGCTGGGAGATTCTGGGAAGCAGTGAGGTCACATGTTTATGAGACAGAATGGAAAGATCACTGTGAATAATAGTTTTATTCTGGCTGAGTCCGAAGGATGAGGCTAAAAACAATCTCAGAGTTAAGAACATTTTAATATTCCTTTTAAACAGCTGTAGAAACTTGATTATCATATTGTTGAAAGAAATGTGGATCACCAATAAATGAAGAAACAAACTAAACACTAGCAAGGATGTTTTCGAGAGGACTATAGACACTGCTAGTAAATCAGGTAGACTGACTTTCCCTAAAATTGTCAAGAATGGATGTGCAGGGTAATGGTTTTGCTCAAAATCATTCCTTGCGATTATGGGTACAGATGGCTCCCTTATTTAAGACTGCATAAAGGAACACGTGTCTATGTAAGTTTAGTTTGCTAATACAGCATAATTCTCCTGGTGTTGGGGCAAAGCACAAACCATAGCTTCAGTATTTTCTTACTGTCACTGTGCACAGGAATGGAGGGGACAGCTGACAGACTTTCTGGATGTTTGTTCTTACACTGATGTGAAGAGAACGGGCATGCCCCAGTGCTGGCCTGGGGCAAGAGCCGTCCAAATCTTGGCTTACCTTCTAGAGATGGCCGTGTTTAGGATCAAGTTTAATGGACTTCAATTGGAAGTTTATTGTAACAGCCATGGGAATCTGGGACTTTTTAGTATTTCCAAAAGCTCAGTGGGAAATGTGCTTTTTACTGGCTATTAACTTTGCAAAAGTGAACTGAAGGGTTTTCTATTTTTTAAATTCTGCTTTATAGAATTACTCTAATCCAGTGTAAGAAGAGGTTATTTCACAATTATCTGAAAGAATAAATGGAATGATAGCAGTTCTGATGAGTATAAAATGAAAAAAAATCAAAGTTGGGAAATTATTCAGATATACAAGGTCTTGTGAGCACATGACTTATTTACAGAGTGGAGAACTACCTACCCATTTCTTTGCTCATTTATAAGAGAAATAAAGAAGTTGGACAAAGTGTTTAGGTGATTGAGTCAACACTCGAGTCTAGTTTTAAGACGTAAAAATTTCCCTTTTAAGTGACTTTCTCTTTTTAAAATAGTCCTTCCTAAGTTTTCATTTTCCATGCATTGTGACATGTATGCTAACTCACTAGTTATAGGTCCAACAATTTACATGAGCACTGTTAAGTTGCTATCCAGAAAAGTCTTAGATAGTATTAATAAAAAAAAAGAAAGAGAGAGAGACAGAGACAGAGAGAGAGAGAGAAAGAAAAAGGAAGGAAGGAAGGAAGGAAGGAAGGAAGGCCACAGGGACAAAAGAATATGGTATTTGGGTATAATATTTGTTGTTAGAAAAATTCTAAATTATTTAAAAAAAAACAGTAGGGGAACCTGGAGGTATTTTAAAAATGACAGATCGTCCCAGCATAATAATGTGTGCATGGCTATCCCAGGCCCCTGTCATCCTTCCATCAGAGAACCAGATGTGCCCTCTTAATTAGGGGACCGGGCAATCAGGCAAATCCAAATTGAGGGGTATTCTGCAAACAGCTGTCAGCGAACTGGAAAAGTGCAGGGACCATTCTAAAATAAAGGGAACTTAAAAGGCACGGCAATGAACACCCGATCCTCATTGCACCCTAGATGAAAACAAAACAAAACAAAATATACTACTGAAAAAGCAAAGCAAGAAAGGACTTTAGAGCAATCGGAACAATTTGCCTACAGACTTAGACTGAGTAGTAAATGATGCTACTGGTTTGTTCATTAAAGGTTCTGAATAACTGTTATGTAAGAGGATGCTCCAACACCTTAAAATCTCCCAAGTGTAAGGCAGATGATGTAACAAAAGCACCTAACAGGGAAGGGCCAGACAGATGGAGGTAAGGGAGGAGAGGAATGTGGGGGAGGAGGAAGAGGGGTTAGAGGGAGGAGACAGAGGCTGGTAATGAAGGAAATAAAAAAGAAATTAGAGGAAGGAGAAAGGAGGGAGGGGAGGAGGGAGGGAGGGAGGGAGGGGAGGAGGGAGGGAGGGAGGGAGGGGAGAAGGGAGGGAGGGAGGGAGGGAGGGAGGGAGAGAGAGAGAGAGGAGAGAGAGAGAGAGAGAGGAGAGAGAGGAGAGAGAGAGAGAGAGGAGAGAGAGAGAGAGAGAGAGAGAGAGAGAGAGAGAGAGAGAGAGATCTGAGGAGAAGGGTTTGTTCAGTAGCACAACCAAGAAACAGGCTCCTTCACCACTCAGATAAGGTGAAGGTGAAAGACACGGGTGCTCACCTGACTACTCTGTTTTTTCAGTAGGTTTCCAAGTGAAATGTTGGGGAGAACTTAGAATGCTAGCAAGTAATCTTGTCTGTGCAAAAGGAAGAGAGAAGCCCAAAGGACAAGCTGTTTCTTATAATGTATGGTGGCTGCAAAGAACCTCTTAGTTTTAAGATTTGACAGTCTGCTGTCTGCCAAAGGGAACAGGGCAAGTAAGAGAGTCTGAAACATATATGGGTTACATTTCCTCCCTTGGGATATAATGGTACTTACATGATTTTTAATTAAGAAGATAAATAGTACCCTAATATTTATTTTTAAAGAAAGTATAAACTAGTTATACATTTGCTAAGGGTATAAATATTTTTGGAATTGAAAAAAGTAAATAAAAGGTAAAACTGTTCTGATTTTAATGTTCACGTACATGTGTTTGCTGGTTAATGCTTTGCATTTAATTTAAGACAGCCTTTTTAATAAGCAGAAAATGTGCATTTTTATATTGTTTAAATTTTAATATGGATTTTTGTTCAAAACAACAGACATTCAGGCTACTTGTAAATGATACAAGATTTTTTGCTAATGAGGCATTATGTAGAACATATGCAAAAATCACAACTCAGTCTTCCAAAATAGACCACAACAACAGGAAAAAACATGACTTTAATAAAAAAGAGCAGCACTGGGATTTAACTTCAAAGCAATTAAGGGCTTTGGATAACCAAAAGTTTATGTCAAGCTGATGCCAAACCAAACTGGTCTATTAAACACATACTACGGAGAGTTTCTGTGCTGTGCTATGAAAGGCTCTTTGCCATAAATACTGAGCGCCGCCACTCTGCAGATTACAGCTACGCTAGGTTCATGCTTGAGAACAAGGGGTCCAACATCCAGATCAGACTTCTAGAATTTCAAATCTGAAATAATGTACCGGTGGAATTGAAGTTCAAATATGTTTTCCATTTTGTGATTTCTCTCTATAGTAAATTATACCAAGTTTTACATTTTCCCCCAAGTTTTTCAATAATTTTCTATTAGTCTCAAAAAATTGCTATTACACATAAAAATTTGAGCTACAAGTAAACTTAATTTTTAAAAATCATTGAAGACCTTTATTTCTTTTGTTTTAAAAACTGTATTCAAGAAACAATATGCTATTCAACAGAGGTATCTTTCCTTCTAAGCAAATGTGTATTTTCAGTTTTATAAAATCATTGCGGTAAGGTACTAACTGGCTTATTTCTTTAGCTTCTGTAGCAGTTTTCCTTTGCACATAATTTTGTTTCTGCTTCTAAGAGTTGATGTGATAAGAGAGACTGCTTCTTATGTGAATTATCTAGTCCCATGGAAGGCCGATGTTCTGTCATTTGTTGGAAGCATGTGGCCTTGCCTGTCAATCTCTTTCTGCCCTGCTCTAGCCCAGGACTGAAGGGCCTGAGTATATCCTCCTCAGTGAGTCCTCACGGCCAGCTCTAAGGTGATCAGCTCCATCTGGACGAGGAACAGCTAACATTGCCCACCTTGTTGTCTGGCACCTTGAGGAATACAGTAGGGAGAGTGGTTCCTGATCACCTTTTACCCAACTATTGACTAAAACTGACAGGGACATGTCCAAGCCTGAACCTGCCCCGAGGAAAACTGTGCCTGCTGGGGCTTTTGTGTATGTGTGTGAATGTGCAGTACAGAGGCGCATGTTTGGCATCTTTCTCCACTGCACTCCACCTTAGTTTTTGAGAAAAGGTTTCTCACTGAACCTGGAGCTTGGTGGCTAGCTGAGTCCCAGAGAGTCTCTTATTTCTGCCTTCTCGGCTCTAGGCTCACAGGCACAAGCTGTCATGCCTGGCTTTCTACATGGGTGCTGAGGATCCAAACGCTCATCCTCATGTTTGCACTTTACCGACTGAGCCCCATGGTGCATTTTGTAATAATACTTAGAAAGCACACACAGATCTGTGGCCTGGTCCTGTGGCCTTGTTCGTCACCAGGAACCATCCCTGTGTTGTAAGGAGGCGGAGTCTAAAGCAGTTCTTTCTGGGGAACGTGATTAATACCTAGTTATTCAACCTGATGGAAAGCCAGGCTTTTAATTATGCCCCTAATTTACATATATTTCTCAAAAATTTCATCTTTCTTCTGCTATGCTAAAAGAATGCTATATGATTTAACTAGACATTAAGATCTCCTTATATAATGTAGTTTTACACACAGCTTTTTAGGAGTAGAATTTATTTGAAATTACACTAATCTTTTAAATCTAAGGTTTTCCATGTAATTTTTAGTATACATGCACACACACAAAAAAGAGAGATGGAGAACTGGCTGAGTATTCGCAGCACTGGCTGCTCCTCCAGGGCACTGAGTAGCTCACAAGCAGCTGTAGCTCCAGTTCCTGGGGATTCAGCACCTTCTTCTGCACTTCGTGTGCCCCAGACATGTGCTGCACATACATACATACATACATACATGCAGTCGAATCATCTATACATATATGATGCACATACATACATGCAGTCAGATCAGCTATACATATAAGAAATTAAAATAAAAAAATCCTTAAAAACCCCCAAGTCTATAACTACACACTCTTTCCTCATATTCTTCACATATTACCACGTAGGATTAGTTTGTTAATACAAGATTAGGGCTGAGGACATGGTTCAGTGGGAAAGGCACTTGCTACCAAGCTGCCAGATGACCTGAATTGAATTCCTAGATCCTATAGGGTGCAAAGAAAGGAGTGACTCTTGTAAGTTATTCTTGTATCTCTCCAGGGATGCCTGCACCATACATGTGTGTATTCTTGTACACAGAGACATGAAATAAATAAATGCAATACCAGAAAAGCTTTCTTATATATTTATTTTTTTTTAAAGACAGGCACCAGTCTATCTGAAATTATTTCCTATTACTAGTTTTTTAAGAGGAGGAATCTGACCACAGAGTATCAGATAGTTCACAAAGAGGAAATAGAAGTCGTCACTAAATTTGTTTTCAAAAACATTATAAGATATGTCACAAAAACAAATGAGATACCACTACCAAAGGCAATATGTGGATTTTATTTGGGGTCCACTAAAATGATAGCAGAAAGGTATCTTTAGGCAAGTCTGAATAAAAACTGGCTGTTAGGCGCTACGAGAGAATGACTATTAATTTTGTTGAGTATAGAGATACCACCTCAAGTGTTTGTGAGAGGCTGTGTGGCTGGGGCTACCTAATTGACAGAAATAAAAGGGTAAGTTTAGATGGAGTAAGACTGGTAAGATGTTAGTAACTGTTGAAGCAAGCTCTCTCTCTCTCTCTCTCTCTCTCTCTCTCTCAATATCTCTCAAACATATATATTCCATAAGCTACTATCTACAGTTTTGTCAAAAGAAAAGACTGTGAAGAGCAGAAGGTAAGTGAAGAAAGACTGGAGAACAAGTCTTGTTCAATGCACAATGGCAACACAAAATTCAACAAATGGGATCAGAACCAAAAATTCACAAAGGGAGACAGGAACAAAAATATTATTTTATAAAACATTTAAAAATGAATGGTGGTAAGGAAATACTGCCAAGGTGCACCATAAACCACAACAATGTGGGATTTTCTTGCAAACTGAGTACAAGGAGACGTGCATCTTTGTGGTTACAAACTGCTGCAGCATCATGGAACCACAAGTCTGAACAAAGCCGTATGTAAGACTGGATGACTACACATGGTACAACAGTACAGCTCTTGTCACCCATGATGTAAATTCTGAAGTCTAGACAATTGGGGTACACAAACAAAGACAAGATCAGAGTGGCTGCCAGCCATAGGACAGCTAGGGAAAACCACCCTTTCTTCACAGGAGTACTTCATACTGTTAATAGGTCTACAGAATTTCTACCCAAAGAATATGAAATAGAAATAGTTTTAAAATGGTTTGGATTTTGGATCATGATTTAGATTTTTATGGGTCTTGATAAATTATTTAAAATTAATTTTGAGTATACCAAAGTGACATTTCAGTTTTAACATACCTCTGATCTGTAGCCTGCTGTTCTCGAAGCTGAAGAAGAGATAGCTCGATTTCATTTTCTTTTCTCTTCAACTGAGTTTTCAGGATCTCTGCCAAGTGCTCTAACTCTTCTATCTGGCCTCTCTGTGACTGAATAACATTTTCCCTGAAATGAAGAGTCTTGATAAGAATTTGCAGATTGAGGAGAAATCTGTAGTACTTAAAGTCCATGCAAAGATAGTTGTTTACTATAATATAGGGCAAGCAAAAGTTAATAAAGTAGCTTTCCCCCCTTTGTATAGAGCGACATAGTGACAGATCCAATGTGATGACTTCCCTGGGACAATTCAAGAGATGGCCTTTTAGAAGCTACTGTTTTAGGCAATGGATTGGACTGGTTGCATTTAGTTCACTCTGTACTGATCATCTACTGGGTACTGTACAATAATTTTAATGTTTTGTTCATTTATATGTGCACAGCTGCCATATCACCCAATTAATATTTCAGAGAGTAAGCATCAAATGTGCAAACATTAGGGTTTCCAGCATGCCTTACCTCTCCTTGTCTGGCAGCATCCTAATGCAGTGAGCCTTGGGAAAACTGCTATGAACCCTAGCTTTTCTCTTGATTATCTAAGAACGAGAAAACATTTCATCTTTTATTTCCTTACAGGCTGACTGCTAGTGTGACTGGTATCTGAAGCACACAAAAGAAAACATTTCCAATCTGTATCATATTTTTCACTGGGAGTGTTCTAAGGTTGGTGCTCTTTGTGTAATGCTTTCTTTCCTTCTTTAATGTTCTGACGATCCAGGTAAAGGCTTATGGATAAGTTCGTTTGTATAACTCACTTACATCTCTAGGCGCTGATGAACTAGAAAAAGGAAGATGGATGTGGCAGAAGGATTGTTTCTGAGACCATGACATGATGAAGAATTCAAGTCTCAAAAAAGCACAGGAAAGCCAGAGCTGAAGTCCATGTATCAAATACTCCCAAACATTCCAGCCATTCCTCTTAATGCTCTGTCCTCCCCAAAAGGGGCGAACCAGAATCTAAAATATTATCTGTAGCTTCTTGGGAATAAAATTTTGTCTCTAAGATGGGTAGTGGTGGCACATTCCTTTAATCTCAGCACTTGAGAGGCAGAGGCAAGCAGATCTCTTTGAGTATAAGGCTAGACTGGTCTACAGAGTGAGTTCCGAGACAGCCAGGGCTACATAGTAAGAACCTGTCTTAAAAAAAAATTAAGAAAGAAAAGAAAACTAAAACTGTTGCCTCTAAAGCTCTAAAGCTGGGACTGCAGCTCTAAGTGATGGGAATTTAGGTTATTCCTTTGGTGGTAAAATGAACAGAAATCCTGCTATCAGCAGGATAACCTAGCCAGTCCTTGTATTTTACTGAGAACAAGTCATATAATGGCTGCTATTACTCCATAGAACTAGCCGTATTTTAGTAAAGCAAATTATTTATACATACTCCGATTTTGTTTACAATAAAGGAGAAGGAAGGTTCAAATAAGACATAATCAATATACAAAGTTCTAAAATGACCATGAAAAAGAATACATACAAATTTCTTATTTCTCCTCTGGCTTCTTCAAGTAAACTATTGCTGTATTTTGTGAGCGTGGGTTGTACAGTTTCTGCTTCATCCACATTTTGAAATCTTAGACCTAAAAATAAAGTAGTAAAGTATTATGGAAAGAAAGTTAGAAAAGACAGATCCTTGATTTTCTGTAAGTATATTTATAATAAATACTACATGTGTTCTTACAAAGAGCAGCAGAATTGCAGGCTAAGGGGACATGAGCCCTCAGCTACCAGCAAGTAGTACTGGAAACAGCAAAAGCACTGTCCACTGAACAACTCTGCTAAAGAAACCATCTAGAAATAAGTCGATACATTTTGGGACTTAAAACTTCTATCTCAACTTCTGAAAAACTACCATTTTTAATTTAGGGATTCATAATAAAAAACAAGGACATATGAAGGAAATAATTCAACCTAGGGTAAAAACAAACACTACTAAAAGAATGTAGCAATGATATAACTATTGATTTTCTACTAGGCTCATAGGTAGTATATATGCTCAGCCATCATCAGAGAAGCTTCCTCCTGCAGCAGACAGGAACCAACACGAAGACCCACAGTCAGACAGCAAGCAGAGACAGAGACAGAGACCTTGGAGTATTCAGTGCACATGCACAGCACATGACACTGGAAGTCAGAGGACAACTTACAAGCCAGCTATCTTCTTCCACTTTATGGATCCTGGTGACTGATGGCTGGGCACAGGCTTGGAGCAAGCATCACCTCTCCAGTCCCTGTTTAGTGTTTTTGATAGTGGTCTTCTATATTTTATCATAAACATCCCTTGATCTTACATCCTTAATTTATGTCATCTTTTTTTTTTCCTTCTTCAACCTCAATAAGAAAATCTATCTTTTAAAAACAGAAATCTGGCCAGGCAATGGTGGCGCACGCCTTTAATCCCAGCACTTGGGAGACAGAGGCAGGCAGATTTCTGAGTTCTAGGCTAGCCTGATCTACAGAGTGAGTTCTAGGACAGCCAGGGCTACACAGAGAAACCCTGTCTCAAAAAACCAAACTAAACTAAACCAAACCAAACCAAACCAAACCAAACCAACAAACAAAAAAAGCATAAATCTGAGGGCAAATCAACATTAAGATCTCTTACAATAAAACAGTTGCCTACAGTATTTTCTAACAGAAATTATCACACGTGCTGCTATGTATGGGGGTACACACGGTTAGTCTCAGATACTTGGGAGGCTGAAGAAGATAGATATTTGAGCACAGAAGCTTGAGCTAGCCTGGGCAACAAAGGGAGACATTCATCTTAGAGGAAAAAAATATTCTATGAAGTTTGACAAGGATAGTCCACTTCTTAAAAGTCAGACATACTTTTAATTATGTCTGCTGCTTTCTAGTTCTAGGATGATTAACATTTAAGAGAAAAGTGTAACAAATGGTGCAGATTTAAGTGGAGACTGGACCAAGATCTGTCCAAGACTGGCACAGAAAAAACTCCCTATAAGAGAGTCTAACCTTTTCAATGAGAAATTTCACCATTTTAAGTTGATGGATGAAGACAGACCCCTCACTCACTCTCCCCAATACAGTCATTATCTACTGCTGTAAACTACATTGAAGGAAAGGAGAGGCTCTGCCTAAAACACTACAGACTTCACTGAGAAACAACTGGCCAGTTATATGGAAGGCTATAATAATACTAATTCTTACGCTCTTTCTATATAATCATGGGAAAAATAAAAATTAGCAGTGGAGTTAAAAGACTAAGCTCAAAAATATGTCAAAATTTGATTATTTGTTAGTGACTGAGGTCATTATTTCTAATGAATGGTTATTACATATTCTTTTTGGTTCTGAGATGACTGTCTGATATAGTCGAGGAAGGCCCTCAAATCTGATATCCCCCTGTCTTAGTCTTTTAAAGAATAATTCTTCTTCTTCATCATCATCATCATCACCACCACCACCACCATCAACACGATCTTATGTGTAAACTGCCCACTTTTGCCTGTGTGTATGTCTGTGTACTATGTATTTCATGGTGCTCACAAAGGTCAGACAAGGTGTTAGATACCCCAGAACTGGAGCTGTAGATAGCTGTGAGCTGTCATGTGGGTGCTGGGAATAGAACCCAGGAAGAGCAGCGAGTGCTCTTAACCAATAAACCATCTCTCCAGCCGCTTGCCTCAGACTTAAAAGTCCCGGGTGCTGGATTACGGGCTTGTACCGTGCCTAGGTACCAATGGCTGTATTTTAAAGGTGTACGTGCTTACACATGTTTTTGTTTCAGTGATTCTTCATAGTGAGAGCCGTGTCTACATGTCAGTCCCACCTGAACCAACGTTTGCCATCATGTCTTCCATGTGCAAGCAGAGAATAATGGTGTCCCCACAGTAGTTTCTGTCCCCACAGCAGTTTCAGGGTACAAGTTTCCTTTGGCTAGAGAGAATCTTGGGTACAGCCCCATCTCAACCCAAGACAGTCCTGAAAACTTGGGCCCTGTCCCAGTGCCAAGGGCAGCCTTGAAGAGGGTACTGCTCCTGCATGTTTAAGGTTAATGCTGGGAGTGTCATGATTAAGTACTCCCCACCATTTAGACACAGTGCGTGATTTCTGCGTCCCAGCCTTTACACACGGGGAAGGGATTCTAAATCACAAAGAGGATACAAACAAACACAGGATGATATTAAGTTTGTAGGTTATGTTTTTAATAACTGATGCGCTATGGGTCATTTTAAAAACATTGTTTTAACAGAGGAAAGGGTAAACTGGTCTCTTCGATTTGAATGGTAATTTAACACAAGTAGCTTGCCGTATCAACGTAAAGTGTGAGCATTCCTTTATTTAGCATGAAAGGCCTGGCAGTCCTTCCTCATCACCTTCTCCACTAACATCTGTAGGTGAGAAAACTGAGGTTCAAAGGATGTGACGTTTTAAGGGCACGTCCCTAAGTGAGGACCTCCCTCTTTCCTTCTTCTTATCATCATTCCATTTTACAGATGGGGGAAATGAGGCGGAGAGGTCAAGGGCTGCCTTGATATAAAAGGATGATTCACGGCAGAGTGGGTTTTCTGCTTTATAATTCGCTGTGCTCACTTTGATTGTACCCAAAGGCTACTGTAATCTCACACTGCTGGCAACGGCCCTTTCATCCTGCAGCTGCCTCCTGTCTGTGTGGAGGCCATACTGACTTCAAAGGCACACTATCTAGGAAGAGACAGTGTTAACACTTTGCTTTGGAAAAGAAAACTGTAACATTCCCCCCCCCATTCTGTTCATATGGTGTTTCCCCTTTCCTCAATGAATTATAACTAACTCAAGGCTTACATCATTTTTTAATATTACAAAAGATGTTGGATATTTCTGTGAAGCATATTCCTAACAAAAATCAATTAGAGCTAACAGTTTCTTTCCTTCTCTAGGAGCAGCATTTTTGAAAAGTTACTTTTTGTTTCCTTTTAACAAGTTCTTCTGTGGATGGGAAGACTTGTGGATGGGGGGCTTGATGCCTACGTTAGGTTCTGTCTGTGAGACTGATCTGTGGTATAGGAGGCTTTACGACGTTCTTTTCAGTGTGAAGAAACTGATGCCATAGTTATTTCAGAGGCGGACCAGGCCACTGTAACCACTGGCTCCATTACTTTTTACAAGTAAAGGAAACTGCAAGCCGATAGAGGTGGTTTGTCCTCGTTCCCCTGTCGCAGAGCACAGGGGTAAGAGCCCCACGTGCAGATGCCTATTATAGGGTTTGCCACTGTGTTACTTAATAGGCAAGAGTGGCCTAAGGACTTCTGAATAAAACCATCCTTGTTACAGCTTCAGGATCTGACAGAGAGCAAGCCTCAAACTGTTCCAACCCCTTTGGAAGACATGTAAAAACATGTGTAAGAAACAAAGTTGTGTGTGTCAGTGGGCCCCAGGCTCAGACTCAAGTCCGGGCTTGAGCGCATGTTTTACCTTTCCCAGGGCATTCCTGCGAGCCTGCACTGGCACTTGCTCTCCGGCGGCCGGTGTTAACTCGAGCCTGCACTCGACTGTACGACGTCTGCCTGTGTCCCTGGACTTGGAGCTGCTGTTTGGCTGATATCAGCCTGTTTTTGAGAACTTCATTTTGTCTTTCAAGCTCATGAACTTTTTCTTGCAGCTGCTCAATCATTTCTTCCATTTCCACATCTCGTCCCAGCCGCTTGGGGCCGCCACCAACCCGCTCATATCTTTTCTTGTCATTAACTAGCCGTATTAACTTGGTGGCCATTCTAGGGAAATAATAAAAAGATGAAAAGGAATGTGAGAAGTGAGCATAAAATGCATTCTGTTGAAAGGAGCATAATCACTGTGAAGACTTCAGTGCAGAACCTGGATAATAAATTTCAGGTTTTGATGTAACTATTACTGCCTGTGAAGAACCCTTTGATGATAATTGAAACCACTGGGCAACAATCTGCTTTATAGCACTGACAAATAGCAGTTTCCTAAGGCTTATCATTTAAGGTTAGTAAAGAGAGGACACATATTTACCCCATATGTTCCAGAAATGCAATTTTTAACGCATGACCTTATATAGGAACACTGGATGCACTTAAACATAGTCACAGAGTGTGATGTGGTAGGCCATGTCTACAACCAACAGTGAGTTAGAATTTCCAGAAAGTGAGCTAAAATTATGTAGACTTAGGTAGTATAGTATCTTCTCTTTCTATAGGATTAAGACAAGGAGACACAGAAGAATGATGGCATTCACAGATGGACACATATAAAATCCAATAGAAATTTCAAGAGAAACCAAAATGTGACCCTAGATGTTGGTTAGTGCTCAACAAATGTTTGTGTTTAATTTCAAAAAAATAATTATATGCAAGAAATATTATCTAAGTGAGACTTCAAGTTTTTGACATAAATTGTTCTCCTGACATCCCAGGAACCTTTGGCTCTTTCCCGTTTTGATAAAAACTGGTCAGACAGACAGAACAAAAGGCAGAGTGGGCACATGGGTGACGTAATGTACATGCATGGAAAACATGCCTGACAATGAATGGAAAAATCTTGGCAGGACAAGAAAGAAAAGGTGGCTTTGATGAGAGACACAAGTTCAAGACTTTACAAAATTGGTCGCACATCTTCAATAGCTGATTCTAGTTTATAGTGAATCTATTTTTATAAAGACCCAGACAGGAGATTGGAAATAAAAACACACTACATTTTTCTTTAAGTGGGGTTTGCTTTATTTTAGCATGGTTATGGACAGAAGCTTTTACTTAAGGGAACAAAAGTGAAATAAAAAAACCCTTAATAGCTTTGGGATGCCATAGGACAACATTTTCCCCTGAGCGGAGTCTTCTGTAAATGCGGTAGTAATACACGTCTATCTACACTTCTGGCTACCCAGCCGCAGCCGTGGCATCAGGGAGGGCTCTGCACAACACAGCCAGTGGAGAGTGCTCTCTCTCCCTTGAGGCACATCCACTAAGGAGGCTTTATAAGGGAGATTGGATAATAAGAACCAAGATCCAAGAGAACCACAAACATCCGAGTAAAATAGCCGGTGGATTCCTCCCTTTTCTACCCAGTCCAGCAGATGATAGATCACGGGGGAATCTGACCAGGGATCATCATCCAGTAAAACCACACTCTTCCTTGCCCAGTAATTAATGAGCTCAGAGTACTATCAATAAAAATAAGACATTCATCCAACGAGAAGCCACTTAAATACTTGAATACTTACAGGAAGGTTAGCACTTAGAAACATAGATTACATTAAAAAGAAAGGCCCAGATTTAATAATATAAAGACCAGTCATCTGAAGAATGAGAAATGACTTTTCACAGATATTGATAGTGCTTTCAAGCGCTTGACATCATGATGCTCAGGTAAACTTTGTCAGAGAATATAGGACTGCACGTGCTTGTTTAGTCATAGGAATAATTCTCATTTCCTTAAGTCATTTATGAATTTTATGTCATCTGGTGAGATTCGAGTAATTAAGGCAATTTATAAAAATTCGTGTTTATACAAAAGGGGATACTAACTCGCACCTGAAGGCTAAGTGTAAAGGTTGTCTGTCTACGCATGATCTAGGCCAGTGTCAGTGGGGTAAGGCTGAGGAAGCGTCTAGAGCTGTGGGCCGGTGCTCAGTGGGTCAGTACTCACACAGCCAAATAAAGCAAAGTCTCGGGGGAGTAGATGGCCTGAGCACAGGACACTAGGAGAGGACACTAGAACACAAATATACAACTTGACCCCTAGCACAGTTCCCCCTCTCCACTAAATTATGTGGCTCATTATAATTAAGTTGTTTTTATTTTTTGGATAGGACAAATTAATAATAAGGTCAAGGTTGTGAATTCCATTCTTTTTCTGACCAATTAGTCATCTAAAGAAAAAAAAGTCACAGACTTTATGTCTCATTCTGTTTGGTAGACCTGAGTGTGCTATTGGTCAGAAATGAATCAGGCATATCTTACAAATAGCAATTTCTATGTCTCAAAACCAACTCGAAGTAGAAGTCTTGCACATGGATGGCTGGTCGAAAACAGTCTAGAGAGTAGAGAGTGAAATGGAATCACTTCTGGACGTTAAATTCTAAGCAGAAAGCCATCTCCCTCCTTTAGTGGCTACCTTCCTTTTCCCTTGAACCTAGAACGTGACTACGAATACAGATGTGTGTGTACACTTCTGTCTCCAATGCCAGGCACTCAAAGGATGGGCACAATATTTTTGAGTAAAATAGAATTAAAAGAAAACTACATCATTCTTATATACATTTTCACATGTCCATCAAAATGTGACACCGTGCTTTTTCAAAAATGGTAGAGCCTGTTTGAAATGCAGAACCAAGACTAATTCAAGTGAAGCTAAACATGACCCAGACATAACTGATGTTTTCATTAGTAAATCCCAACTCATAAGGGAACACATATTCTAACAAGTTGGAATCGTTAATTACTTTAAAAATTTTTATAGCATTTAAAAAAGATGCTTGGCTATCTGCTTATTAAATCATAAATATTAACCCAAAAGTTATTTATAGATCTAATATTCTCATGGCACTCTTAGCTATTAGCTGTGTTCTTTCAAATGGCAACTTTAGACATAATAAACACAATCCTCTTGGTTTATTATTCTATTTTGTAAGATTTTCCATTTTTAAAAAATTCTATTTATTTATAACCTGCCTGTTCCAGAAAAGATTGAAGGTGGGGCTTTCAATTAAGTTTATAAGAAACTATATCCTTCAAACTTTACAGAGTTAAGAAAAAAAGCTAAAAGCTTTTTATCATAACCTTTTAATTTTATCCTCTTGCTTGCGGGCATGCTGTTTAAGTAAAATGTTCTCATCATGCAAACGCAAAAATCTGTCTTCCAGTTCTTCACGACTGACACGTGACACTGCCTGGCGAGTCTTCACTGTGCGTGCAGTTGAGGTTTCTGAAAAAATGCCAAGGCAATTAATTGTAGCATCACTTAAAATAGTCTCTGAAACCTAATAACAGTTGCTATTAAAATAATCTCTGATGCATTCAAACTTTTCATACCTTTTGCTTCCCCCCCCCTTTTTTTTTTGGTTTTATGAGACAGGACTTCATGTAGCAGAGGCTAGCTTCAAATTTGCTCTGTGGCTGGGATGACCTTGAACTCCTGACCGTCCTGCCTCTACTTTCCAAGTGCTGGGATCACAGGCATACACTATCACACTCAGATTTCTCTCCTTTTGACCTACAAATTAAGTTGTGGGTTTTTTGTTGTTGTTGTTGTTTAGAAAACTGTCTATGCCATCAAGCTTCAGTGAGGTCTTTGTGATGACTGCTTTTCATATAGCAATAGGGGTCTGAGCAACGGCTTTATTCACTGGTGTGGCCTTCATCACTTTTTCAGGAGGAAATTGGTTCAACAGATTTCTAATTCCTCTAATTCTGAGCACTGTAAAGCTCATAGTTAGAAAAGCCAGGCTGCCCGGTCTGGGAACGCAGTGAGGTAGCATACAACACTTGCCTGGCATGTGAGAGGTTCAATCTGCAAATCTGTGTGTATTTCTTACAGAGACAAAACTGGAGCAATTCAGTGAACATAATATTATTAGGGCATTTTTTTTTCTGAATGAGGGAGCTAGGATATAGAAAAATAAAATATAAAGCAAATACAAATTCCTCAGAAATAAACCCAAAACCTGTGGTTTGAAAGTTTCACAGATCATTTCTCTATAAGCTATTTAATATATTGAAAATTAACTTTTTGACCTAACATTGTGGTACATACTTTTTAAAAAAATCCCAGCAACAAGGAGACAGAGGCAGGCAAATATCTGTGAGTTCGAGCCCAGTCTGGTCTACATAGTGAGTTCCAGACCAGCAGTGCATACATACATAGTAAGACGTTGTCTCAAAAACCAAATCAAACCAAACCAAACTAAACCATACCAAACCAAACCTAACCCAACCAAACCCAACAAATTTCTAAAACTTTTACGTATATACACACATTTAATTTCAGTCAATATAAAAGACTGAGGGTAGCTACTGATGATAAGGATTGAACTTACATAATACCAAAACCCAGTTTTAAAACACTTCAAATTTATTTGTATTTGAACACCTGACACTGGTTCCATTATCTAAATCAAAGCCTAAACATCCTTCCTTTTAATAATAGGTGTGGGGGCTGGCAAGATGGCTCAGTGGTTAAGAGCGCTGACTGCTCTTCCGAAGGTCCGGAATTCAAATCCCAGCAACCACATGGTGGCTCACAACCATCCATAATGAAACCTGATGCCCTCTTCTGGAGTGTCTGAGGACAGCTACAGTGTACTTACATATAATAAATAAATTTTTAAAGAAAAAAAATTGGTGTGGTCAATTTGTTCTTATATACTTATAATTAAGCCTGGCCAGAGACATTGTTACAATTAAAAGGTGTATGTAGAGTCCTTAAGACACAATTTAACCCTGAGCCTTCTACAAGCAAGGATAGTGGTGTAAGGGTCTGACTAGCTTTGTCACAGACAGGAACTTGGTTCTTCAGTCTCTGGTGTTTGAAAGCAGTGCTTTGCTTTCTCAGTTGAAAATACTCCAGCTCTACAGGAACAACCAAATGCTAAAAGGATAAAGAAAGCCTTTAATGTATATTAATGTGGTTGAAAACTCACTATCACTTGCATAAACACGCCATTTTGAGATACTCTACTTGAAAGGCAAAATATTTAAAATATGGTATTTCCTCCCAAATAAAATGTGAACATAAAGAAGTGTTTTAATGGTGAATGTGATTTAAACCAGGCAATTCAGTTTGGGGGCCTGATACTCTATGCAGTTTCTACTGATGTGTGGAATTTTAAAAAGATGATTTATAACAACTCTTTATCAGAACAGAGGGGGATCTTGCATTTGCTATGAGCTGTTGATAATTGATGCTCGCAGTAAAATACCATATGTGTTTTAAACTCTCTCTCTTGTTTAGTCCAATCAAGAGCTATATAGTTACTCAAATGGCTGGCTTTGTATGACTATCAGAAATACTTTAAATTAAAAGTAAAGAAATTACTGATCAAAGTTCATAACTGTAATAAATAACAGGTGGCCATACCTTGTAACCCTCCAACTCCAAAGAGGTTTAGACCTGTATCTTTCACCGGCAGGTCTCCTGCTGTCTCGTCACTTGGGCCAGACATGGTCTATCTGTGGAGAAAAGAAAATTTAAACAAACTCTTCCTAAGTTATTGCATTAGCTATGCAATGGAATGAGCCAAATAAAGGGGCTAGGAAACTAGAACTTTAATGGACATGTTATTGCCCACATGTGTTGCCTGAGCAAGATGAAAGCTCCCAGTCCAGAAGGAGCACTGCACCCAATCACGAGGACTGTCTTCTGAGCAGAGGATTTACTACAGTCTTCTTAGGAAATGAGTAAGATTATCATCCTTCCTTTCCTTATTCATCTCTCTGAAGCAAAACCAAACCCTTCCGCAGTTCAGAAATACTTCGATCCCTACACTTTTCCTTAAAGAGAGCATGAATTCTCGGGGGAAAAAAAAACAAAACCAAACAAAACGACAACAAAACCAAAAATACCCCCCCAAAAACCCAAAACAAACCACAACTCAGGCCATGTACTCGAGTCAAACAGTTAGTTCTACCTTCTCATAGTTGGCCAAGTCATTAAATTTACCTAATTTTAAAAACAGAGCAAATTATACCCATCTCATAGTTATCCTAAAAGCACGTAAAGGCCTTTAGCAAATGTGCTGGGGATGTCAAGTGTCTCGAAATGCCCACTGACTACATGCTGTGCCCACCCAGGCTGCCCCTTTCAGGCTTTGTGAAGGAGGAGGCACCATTTGTTCACAGTGTGATTTTACTTTGTCTCCCTCCTTTGTTACTTCATGGCTTGTTCTAGAACTTTCAGTTTCTTTTCTCTATAGAGACATACCATAGTAACTTAGTGTTGTATGTGGACATGAATATACAGTGTATAGTAAGCAAATAAATAAGGAAAAACGTACACTCTCGATTTCCACTTTGACCTTCCTAGAAAGGTCTAGATGTGAACTGTTAGTACCCTGGTAAGGAAGAGACTTTCCAGTTCTAGAATGTTGGTTGAAGAATGTGAAGACCAAGACGTTAGAATGCTTGTCCATCTTGTTCACCTGTCTGAGAAGCTGGCACAGAGGGTGGCACACTCAGCGAGCAGCATTTATTAAACAGTCACTTGAATGGATAAAGGGATTGAATTGGATTTCAGTGTCTGAAATTTGAAGACGTGGCTACGTATATGTGCATGAAGAGTCTCTCTTAGAGAGAGGGCCTGGAACTTTGATTGGAACTCATGATGGGCTGAGAACCACTGCTAGGGGCAAATATCTGAAAGAATGTCTGCAGAAGTTGATGCTAACACATATTGTTCACTGTGCTTACAGTGTGCGTAAGCAATGGCTACTCAAATGGTTCCTGAGATACAAACAGAAGCTAAGACAAGCTAGCTCAATTGCTCAAGGTCATTAGATACAAACAGAAGCTAAGACAAGCTAGCTCAATTGCTCAAGGTCATTAATGCAGGAGTTAGTTGTTTGGTGATATTTCTGGTTATCATGACCGAGAAGAAAATTGTTACTGGTCTGATGTAGGTAGATGGCACAGTGAATTCTCCCTCTTTGCTATGATCCACTTACAACCTTCCCTGCTTTCCTCACATATGGCATGCTTTTATCTTGCTCCTAAGGCTCTTCTGTCTCCTCATACTTCAGAGCTCAGTCCAACTGACCTTTCCTTAGAGTTTCCCTTACTGTTCTGTGTTAATTTTCTTCCTGGTTTCTAACTTTTCTTTTTCAAGGGAAGCCCAGGCTGTCTAGGCTGACATGAAATTCACCAAGAACACTAAACATACTGGCCTCAAATTCTCTATTTTTTCCTTGTGTTTTTTTTTTCTTTAAAAAATGGGGGGGGGGGTCATCTCACTATATAAACTTGGCTGGAATTCAAAGATCTCCCTGCCTCTACTTCCAGAGTGTTACGATTAAAGTCGGGTGTCACCATGCCCTGAGTAGACTCTGAATTTGTCCTGAGTGTGCCACCACCCTGCTGTGGCTTATTGCTTACAGCAACAGCCTTTGTCATTATCCCAGAGTTGTATCGTAATTCATTGTCATGTCATGCATTTTTAACCTAGTATATTTTCACACCTATATCATAGTTTCTTGCTTATATCTGTCCCCTACCACTCCCCCCCCCATCTCTCTAGCTTCCTCTCACTGGTCTCCTTCCTCCCCCAAATAGTTCCTCTTCTGCTATCTGATGTCACATAGTAGACATTAACGCTATCATTTATTGAATGAATGAATGAATGAATGAATGCCAGGCACTGAGTTTAAACAAAGTCTCTGCCCTGTAATGGCTTTAACAGACTATGGGAGTAGTCAGATGAGAAACAGTAATAAAGAATAAAAGATAGGCCACTAGAAACTGATTGTGGTGGTGGGAACTTGAGGCAAGACCTATTATTGATTGAATTTGAGACGAGCATGGGCTAAAAAGGCTAGTTTAAGGCCAGCCTAGGATGCATAGGGAGACCCCCTTTTAAAAACTAATCGACAATCAGCAGCAGCAGCAACAACAACAACAGTAACAAGCCAACAACAACAACAGTAACAAGCCTCTTGGGAGGCTTAGGTTCTACCATCCAAGCCCAGTTTCTGGGAAACAGAGTGAAATGTGACTGGGACCTTTGAGTTGTAGGACTTAGGGTTGCCAATTCTTATCAGCTGCGTTTCTGGCTGGGCGGGCGGTCAGGGCGAGTCAGATGCAGGCCTGCGGATGTGGAGGTGTGTCGGGATGGACTGCTTTCCACGCAAGAATCCCAGGTCTATCCTGGGCTTCGAACAGACTCCAGGCTCAGTTGTGAGGCCGCGGAAGAGCCAGCCAACCTGCATTAGCCCCCACCTCACAGAGTACTCACCTCCGCGTTCGCCCTCAGCTAGCTACCGGTTGCTATAGCGCCCAGGGCGCGAGCCTCTGCAGGCCCAGAGGAGCACGGGAAAACAGTGAGTCCCGTTACCCACTGGGAAATGTAGTTCTCCGTAGGGTGCGGGCCGTCGGCGGGTCGCGTAGCGGACTACGCTAGCCCTGCTAGCTGACTGGAGAAATTCAGCTCCGGAGCCCAAGGAGTACTCGGGAGTCTCGCGCAGCATTCTGGGAAGGGTAGTTCTTCTAGGTATTAGAGCAAATGGCTCCAGGCGGGAGAGAGCCGTTGAGAGAACTACACACAGGAGGCGGGGTCCAGGGCGAGGGGGAACACGGCCCACGGTGGCGAAGGCGGCTTTAGTAGCAGCATGAAGCGCGTCCAGACCGCGGAGGAACGAGAGCGGGAAGCTAAGGTATGTGGGGCTCCGGGCGTCTGGGATTCTGTGTTAGTCCCGGGCTAGAGGCAGGGGACCCGCAGACCCGCTGGGATGGCTGAGTGGATGCTCGGCGTTAAGCCAAGGGGTGTCAGGGCCTTGTTTGCAAGAGACCTGCAGACGTGGTGTGAGTGTGCGCGCGCACGTCTGTGCTGTGAATTCATATTGCTCTGGATGCAGATCTGGATACAGTTAGTCTTGGTCAGAAATGAAAAGATAGACATCTATGTCCCTGTCCTGCTTCTGTCCCTATTCCTTGGTTATATTTGTAGCCACTCTCGAGCCTCAGTTTACCAGTTTACCACCTGTGTGTTTTCAGCTCGAGCGCAGCTGAGCCACAGATTTAGTATGGTGACATGTTTTTATTTGGAGCATTGCCTCAATGGCCAGATGACTTGTCTGCGTGGTCAGCACATCAGATACGCTTTACATAGCTTCTGTGGGTAGTACATTCCTGGACTCCGTCCTTGCTGTTCAGCTTTCTGACAGTGGACACTCCTTGGGATGACAGTAACAGCAACGGCGACTTATTTGCAGCATTTTTTTTTTTTTGTATCAGACACCTACATTAAATGCATAATTATTTCATATCATTGCAGCAGATGGCAAGACAGATATTACATAGGTAGAGTATAAACAGTCCGTTATGAAGATGAGCACTGGAAGCTCAATATTTTCCTTTTCCCCCATCCCCAAAGTTGGGACCTATTGATTTGTTCTAACTTATCAGCATTCAGTCCCCCTCAGTGGACACAACAGATTCTGCCCATCTTAAAAGTCTCTCTTGTCTGTAGCTCATTTGGCCAAAGGCCCTTGGCTATGCCGTTTGGTGCTTATTCTATGGTAGGTAAATACTGGCAGCGAGGATCAGTAGGAAATAAAACAGGTACAGTACTTGCTGTCGTAGAATTTTGTCTTGTAAGATTCCTAAGTCAGTTAGGAATCTAAGGGTTTTGGGTCTTGGGTGTAATGGCCTGAGTTATGTATTTTACAGACATGGACACGGAGTCTGGCAGAAGTTGGCCTTTGCTCAGGGCCTTTTGTTTCCTAGGTGGCATTAGGGATCAGGAGCTGCCCCTCTCTAATCTCCTAGCTCCATTTCTAGTCTCTTTGTGAAAGACATTGAAGTACTGGCTGATGCGAAGCACAGGTAGTTGTGTTAAGTCCTAGACAATGTCTCAGTAATCGTAAGTGATTGCTTGACTTTCTGTTCAGCTAAGTTAAGGCCCAGTGTATAGAGAGAATCTTGCAGTCATTTGTTGTGAACAATTTGATAAGTTTTGACTGTACGTATATGCAAAATGTTCCAGTTGCATAGAGGGCATGGCTCTTTTAAAAAGTTATTTCTTTACAGCCGATTTCTTTATTTTACCCCCAGGCAGTCATGCGATCAGTCATGATTGTTGAATCTATGCTTTCTAGAGTTTTTCATCTAAGCCGAAGCAGACAGCATATACCCGGATGCCGTTTTTACTGATCACAGTAATTTTTGAGACCTATACGTGTTAACGCACATGTTATCAATTGTTCCGTTTCTGTGGCTGAGTGGTAGTGCACTTTGTGTGATTCCACTTATTCATTCACTCACCTGTGGCTGGGCATTTGGATTCTTACAGGTTGGAGGCTAACAAGGAAAACAGCCATGGAAAAATCCTGTATCTTTATTTACACTGCGTAATGCGTCCATTTGCCATTTCCCAAAGTATTTCACCTCTGTGTCTAGGCAATTTGTTTGTTTGTTTGTTTGTTTGTTTGCTTGCTAGGGCCACCTTTGATGGATATTGTATGTGTGTGTGTGTCTGTCATCTGTGTACGTCTGTATGCATGTATGCAGGTGCATGTGCTGGTGTGTGTCTGTCAAGATGAAAGCTCCACACTGAGTTTCTTTTTCAGTTGCTTTTCACCTTATTTTGGGACAGGAGCTCTCCTGGAACTCAGAGCTCACTCACCGAGCTGCTCACTCACTGAGCTAGGCTTGCTTCTCAGCAAGCCCTGGAGATCTTCCTATCTTCACCTTTGCTGAGCTGGCATTTCAGGCCTGCACTGCACTTGGCTTTTTACATGGGGCTGGCGATCCACACTCAGGTCCTCTCGATTGTGGCAAGCACGTCATTAACTGGGCCATCTCTAGCCCCAGAACATTACCATATAAATAGAATCATGTATATGTGACCTTTCTGTTTGGCTGCTTTCACTCACCATACGTGTTCATCCATGCCGAGGTTCGTAGATCTTATAACACTTATCCATGCTTCCCATTACCCAGTAGATGACATTCCTATTTCTGGACACACCACTTTTTTTTATATTTGTTTGTTTATTTACTTACTATTCTTTTCTGTTGCTGTGATAGAACACCACAACTAAAAGCCAGCAGGGGAGGAAAGTGTTTATGTTATCTTCACTGTCTTGTGATAATTCATCATTGAGGAAAGCCAAGGCAAGAACTCTTGGGAGGAACTGTAGCAGAAACCCTGGAAGAACATTGCTTACTGGCTTGCCCTTTTTGATAGTGTCCAGGACCATGTGCCCAGGGTGGCACCACCCACAGTGGGCTGGGTCCTCCCATATCAATCATGGATTAATTATCCACATACCCACTGGCCAATCTGCTGGAGGCAGTTCCTTAATTTAGATCCCCAGGTAACTGTAGTTGTGTCAAGGAAATGTAATGCTATGTGAGCAATTTGACTTTTTTTTTTTTTTTGGCTGTCATAAAAAATGATACCCTAAACAGTTGCAGCCTAGTTTCTGTATGGACAGGGTAGAGGTCTGGTAGTAGAGCTGCTCGTCACATTATAAGACTATGCTCAATATTTTGAGAAACTGCCACTCTTTGCCACACAAGCTGCGCTCCCCCACATTGCTCATAGAGACTTTGAGGGTTAGGATTTCTTCAAGTCCTTGTCATAGCTTGCTACTGTTTGTCTTTTCATTGTAGCCTTCATGGTGACCAGGAGGGAGTAGTTCATTGTGGTCTTCATTTGTATTTCCCTGATGACCAATGATATTATATATTATCGTATACTTCACGAACATGTGGGTATTCTTTTTTTTTCTTGTGTGTATGTGTGTGTGGTGTGTATGGGTGTGTTTGCATGCATGTATGGACATAAATGGTAGTGATGCATGCTTATGCATGCTCATTGTGTAGAGGACTGAGGTAGATGTGGGGAGTCGTCCCTGGCCATGCTTTATTAGTCCTGAGACTAGAGGCAGAACCCTAGCACTCCTACCTAGCACTTACCTGGCCTCTGAGAATATCTTCAGCACCAAGCCATCTCCCAAGCCCCATGTGAAGTGTGTGTTCACATTTTTTTAAACCATTTTTATTGTTGTTGTTAGCTTATTAAGTTTTATGAGTTCTTCATATTTCCTAGGTATATTTATTGCCTTGGCTTCTTAATAAGCTAGGATTACAGTCCTGAGCCAGTGTGTTAAGCTTTTGAAATATTTGTCCTGAAGTCACAAAAGTTTCTTGTTTGCTTTTTAAATTGGATGCTGTCATTTCTATAGTCATTACCTTTGATTCTCCTTTTCTCTTTGTAATAACGTAGGTTATATCTTTTTTACTTGCAGTTGCTTGTATTGTAGACTTTATATACTCTCTAAATCCAAAGGGAGAAGAAGACTGGACTAAACATCTGGCTTTGCAGCGAAACATCCTTCACTCTGTGTTGATTATCAGAGCGCACATACATGTATCCATGCATTTGAACACAAGCTTGTCTTACAGTGGACGGTTCAGTCGTATTTGTTAGATATATTTGGCTGAAGTTAGACCATTGGGTCTCCTATTTCCTTGGTATTAGAATGAGGATTCATACTTTGGGCTTGTGTTTCTCTAACCAGACAGTAGTGCCAAGATTGAGTGACTCTCTGGGCTACTATGAGGCCCCATTCACTGTATGTTTGCGTGTGTGCATCCATGCGAATGTGCATGTGTGTGCCCCAGGGGCAAAGTGGTTGTCGTCTTCACCGAGTTTGGTCATCTCTTTGTTGAGATGATTTGACTTATTGTTTTCAGATAATATAAAACCCACAGAAGAACTGGAAGACTAGAACTTAGAACTAACTCTTCTAGGCCTGCTGTCTCAATGTACAGGTTGCCATTTTGCTGTGTCAGCTTTTTTGCAGTCCCTCTGCCCCATGTATACAATCTGAAGCATTCCTGTTATTTAGTATCGTTCTTTTGTCTGTGTGCTGGAGATTGAGTATTGGAAGTAAGCTTTAGCACTGAGCTACACCTAGCACTGTTTTCTTTTTAACAAACTGTAACAGTAAAAAGGAGGCTCCTGCCCTCCTTACCCCTAAATGATTCAGCATGTATTCCTTGAAGAACAGGGGAAGTCTCATTCAGTCGTCAATTTCAGAGACATTAATGTCTACACAGTACCTACTTAACCCAGAGTTCCTAGTCCTACCTGCCAGCTGTTCTAAGAATATCTACTTTGGCCTTTTTTTTTTTTTTTCTTTGCAGATGTCACTTCAGGATTGGACATTTCCTTTCATTGTTGTACCTCTTTTCCTGTAATCTGGTCTCCTTTTCTGCTGCTCTTTGCTGGTACCTGGAATAGAACTAAACCTTGATTACGCTAGGCAGGTGCTCTACTGCTGAGCCAGTAGATCACCCAGCCTCACATCTGTTTTGTTTTTTAACAAAATATTACTTGTTGTGTATATCTGTCTTTTTCCTATAAAATTTGGGTGTTCTAGTACAGTTGGAGTTGAACTCAGGTCATTAGGCCTGACAGCAAGCCCCTTAACCTGCTGAGCCATTTTGCTGGCCCAGCCTTCTGTTCTCCCTAATATCAGTTAAACTAGTTTCTGTCTTTTCTACATCCTTAAAGGAGTCAGATTTCATAGTGACACAGGTGTTGTTCTGTGGAATGGTCATATGTCCTTTTCTTTCTGTCTGTCTCTCACTCTTCTCCCCCCTCTTTCTCAAGACATCTTCTTTTATGTGGCTCTGACTACCCTGGAACTCACTGTGTAGATGAGCTCACAGTGCAGCTCATGAGATCTGCCTGCCTCTGCCTCTCAGCTTTGTATGTTCCTCTTTGCCTGGTGCTTTGCTGTGGTTGTTGTAGGCCATGCAGTTTGGGTGTGTCAATCTTTTTGATGGACAGAGGGAGATCGTACAGCCCACATGTACATTCTGGTCTGGTGAGGTGTTTCATCTGGACCAAGTGAGTGGGAAAGCTTTGGAGTTATATTTTTGATGCTGAGAAGTTGAGGGATTTCACATGAACATCAGATTTCTGGCTCTCCTAGACAAGTGGACTATCCATGGCATCCTGGAGTGACCTTCTCCTTCCCCGGGGAGTGTGTAATCCACTGCTTAGACTTCACCGACCCCTCCCCATTACCCCCCCTGCCCCCTTCCCCAGGGTTTATCTCGCTGTGGTTTCAGGGATCCATGTTCAGCCACAGTCTCAAACTATCAATATGTGTCTTGGCTTATTCTAGAGAGCAGCAGATGGCACCCACTGAATGTTTATTGTAGTGCCTCGTAACTGCTCTGTGTGTTTATGACTGGTGTTAACCGCTCAGTACGGCTGATTATACATCTGATAAAGTTATTATCCCTGGTTTTAGACACTCTGGGGAGGGGTCTTAGAAGATATCCCCCACATCAGAAGACAGATGTGAGTTATTGAGAGGGTACCCCGGGTTAGAGGGCAGCACTGTGAGATAGAGCCTGAGGCTTGTGAAGCTGAGTCTTGGAGTGGTTGCTTTAGCAAGCAACTTAACTTCTTTGGCCCAAGTTTCTTCTTTTAGAAAATTGGGATGTTATGGTTACAGTGGGTATTAAGTGAGATGTGCTTATACATATCTGTATCAGCTAGTTGTTATGGTTACTGTGGGTGTTAGGTGAGATGTGTGCATACATGCATATCTGTATCAGCTAGTTATTATGGCTACAGTGGGTGCTAACTGAGCTGTGTGTATACATATCTGTATCAGCTAGTTTATGGTTAAAGTGGGTGTTAAGTGAGATATGTGTATACATGCATGTCTGTATCAGCTAGTACATTGTAGGTATATAGCACAGGAGTTTTTATAACCCCTACAGTCACCATCACCTCCACCACTAACAGTTTGAACCTCACAGATATTTCACCTAAATTTAAAAAATGGCATGTTCTAAACTAGGCTTCCAGAACTTTCCCTCCCATACATTAAGAATGGTGGTACTAGTTGTCTACCACACTGTAGAAAATTGAAAAATGGTCACCTGAATCGTTTTCTTTGCTCTGTTTTATTTCAGGTGGAGAACCTGGTTAAGTTCTTTAATGTTAGGTCCTGGGGCATGTGGGCAGTCACGGCAAGCATGGGACTCTTGTTGATCCTTGGAGGATGATTAACATGGGGCCAGTGTGAGGGTAGGGAGTCTTGCCATGGTGACAAAGGGAATCTAACACGGTCTGAGGTATACAGAAGTACAACCACTCCCCCAGGAAGACGTGCTCAGCTTGATCTGAGGGTTCATGGATACCTTTCTGAAGATGATCTATTCAAGGCACACCCTTGGGAAAGACCTGGAACTTCTTTAGAGACTTTGTAGAAATATTGAAACTATTTCATTAGTTAGAGAATTAAAGAAGATTAGCTTCAAGGGTTCTTATGATGGCCTGAAGTGGATCATTTTCTTTCCTACGGTATAAATGGAAATAGTGTCTTTCTTGTATGTATCATTAAAAACTTAATAGTGATATTGATAATTTTAATTTCATACATTTTTCCACAAGAGCCATTTTTTTTTTAGCAGTGAGGGGAACTATCTAGATTAAACTACACATTTATACAAATACATACTATGTATGTGAGTACTATTAAATCTAAGTTCAGTATGTGAGAGAAAATGTATTTGTCTTTCTGTGTCTGGCTTAATTCGCCTGCCATAAATGCTGTCCAGTTCTATCCATTTTCCCACAGGTGTCATGAGTTCCTTTTTTCTTTGTGGCTGAACAAAATACCATTGTGTTTAGGAACCATTTCTTTTATCTAGTTGTCTACGCTGGGTCCATTTCATGGCCATGGAGAATAGCTGGCCGTGAACAGGGATGGCCTTTAGGTGTGTTCCCAAATGGTCTAGATGGATCAACAGGCAGGTCTGTTTGTAGTTTGTTTGTTTGTTTTGAGAGTTCTCCATACCGATTTCCAAAGTGACTGCACAAGATCCCATTTCTACCAGTGGTGAATGTGCAGGGTCCTTGTTTAGATATACCTGGGGCAGCCTTTCTGATTGGGGTGATAAGGATTCTCAGAGCAGTTTTACATTTATTTCCCTAATGGCTAAGGATGTTGGATAGTTCTACAAATACTCATTGGCAATTTATCTTTCATGTGAGACCTGTTGATGCTTTCCACTGTGTATTTTGAGGTTCATTTCCTTGTTCTTTTTGAGAGTCTCAGTTTCCTTGTGGAATCCCCTTCCCTTGCTGGCATCTCGTTATTCCTGCTGCTGATGTTCTCACCGTTTGCTGACTCTTCTCTCTGTTCCTGGCTGTAAACCTCAGGCCTTGGATTGAATTAGTCTGAAGTTACCCTCTTTGAGCCACTAACAGTTTTTTGCTCGTGGCCTTTTGAAATGTGCTTTTGCCATCCTATCTGTTTCAGGATCTTGGGTTCAGTGATGGAGGAGTGATCTTTTGGAGGGGCCGTGTTGCTTTGCTTTTTCATATTTCCTTTGTTTCTGTATCACTAATTACACATCTGCTGGTTTGGATATTCTGAGGTTTGTTTGTTTTTTCCCCCTGTGTGTGGTGGTCTTGGGGGTATCACTGAGTATTCTACTCCTGAGAACTAAGCCTCAGTACCCCTGAGAATAGAGGAAACTGTGGCACCATCAGAAAGCCATGCACGATGCAGAGATATACCTAAAGTGAGTCACAGCCCACAGGTACATTACCGGTGACCGTCAGACAGAAGCGGTCACAGTGTGCTGTGAATGTGGCAAGAGCAGCCAGGTGAGGTAAAGAACCACTCCAATCCGATAGCCAAAATGCCTCCAAAAGTACACGAGAGAGATCGGGGTTGGAGGAGGAAACACAGTAGGGAAAAAGGGAAAAAGACAAACGTTAACCTTAAGGAAGAAAGATTGCCAGTAATGAAAAGCAAACCAACCAACCAACAAGCAAGACGAGGGCTGGATGAGTGTGTGAAGGAGAAAAGTGGACGTTTAAAAAGAGTGAAGTTAAAAGTACTGTTAAAAGTATGGTCAAAACAAACAGGAATCGCCATGGAGGAAGAAAAAGTTGTTCTAGTGCCTTCTTTTTGGGTCCTTGGCTATTGGGAGACCTAAAGTATATGCACAGAAGTTGGTTAGCTTCAATATCAACTTAAAATATCTGAGAAGAGGAATTGCTTCCATTGGACTGATTGGTCTGTGGGCATGTCTGAGGGACATTTCCTTGATGTAGGAGGGCCTAGGTCACTGTGGGCTTTGCCACCCCTGACTAAATGGGTCTGGGCTGTATAAGAAATGCCTTAGGGAAACCAGCCCATTTGACAGGGCTCATCTGTGTCTTCTGTTTCAAACCCTCACCTTTGGTTCCTAGCTTGGCATCCCTTGGTGATGGGCTGTTGCCTTTATCTTGGTGTCTTATCATAAGAGAAAGCAGCAAACTAGAACACTTTAAAGGATATTGTGAAAGGTACCACCGTGCCCAAGGGATGAGACACACTGGGGCAAGTGTCTAAGAAGGTATACACAGCTCTTTTGCCTACTCCAGCTGTGCTGTTTATGTAATCACCACTATTCAGTTATTGAGAAGGTCCTGAAACTAGTTACGACGATGCTCTTGATAGCTTGCTTAGATTTAGGACCACCAAGGAGGTTGGGCACACACTGTTGTCTGTGAGGGCATTTGAAGAGGTTAAACGCTCCATGGCTGGGGTCCCAGCTAACAAAAGAAAAGAAGTTCCAGTTTAACCATAGCTTTGGTAGAGATGGTAAGCTTCAGAAGGAAGCCCCAAAGTTCCAGGAAAAAATGGGGATTTTAATGCTTAGCTTGGGTGAAAAATGGTAGCTGTGTAGGCACAGGGCTGGATGAAACTGGATCTAATGAAGAGCTGAGTCGAACCTCATGGGATCCTGCCTGGTAAATTCTGGTAGACTCCTATACATTTCTTCCTCTCATGCATGGAGCAGGACCCTCCTGCAATGAGGGTCTTTGATCTCATGTGAGTCAGGTTGGCTATGGCCTTGGGGAAGAAGTTGACAGTAAGACTTTTAGGCGTTATGTTTTGTTTTGGGAAGTGGGGCTTCGAGTTACAGTGACTCATCCTGGGTGAGAGGAATCTTGGTTTGAACTTCTGGGAAGAAGCGGGGCAGGAGGTCAGAGAAAGCATGGTTCTTAGGTTCTAAAGCCTTCCTTGTCTTTTAGTTCAAAGTACTCAGGCAAGCCGCAGCATCCCACATCAGGACCCCGTTTTCTAAGCCCCAGCCTTGTTGGCCTTGCTCTGCAGCTGCCATGTGGCCAGCATCGCATGACCAGACTTGCAGGAGCCCACGGTTTTTGGATATATATGGAAATCGGGATGAAGACCGACCCGGTGCAGATATCTCACTGTCTCGGGTACTTAGAACCACAGCTGATGGACCCTTCTCTGCCCCCTTTTGTTTTCCTTCCTCTCCCTAATCCTCCTTCATCTGTTGCATGTCTTCTCCAGTACGAACGACCACCTTCACTCTGATTTGTTGCCTTGGTTATTCAGTTCTAGTTTCCAAATCCCTTGAAGTACCTCCTGGACATTTAACATGCGATACAATTGAGTAAGAGCAATTGCTGTTGCTTTCTATTATTTCAGCCTGTTTTATGTTGATTTTCAAGATGGAATTCAGTGTCGTCCTTCTCCTCAAAAGTCTTAGAAACTTTGAACAACTATTAGCTTACCTGAACACAGCATTTTGTGGAATTCATCTTTTTCTAGTAGCGCATGTCTTCCATGTAGGGGACATTAGTGGTCTGTTGAGGGAAGACTGCATGGCGGAGAGCCTCCAGTGTGTGCTATGATACACACGCCCCTTGTTAATTCCGGCACCCCTTTGTGCCTACTGAGCACTCTTGTCTTGGCAGAGTTTGGCTAACAGCTAAAAATATCGCAATCTGGCAAATGCTTGCCAGAAACTCTCCCATGTTCAAGAATAGCTGCCAGTATGAACCGTTCTGTATGAAACTACAGAGACCGAACTGAACTCCCTGAACTGAACTGCTGATATGCCCTTCCCCCTTTAAACTTCACAAAGCCTGAAGCCCCTGGTGCCACAGCACACATACTCCAATTCCTCAGAGGCCTGGGCCCTTTAGATGCTCTACTTGACAGACCAATTCTGCCTCTGGGAGCGTCTGTCTCTTTTATTTCCATGCCACCCTCTATCAGCCCCAATGTCTAATATTTTGTTTCTGACCCCAGGAGGGGTTTTATTGGGCCTGAGGTCATGACCTTGCCCCCTGCCCCCTGCCCCCTGCCCTCTGCCCCGGACAACTCCTTTCTTTCTGCTTTTCTCCTCCTTCCTCTCCCACTCTCCTCTCCTTTCTCCCACCAAACCCCACTGAGAGGTCCCCAGGCCTCCAGACTCACTTTGGGCTCAACAGTCAGTAAATGTCTAGTTTGACCTCTGTCCAGGTGAGGGGCACACGTCCCTTTGACGGAGCACTTTCCCTGTTCTTGGAGAGTGATTGAGGGCTAACATCAGTTTTGGCTCCCTCCCTTCTTTTCTCCCTCTGTCTCATTCTGCCATCCCTCTGATCTCCAGAGCAGAGGCTTTGGGTCATTCATCCACAGCTGAGCCAGCCACAAGCAGGCCAGTGAGCAGCAGCGCCCTCTATGGCCTCTGCATCGGCTCCTGACTCCAGCTTCCCGCCCTGCTTGAGCTCCTGTCCTGACTTCTTTGCCGATCGATGAACCTGGCTGTGGAGTCCTCTGTGGAGTCCTAAGCCACGTAAACCCTTTGCTCCTCAAGTTGCTCCTGCCACAGTGTTTCCTTGCATCAATAGGGACTCTAATAAAGACGAGTTTACTGGGGTATTGCTAAGAGAGACCTGACTGTGTGTTTTGGGGAGGATTATGGAAGGACTTCGGAACTTTGGGCTAGAAAAGCCAGGTGTTGAGAGCCCAGTGGGCTGTTCTGTGGGAGCTTTGAAGAGAAGAGTGCTGAGGGTGATGCGGAGGATGGAGACCTGGCTATTTCAAATTAAGGTTCTGTTGTTCTCCTCACTTGGGCTGAATTAACAAGAGACCACTGGAGTGGAAACTTTGTATAACTGCAACAGTTGATAATGGTCAGTTGGAGCTGAGAGGTTAGCATTGACTAAGAGACCAGAATCACTGAGGTGAAGTCTGGGGAGTGATTTTTGAGTCAGCACAGAGAAGCTGTGCTCCCGAGGAGGCCAAGGTTGTGTGTTGTGCTGGCAGCTGAGTAAGTCACCCAGGTGGCATTGGTTTTGAAGTCATGAAGGGGTCACAGAGAGCAACTGAGGCTCGGCACTGTGTAGCAGTGCTGGAGTCCCTGAGGAGAGTCCAGGAGAGGCTATTGGTCAAGGCACAGCGCAATTGTAAGAAGAGATCCCACATTTTGGAGATGCCGGTACCATGGGTCAACCACCAAGAAGAGCAGTGGTGGAGTGGAGCCTGCCTGAACTCAGAACACAAGCTGTGTGTGCTGCCGAGGACAGAGCTGGAGAATTTATCTCAGCCCAGGAGATTGTGAGTGGATCCCGACATTGGACGCTGCATTATTAATTACACCACATTAAGGGTTTTGCTTTGATCTGATTGTGACTGTGCCCTGGTTTTTCTCTCTTGAAATAGAAGTGTTTCAATTACTTTTGATTTTTACAGGAGCCCACAGTTAAAGGACTTTGAACCTTTAAAAGAGATTTTGAACTTTTAAAGAGTCTGGACATTTTAAAGGGACTGAAATTTTAATGTGTTTAAATTTGTAAAGACTGGGACTTTTAAAATTTTTTATGTTTCAAATGTGAGATCTTGGGGATGAATGAGAAAGGGAAAGGTTGTGGCTTAATGGTGATGTGCTTGTGTGACAAGCTGCCAAGGAGCCAATTGTACTGGAGAGTTTTATGTCAACTTGATACAACCTATAGTCTTCTGAGACGAGAGAACCTCAATGAAGAAAATGGCTCCATAAGATGAGGCTGTAAAGCCTGGCAGAGGTGGCGCACGCCTTTAATCCCAGCACTTGGGAGGCAGAGGCAGGCGGATTTCCAAAAATCCCCCAAAACCAAAACAACAACAACAACAACAACACAAATATGAGGCTGTAGGGTATTTTTTTTTTCAATTACATATTGATGGCCCAGCCCTCAATCCTTGTGGGTGGTCGTGTGGGCTCGTGGTCCTGGGTTCTATAAGAAAGCTGGCTGAGCAGGCCATGAACACAAGCCAGTAAGCAGCTCCCCTCCATGGCCTCTGCATCAGCTCCTGTCTCCAGGTTCCTGCTCTGTTTGAGTTCCTGTCCTGACTTCTTTTGATGATGAACAGTGATGCGGAAGTGTAAGGCAAGTAGACATTTCCTGCCTAGGTTGCTGTGTTTCATCATTGCAGCAGTAATCCTTTGTCAGACGGTGAGTCCACCCACTCTGTCAGCTGTCTACGGGCTCAGGTTCCCTAAGTTGAGAAGGTGTTTATCTGATGTTATCTTATATTAACTTATTTTAATGTTTTGTTCTAATTTTGATACTTTTTATGGTAAGCCCTGCTGGGCTCCAGTTTCTGCCTGTTCTCTTCCAGTTCCTTCTCCTCTGAGGTAAAATGTTCCTTCCCCACCTCGATACACCTTTGTTCTACATGTGTCTGCTTTTGTTTCTTCGAAGTCTAGCAATATCTTGACTAAAGATATCTCTGTTGTTTTCCTTTCACAATAAAATTATTTAAAAAAATCCCTAAAAACAGCAATGTTCAAAATCTTGGTTTATTAAAATGTCTTATGCATGATTAAGTGTAATAGGCTGTTTATATGTAATTATGTTTTGTTTCTTTATATCATGTACTGGTTACCAAATTGACTTATAACTAAATGCTCATATAAACTAAAAGTTGTTAACTTGGCCCAACTTCATTTTGTACATAATGTAAAAAATTATCTAAATTCTAATCTAACATTAAAAAATGACAGTGAGTAGTGGTCCTAAATCTGTCTTTGGAACAATTAACATGATTTTGTTTTGTTTTGTTGTTTGTTTATTTTTTGTTCCATAGAGATGGGGTTTCTCTGTGTAGCCCTGCCTGTCCTAGAACGTGTAGACCAGGCTGGCCTTGAACTCAGAGATCTGCCTGCCCTTGAGTGCTAGACTTAAAGCTGTGCCTCACCACTGCCCTGCATTCTTCTGTTAATCATGATGTTAAACTCTCAGTGCTTTCCATAAGGTTGTAGTAGAGGAGGCCCAGTGGCTGATTCTGAACTTAGCTGGCCAATGGAAAAGTCTCACACCCTTCTGCCAACCCAGTTCCATCCTGTAATGGACAACAGTGGCACGGATCATCAGACTTGCTAACCCTTCCTTAGCTGGGCCTTTCTTTGAGGCACTCTAAAAGGATGCCCTTTCTACATCATCGTTTTGCCAACGTGACCAGTTGAGAGAGCGATCTGTCGCCCCCGACCTCTAAAGGCAGTTCAGGTGGCCTGTGAGCTGGAGACTGACAGGGCTCTGGGCATGTCTTTCAGGACTCAGAACTAAACCAGCCTTTCTCCGCCTCAGTTAACCTCACCGTATCACCAGCTCTGAAGCCCTTAAGGAAATTTCAGATCAGCTTACCATCCTTCAGGACCAGCTCAGTTCTTTGGCCACTGCAGTACTCCAAAATTAAAGGGGACTCGATCTGACTGCTGCTGAAGATGGGATCTGTGCCCTCCACCAACAAATCCAAACTCTCTAAGATGCGGCCCAAAGATGCAGACCGGGCCAGAGAAAGCATTCAGTGACAAGCCTCCTCCTTGTTTATTCAGAGGATGCAGTGGCATTTGCATTTCAGGACCTGTGCCATAAGAGGATGCCATGCTCCTGCTGCAAGAACCCCTCCCCCCTCCCCCCTCAGCACAGATACACTTCTTTACATTAGTCCTCTGTGTGCTCAGCTTCCCTTCCACTGTTGCTTCTGCTTAGCCAACTCTGCTGCATCAGGCACACTGGCCACCTGGATGACCTAGAGAGGAGGGGAAGTCTCGCCTCTCATGCACTCTAATCCTTGGCTCCATGCACTGCCACCCTCAGACTTCACCCCTGCAAGGGCGCCCCTCCATCTTTAACTTTTCAGATTGAAATGTTCGTGTCACTAGCCACTGCCCGACCCCCACCTTAGATCCTGAGAACAGGGCCCAGCCCTGCCCTGGTTTCCCCCTAACCAGCCAGAAGTCGATGGGGAGACTCACTGCCTCTTTTCCCTCTGTGTTGTTCTCAGAGTCTACAGTAAAGGGGAAAAATACCTCAGTTGCAAGTGCTTGCTTCCTGACCCTCGCCATGTTCAAGGGTAACGGCTAATACAGTCAGTTCTATCTGAAACCGCAGAGGTGAAAGTGAGGCCAGAAATTTATCCTCTGAGCTCCCACCCTTGATGCGCCCTTCCCCCTTGAAGCCCCACAAATCCTGAAGTCCCTGGTGCCACCTCGCACACTCCAATTCCTCAGAGTCTGTAGCCCTTCAGTTCTGATTGAAAGACCAGTTCTGCTTCTGGGACGTCTGTCTTCTCTCCTTTATTTCCATGTCACCCCCATCAGTCCCAATCTACCATTAGTGATGTAAGTCTGGGCATTTAGAAAATAAAGGTCAAGAAATTTGGGCCCATTCTTTTTTTTTTTTTAAACTATCATTTTCTATCTTACTTCTGGCGTTTAACATTTGCCAAACACAGCAAATATCCCATAAATATTTATTCAGTGAATTCTCAAGAGTGCCACTTTTATTGGTCATCAGCCTTTTTAATAGAGATGGAAGTAGAATTTGAAAGAAATAATGGAAAATGATTAGGTACTTAGGGATTTGAAATTAGTCACACACTAATGGTGTAGCAATTAATTTTGAGAATCAAGATTCATCCATTGAACATGTGCTTCGGCAGTGGTCAACAATTCTAATGTTTCCTTTCAATTTTAAAATGCCAATTTGTCATTGTATTTAGTGTATTGTTATTATTATTATTATTTTTAGATTTTTCCCCCTTTCTTCCTTCCCTCCTCCTTTCCTTCCCTCCTCTCTTTGTTTTGAAATAGTGTCACTGCCGCCCAGACTGACCTCACAACTGGCCTAGAACTTGTGTTAACGCTACCACAGCCTCCTGAGTGCTGCTGGTGTTAATGGACTCGTGTGGTAGATTCCTTGATAGGGTAATTTTGAAAACAGACCGCCTTGCTGCCTGGAAGGCCTCCTTGTGAACCGGTACTTCTGAAGCCGTGAGGAGGAAGAGCGCAGCTGAGTTTGGAACTCTGCTGAGCTTCTTCATTTAAGGTTGGGTTGGAGCCTGCTTTTGTGTTATTGTACGGATATGCCTTACTGGTTGATTTCATGGTGTAAGGCAGGCGGGATTCAGGACTGCTCAGCTGGGTCAGGGCACATGTACGAGTTGAGGATTGCATCAATGGGGACCCATTTCTGAACACTTGTTCTTGGCATGCTTGCAAGGCTGGCCTGCCTTTGAAAGGTTAAGTCTGGAGTTGGAGCTGTCGGTTTCCATTTTGAACGTTTAAAAACATTGTGTTTTAAATGTGTTACAAAACCCTTAAGGTGAGATTTGGTCCTCGGAGCTCATTTTTAAGCATATCATAGCCTAGTTTAAATGTTGCTGTGCGCAGTGTGGTGCAGCCGACCTTTAGCACTCTTCTTAGACAGCAGAGACTCTCTCCTACTTCCCTACTGCCCTCACTAGTCACTATTCTGGTCTCCGAGGCTGCTAGTCTGACCACCAGCCTTGTGTTTTCATTTATACCCAGTGCCTGGTCTGCTGTGCATTTGTTTGCTCTGTCGTTTTGGAACTGACCTGCTTAAATAGAGACCATGCCTTCTGTTTGGCTGAAGAATTGCTCTGTAGTTGATCTGAAGGGCAGTGGAGGGCTTAGCAGCTGTAGAAAACAAGTATTAACGTGTTTGAAGGACCATATCAGCTTGCCTCTGGTCCGAGGAGATGCATTGGTAGCGAGTCAGTGTGTTCTTAACTGTTTGTGATCAGAAGAGTCAAGAGCTCTGATTTCTTTGTCAGCCCTCAGCCTGCCCTATGGCACCGCCACTTACTGACTGGATCACTCAAGGGCGAGCCTCAAGGGCCTGTGTTTCTCCAGTAATAATATAAAACCGGCTGGTGTCGCCACCTCAGCTCACTGTGCTGAACTGTGAGTGATTAAAGTCCCAGGGCTGTGTTAATAAGGATTCTTTCCGAGAGCAGCACTCTATCTCCTCACTGTTTTCTGAAAACAGAGATGGAAAATTGTGCTGATGAATTTTCGCCCGCCCGTCAGCGTGAACATTCTGCTTTTTTTATTTGCTTGAAGGATCTGAGCTGAGCAGCGGGCACACGTGCAAACCTTACAGTGTCTGCGGATGCCAGCCGGTCCTCATGCCAGTCGTGGTGTTTAGGTAATAGTGTGCCG